>NC_051318.1:95098390-95411780 GCF_015220235.1 Choloepus didactylus
TGCATTCTGCAGCATTAGCAAACTAGAACAATGGGCTTCTCTCTTCTTGCTGAGCGACTTAAAGTCAGTTCTCCTGAATATGGGGTCAAAAGCATGCACCGCATAGCAGAAATGTCTACTTAAGTCTACAACAACCTGAGAGAAATGGTTGTTTGAAGATCTAGGGTCATTTTTAAGGATCCCTCACAACTGATGGGAAAATTACTCCCATATTACATGCAGAACATTTCGGTGTAGAGTAGGATTTGACTGGTGTTTAAAAACTTGATTCTCCAATCCAGAAGCTACACAGACTTTTCTTCAGCTGAATAAGGGACAACACCCTACCTACCTTATCTGCATTCCATTCAAAAAGATCAAATGGGACATACGTTATTCTGAAAACTAAAACAGGCTGCATCAACTTGGAGTTTGGCCAGAAAGGATAAAAAAAGCAAAAAGAAAAACTTCAGTGATTTAAAACCTAGAACAGAGACAAAAAATGTTATCTCATGTGATTTGACTGATCTCTCCAAATTAGTCAGTGTGTACTAAGAACTTGAAGGGCCCAGCATCAAATTTTATCTAGAAGGATAGGATCGTTACAAAACATTAATAACATGTTACTCAATGCTGTCTAAATTTTCTCTCTGTTGAATTAGACATTACTGTTAATCATATAAATAAATATTAACTTTAATACAAATTAAAGAAGTATATCACAAATTAAAGACAAGCAATGCTACATACTTATAAATACAAGCTACTCCAACATTGAGGGGATTAGGAAAAAGCTAGAAACAAACTAGATGTGCATTAACAGAGAAAGAAGTGGTTAAATAAAGTATGATACCTCCATACTATGAAATCCATGCAGTGGTTAAAGAGAATAATGAGATAGAGTTGGATGGACTATCACAGAACTCTAAGACAACAGTGGGAAAAAAGCAATTTGCAGCATATTGCATATAATGTGTGTGTGTGTGTGTGCCCCCAGTGCACATGTGTGTGACATTATACATATGCATCTATACAGAATTACAAGAAAAAAGGTCTTGACGAAATCGCTGTGAGTTGTTAACAATGATCACCTCCAAAAAGGAACGAGGCAGTGGGAGGAAGGAAAGCAAACAGTCCCTGTTTTATTTATACACTTTAGTATTGACTGAAATTTGTACAATGTGCTGGTATTTGTGTTAACACTTGTATAAATTTTTATAATAATTTTTAAATAATAAGAAAATCCAGAAACAGATACAAAGACATGCAGGAGAACACGCAGATGGACACTCACTAAACGGGGCTGGAGTTGCCAGGGAGGAAAAAATGAAGTTGGATTTATACCTAACTTATTTCTACCAAAGAAATTCTAGATGGATTAAACATTTAATAATAAAGAAAAGAGAAATTAATTATAAACGGACTAGAGAAATATGAGGATGTTTTTCAAAGAGAAGCATTAAACCCATTAGAATCTGAAGAAGCAGCTAATACATTCAACGATGCACTCACACAAATGTCTCCTGGGAAAAATTCTCAAAGGAATTTTGTGATAGCAATTACAAGAGAGCAGACTGAGAAATATAATTGTAACTCACATCAAAGACAAAAGGTTAGTTTCTTTTTTAAGTATTCTTACACACTGATGAGAAACTAGCCTGTAATCTACAGAGAAACGAGATAGGACTATTAATAGAAAATTCACAAAAAAGGAACTACAAATGTCTCTTAAACACATTAATAGTCCAACCTCGCTGCTAATCAGAGAAGGGCAAACTAAGAGAATGACATCAAGAAACTCCATGAGACTGACAGAGCGCCAGATGTTTGACACCACAGAGCTGCTGAGACGCCGGAAAGAAGCATTCTGATGCACTCACAGAGGGACCGCTATAGAGGGCAATTTATTAATATCTGCCAAAATCATGAAAACACATCCCCTTTTCCCAATAGCTAACTGCACTTCTAGGAAGTTATACCACAGATAAATTCATACATGTGCAAGATGATCCAGTACTAGGTAATTCACGGCTGTTTGTAAAAGGAAAAGATAGGAAACAACTTAAATGTCCATCAACAGTGAAATGTACATTCACATCCATTAAAAAAGAATGAGGAGATTTTTAAAGTGCTGTGTTTGATAAAATCTAAGATGCCATCTAAGGTGCATCTCAATTTCACAGTTGGCAAAATGTGAGGAAAAAAATGTGCACTTAAAATTGATGAAAAATGGTATATTCACCAGATAGACTAAGTGAAAAATGCAAGGTTCTGAACAGTGTGCACTCTATTAAAAATGTATATTTTAAAAAGGTAAAACAATATATTTAACACAAGTGCTCACCGTGTACCTAAGCACAGCTCTCTGCAACGATACACCACTCACCTCTCTAAAGGGGAAGAAGGTGAGTAAGAGACAAGTGTAGAAGGCAAATTTTAATTTTATATTATTTGGGGCCATTTGAAACTTGATAGAATTGTATCACCAACTAAAATGGAAACTTAAAAATATTTTTTAAAAAAATCCAAAGTACTATCACAAAATATGTCAGCTAGTTCTTCAGGGTGAAAACATTAATCCTTAAAATTCATTATTATGCAAGGAAAATTATATAAATAAGTAAATTTTAGACATAGAACCCAAGAGATTAATAAGTCAAATCCCTTCTTTTCAGTGAAAAGCAGGAAATATACTGCAAATTCCTCTTAACTCTCAATACTAGAAAATAGAATTTGCCATAAGGCAGGACTTGTTCATATCCTTCCATGGAATATTCAGTTATTTCAAAAGTTACAAGGCTGATCACATTTTCAAGGCTGTCTCACAACAAACTCCAAAGAAAACTTTTCAGTGAGGGTCCAGCTTATTATACATATAAACATGTTGATTTTATAATAATGCCATTTAAAATATTTTTTTCAAATAACCTGTTAGAGCATTATATATCTTACTTCAGTAAAATAATCATTAATTATGGATGCAGCTAACAATATTATAAGATACTCATGATACTACAGAAAACAGGTTTCAAAAAGTCTATATAGATAGGATTGCAGGAAGATGGCAGAGTAGCAGCTTCAGGAATCAGTCCCACCACCAAACAACTACCGAACTGTTAGCAATTGCCTGTATCAACAACCTGGAAACTCTGGGGTCTGGTGAAACACTGTGCGGCCTCCAAGAAGGAGCAGGAGGAAGATGAGGGTAAATTGTGAGGAACAGTGGTGAGCTCCAACCTCCCTGTAGCGGCTACCACTCCCCTTCCCCCAGCCTCATCCCAGCAGCAGTGGGGACTGGAGCTCCTGCCCCTGGATCAGCTTACTGGTTTCCAAGGAGGGACAAAAAGGATTAATCCTCCAAACACTGAGGATGTGTGGTCTGATCCCAGATCTCTACCTTTGATCAACTATTTCAGATCACTGAAGGCCATCTCTGAGGAAGATCATTGTTCTAAACCCCCCGGGGAAAAGACAGCAGAGAAATCTAAAAGACACTAACCTTCCTAAAGCACTGAAAACAGCTAAAGGGCTGCATTCACTGGCCAAATGCTGAAGAAAACACTTTCAAAAGTCATAGAAGAAGCTCTCCGGTGCTTCTGCTGGTCCCTTCCCCAACCCCTCCACAACACATGGTGGAACCAACTTGTGCTCCCATTTTAGCTGTTGGCCCCTGTGTGCATGCTGGGGTGCTTCTGTGTCAGTGCCAACCTATCAGGTGCAAGTCTGAGACTGAGCCAGGGAATGTGTTTCCGCTTGCCCACTCAGAGTTTCCCTTGAGGGCAGAGAAGCTGTTTGCAGACAGCTCCAGTAGTGTGAGAATCAATTCTTAAGTTGAAATGGCTTAGGACTACCTGCATTGATCACCCAGGAGGGGGAGGTGGTCTATTCCAAAAGAAGTAGAGAAGGTGTCCCCTCAAAGTCCTGTGGACTGTAAAGGGGAATACCTGGGGCCTCTCATGAGCATAGGTCCAGAAGGCTCCATGCAGGCTCAAATAAGGCACTTCCCACTTGCATCATGATGATATGCTTAACAGGAGAGCTAAGTTCTCAAGGAGACAACCAGCCAAAACAGAGCCAATGTTTAAAGAGCATTAAAAGTGCTTTTTACCGTGGTTTGCTTGGTTTGATGGGCTCCTGGCATGCAAGAACTTATCTGTCAAATCACTAGCTGGGTACAAACTTAACGGACAGTGCAGGAACTAAATCCCAGAGTTAACACATTAAAATATTAAAAGGTACTGTGTGCATCAAAAGATTACAAGGCAAACAAGGAAACAGGAAGTAATGTTCCACATACAACAAGATGAAATTCCAGAAAGAAACCATCAATGAAGAGGATTCAACTTTGGACTCAATGGATAGAGACTTTAAAGTAATGCTCCTCAACACAGACTAAGTGATTAAGTAAAACATGGAGAAAGAACTAAAGGATATGAGGAAAACAATGAATAAATAATATGGGAGTCTTTCCAGAGAAATAATGAAATTGAAGAACACAGTAAGTGATATGAAAAAATTCCCCAGATGAACAGTTTCAACAACACATTGGAGTTACCAGAGGAAAGAATCAATAAACTTGACAAGAAAACTGAAATGATTCAGTCTGAGGAGCAGAAAAATAAAATAAAAAGGAATGAATAGGGCCTAACAGACCTGTGTGACACCATCAAACATATCATTATATGCTTTATACGAGTCCCAGAAGGAAAAGAGAGAAAGGGGCAGAGGGAATATTCAGAGAAATGATGATAGAAAATTTCCCAAATTTAATGAAAGACATGATCATGCACATTCAAGGAGGCCAAAGAATGCCAAGTAGTATAAATTCAAAGAAATGTAACTCCAGACTCATAGTAGGGAAATGGTCTAATGCCAAGGCCAAGAAGAGAGTTCTGACACCCGCAAGAGAAAAGCAAGCTATGTTGTACAAGGGATTCCCAATAAGATTAAGTGTCTATATCTCATCAGAAACCACGGAGACCAGAAAGCAGAGGCACAAAGTATTTAAAGTGCTGACAGAAAATTGTCAACCAAGAATTTTGTATTTGACAAGATTTTCTTTAGGAAATGAGGCAGAGATTAAGTCATATCCAGACAAACAAAAACTGAGGGAATTCGTTACCACTAGACCAGTCCTACAAGCTATGCTAAAGGAAGCTTTTCAGACTGAAAGGAAAGGACACCAGACAGTGGATCAAAGCAGCATAAAGAAGGAAAGACCTCTGGTAAAGGCAACCGTTTGGGTAATGATCAATTCCAGTATTACTGTATTGTTTGTTATGTAACTCCACTTCTTGCTTCATACAGGCGCTAAAATGCAAATGCATATAAAGTATGATAAATTGATGGCTTTGGACATACAGTGATAATTTGTGTAATACATACATGATAATACATAATTTGTAGCAAGTACCAAAAAACCAGGGGGATGGAGGGGGTTAGGAACACTGTATACGTGTGTTATTGAAAATAAGTTGGTGTGATGGCTTGGAGTTTTACTTAGCCAAGAAAAAACATGTTTTTAAACTTAATCTATTTCTGTGGGTGTGAACCTATTGTAAACACGACCTTTTGATGAGGCTACTTCAGTTAAGGTGTTGCACACTTCAATCAGGGTGGATCTTAATCCTATTCCTTGAGTCATTTATAAGCAGAATGAAATTCAGGCAGAAATGGAGAAAGACACAAAGGGAGCAGTTAGCAGATCAACATCAACAGAAGCCAGAAGAGAATGGAGACAAAGGGTGACACCAAAATGTGTCTTGCTATGCAACAAGCTAAGGACCAAGAAACACCAGCAGCCAGCCCCAGAATGCCACACTCTGGAGACAAAGCATCATCTTCATGATGGCTTGATTTGGACTTTTTCTTAATCATTGAAGCTGACAGAAGAAAGAATCAGTGACCTCAAAAGACAAAACAACTGAAATCAGTCAAACTGAAAGCAGAAATAACAAAAAAGTAATTAGAAAAAGCACGAAGTACCCCTCCTAAAAGCCCATAACAAACCTGCTGCACTGAGAGGTCATGATTACCCCATCATCCCTGGCTCCTGAAGCCAAAACCACTCCCAAGGCAGAACGCTTCAGGGTGTCCAGTCCCTAGTAGGTGGGCATCTGCAGAATGAGAGGGCCACGAAGGTCCACATTCCCAAGAACAGGGAGGACACAGTCTAGCACTGTTCCAGCTACTGGCCAGCAAATCTGGAGTGTTGCGATATGCGGTTTCCACCCACCTGACCAGGCACTGTTATGTGATTGCCTGGAATCAGCAGAGAGCTAAGAATAACCAGCCTGCTGAGGGTAACAGAATGCCAAACAGCACCATCTGCTGCAGGAAAGGAAAGTGCACCTTCAGCAAGACATCCAAAGGCTTTTTACCTGACCCTGTCTCCCCAGGGTACAATGGAGCTACAACCCCTTCATGGGCCCCATGCCCTGCCCTGGTTGGGTAATACTGATAACACAAGTGTCAAAGAAGATCATTAACAGAAAGCCAACCAATCACAAACCTTAGAAAAGAGAGAATCTGGCCTTCAGAGTAGAGTCACCAAGATAACCTGATGTCCAGACATCAGCAAAGAATTACAAGCCATACGAAGAAAGAGGAAGATATGGCTCAGTCAAAAGAGAAAATTAAAAAGTTAGAGGAGATTCGTAATTTGGAACAACCAATCGATGTTCAAACAATCTCCTAAGTCAATTCAAGGGACTGATTTGGGATGCAATGATTTATATATGTCTGGTAGGTCTAACTCTTTTATCATATTATTTAGGATCACTATTTCCTTGATCCTCTGTCTAGCTGTTCTATCTCTTGAAGACAGTAGTGTATCAAAGTCTCTCAGTGTTAATGTACAAACATCTATTGCTGCCTTCAGTTTTGCCGGTGTTTCCCTCATGTACTTTGGCGCACCTTGACTGGGTGCATGGACACTTAGGATTCTATCTTCTTGGTGGGTTATTCCTTTTATCAATATATAGTGTCCTTCTTTGTCTTATGACATCTTTGCATTTCAAGTCTATTTTAGTTGATAGTACAACTACTCCTGCAATTTTTTGTTTGTTTGTTTGGTTACTGCTTGCATGGAATATCTTTTTCCTTCCATTCACTTTCAACCTATTTGTATCTTTGGGTTGATAGTGAGTCTCTTGTATATACCATACAGATGGATCATACTTTTTTGTCCATTTTGCAAATCAGTGTCTTTCTTTTCATTGGGGAGTTTAATCCATTAACATTCAATGTTATTACTCTAAAAGCTGTCCTTGCTTCATGCATTTTATCCCTTGGCTTTTATTTGTCAGATCTAGTATCTTCCTCTCTTTTTATACTTTGGTTACCATCACTGGTAATTATCTTTTCTATTTTCTCTGCCAAGTCTCTCTTCTGTCTTTCATTTTTCAGCCAACAGAATTCCCTTTAGTATTTCTTGCAAGGAAGTCTCTTGTTAACAAATTCTATCAGATTTGTTTATCTGTGAAGATTTTAAACTCACCATCACTTTTGAAGGATAGCTTTGCTGGACAATAATTCCTGGCTGGCAATTTTTCTGCTTGAAAACATTAAATATATATCATATCACTACCTTCTTGCCTCCATGGTGCCCAACGAGTTGTCAGTGCTTAGCCTTATGTGACTTCCCTTCTAAGTTGTGAATCACTTTTCTGTTTTTTTTTTAATTTCAAAATAGCATTATTATAGAAAAATGTAAAAATCCAGCAAAACTAGAAATAGGGTATATTTTTCTGGGCTTTCATATTTGTTGATTTTTATTCACAATCTCTTTTGCAACACAACTTATAACCTCATCATCATTTCCAGTCTGATTATGCAAGTGCTAAGTGGCAGAAAGGTCTGAAATAAATACCTCAAAAGAGAGAGAAAAAAAGACAAAGCCATGAAGCTAAATGCATGCAAAAGGTTCTATGAAGGTGGGGGAAAGTGTCTTAGAAATAAACTAGAGTAAGACAAAGTAACTGGAAGTTTTTAGCTGAAGTTCTTTCAGTCATCCTTGTCCCTTGCTCCGTGTTTAAGGATGCACGTGAACTCAATGTAGTTGAAGGTTTCCTTTTGTTGATCTGCACTTCTCTGTACAGCTCGTCCACTTCCTCATCTGTAAACCAATCCCCCAGGGTTGTCAGCAGCTCTCTCAGGTAATCCTCCTGGGTGGTGCCTGTTGCTTCTTCATCAAAGCACACAAAAGCATTTCAGATGACATTCTCTGGGTCTGTGCCATTTAACTTCTCAGAAAACAAAGTGAGGAACATGGTAAAATGTATGGTCCCTGGAGCCTCATTCATCATAGCCTCAAGGTGTGCATCCGCTGGATTCTTTCCCAGGGAAGCAAGCATGTCATGCAAATCTTCCTTGGTGATGAAACCATCTCTGTTCTGATTGATCATGTTGAAGGCATCTTTGAACTCTTGAATCTGTGACTGTTCAAACATGGGAAACACACTGGATGTTACACACCGAGGGTGCTTCTTGGTGGTATTGGTTTTTGCCTTTTTGCTCAAAAAGTGGTGGCTGCTTAATTCCATTCCAGAGTCCAGAACCAGGTTGCCCTGTGTGAGTCCACTGTTGGTGGCAAGTGAAGTGGGGGGAGCTCCCAGGACTTCCGGTCCCGGGGGTGGGCCGGAAGTCACGGTGGATCCAACTCGGAGCTAGAGGAATGGTGTCAGTTTTCTCACTCCACACTGAATGATACTGGGTGTGTCCACCGAGGAACTGGGCTACATGGACCGAGCGAACAAAGCATAGGTTTCAGTTTCCGTGGTTTTACTTTCTTTGGTCATTGGCACCCTGTTCCACACCCCCTGGGATTGCTCTGGCAGCAGATCTCACAACCCTTTCACTAATCACTTTTCTCTTACAGCTCTAGGAGTCTCTTCAGTGTTCGATATTCTAATTACTAAGGGTATGGAGTGCATTTATTTGATTTTATTTGGAATTCATTGGGCTCCCTTGATTTGCACATTTATGTCTTTTATAAGAATTGGGAAGTTTTCCCCAATTATCACCCACCTGAAATAATCACCCAAGACCTTTACACTTCACTTCCTCTAGGACACCAATGATTCTTGCATTTGTGTACTCTGTGTTGGCCATCATTTCCTGAGATCCAATTCAATTCTTCCCATCTTTTTCACCATTTGTTCTGCTGTGTATTCAAATTCAGATGCTGCCTTCCAGTCTGCTGATCCTTTCTTCTGCCTGCTCAAATGCTGTTGTGTCTCTAGCACATTTTTAAGTTGATCTACAGTAACTTTCATGTTTGTAAGATTTGCTATTTTTCTATTTATTCTTTCAAATTCTTCTTAATGCTCATCTAGCATTTTCCTGATATCCCTTTTCTCTGTAGCCAGCTCACTGAAATTATTTCAGAGATTTGCCTGAACATCTTTGATGAGTTGTTCCAAATTCTATCTTACCTGGCTTTTTATTTCGATCATTTGGCTTGGCCATATCTTCTTTTCTCTTCACATGGTGTGTGATTTTGCTGTTGGTTTCTAGGCATTTGATTATCTTGATAAAGTTATTTTGTCAGTTGGTGAAAACACTTACTAATGTCAGCCTAGGTGTGAGGGAAGGAACAACTCTCTGGCAAGGATTCAGGATCAGCCTTGATCATGAACATGTACTTTTCTCTCTCAGTCTCCTTCTTCCATGGACAAGGCCAAGAATCCCAGAAGTGATTTCTCAGTACAGAGGGGCCAGTTCTGCTCAATATTACCCTGAGAAATGCAGTTTCTGCATGTGGTGGCAATTTCTGGTATCAGAAGATCAAAATCGCAATGGAGGAAGGTAATTCCATTCGTCCTATAACCCATGCTTCTTCACCATTCTCCACAGTGCTGGGAAAAGATGTTCCTTTCTTCATCCACAGAAACTGAAAATTCTTCTTTCAGACTCAGGGTGGGTAGTTTTAAAGGAAAGCTGTCCCACAAATGAGATTCAAATTGTTTCTGAGAGTCTCCAAAATGGAAGAAAGATGATTTCCAGCTGTTGAGAAAGAGACAAGGAAACATGGTAGCCTGATGATAATACGAAAAGGAAAAGTCTCCTCACACAGTCTTGAGGAAATAGAGTCTGCAAAAAGTATATCAGTAATGAAGTTTTCTATACAAAATGAAATGCATGAATCATGGAAGAAAAAAAGTTGGATTCCATTACATAATTGCAGAAAACCCTCTCTTCTTCAAAAGACAGTGTAAAGAAAATGATAAGATAAATCACAGACTGGAGGAAATATATTAAAAACACTTATGTGGTAAAGAATTTGTATCCTAAATATCCAAGGAAACTTAAAACTCAACAAGGAACAAACAACACAATTAAAAAATCCCTAAAAGGTCTGAACAGACACTTCACCCAGGATGATATCCATGTGGAAAATAAGCATAGCAAAAAATTCTCACCATATGTCATTGGTGTAATGCAATTTTTTTTTAAATGAGATACTAGTAAACTCCTAATTGAACGGAAATCCCCAAAACTGTCAAATCCAAATTCTGGCAAGGATGTGGAGAACAGGAACTCTCATTCACTGCTGGTGGGAATACAAAATAGTACAGCCACTTTGAAAGACTGTCTTGCTAAACGTAGGCCAACCGCACTACCCCAACATGTGTGCTTCCAACTTTTTATCCAAATGAGTAGTAATCATATGTCCATATGAAAAGCTGCACAAAAATGTTTGCAGAAGTGTATTAATAATTGCTGAAAATTGGAAGTAATGGATATGCCCCTCAATGAATGCATGGATAAACAATCTGTGGTACATCCTTACAATGGAGCATTAAGCAGTGATGAAGGAACAGAAAAAGCCCTCCAGTTCCTCTTTTAGTTCCTCTTCCTTTTTCAGACAGCCATATTGATGCCCAGGAAGAAGGTGGCAGCAACAGTCAAGGAGGGGCTGAGCTAAGGCAAAGACATGGCTTGGGCTGGGCCCTAGAAGCATGAGCAGCCCACACCCTGCAGGAACAGGAGTAGAGGTGACAGCAGAGTTGACCAGGCTGGTCAGGGACTCGATGTGGCCACAGCACGGGAAAGGTGGGTGGCTTGGCTCTGGTCATCACTGAGCCTGAGCACACCAAGGAGGGCATCACATTGAAGGGTCTAAGTCAGGGGCAGCTTTTGATATTTGGGGCAACCAACTAGGATTTGATCAGATGAAAAGAAGTGCCACATCATCAAGTTGCTTACTGCAGTCCTGGTTGGAATTTTGGGGAACCCCATAGATATGGGCTATTTGTGGGGATCCAGGTACAGACAGTGCTTTTGGATTTGTTTTCTACCACGTCTCCTCATCGGCACAGAAGGGAAGCTGTTGAACTGGAATTGAAATGAGAATGGGCACCTGGATGATGGAGACACCAAGAGAAATGAAGCCCCGCAAATCCTCCAGAATTTCAGACACGAGGTGTTTCCAGAAGAAGATCCTGATCTTGACAGAAAGGGCTCCACATTATCATTTGGAGAGAAAAAGTTGGGGCATCTGGGCCTCAGAAATCAGACAGATGCTGACCTAGCCCTGCATAAATAATGTACAAGGACCAGGCAATTACAAAAATGGCCTCTGGGTCTGAAGTCAGTATGACAATGGACTGCAAACGAAACCTCTATTTCCTCTGGAGGCCCTTAATATGGTCAGATGAGACCCAAATCTGACAGGAAGGTCATCACGCAGGTGCAGGCAATAGAATAGGACTGCAGTGGTTCCCAGTGAGTAGCCATCTTCATCCAGGAGACAAAAGATGAACAGATTTTTCCAGTCCCAATTGGAGTGCAGAATGTGGCCACTGGTCCCAATCACACACAAGTGCTGTATCCCCGGACGCTGTGTCCTATTCTGGGTGTTCGGTGGCTATGGATGGCTGGGCCACACAGAGCAGAAGGCAGAGATGGACCCAGACCTAGTGAATTTCTTTGACTTTGCTGGTCCTGGGGAAGCCCAAGTCTATGCTGGCTACACCTACCCCAGGCAGTCAGTAAAGTAGGGGGGTATTCATTTCCATGGAGAGCCATGAACATCTCTCATGAGTCCACCATGTTCCCAAAAGTAAGGCAGGACATTTGCACTGGAAAATCCAACATCTTGCTGTGGGAAGAGCAGAATTCAGGCTGTCAATGAGGGCACAATCAGCTGGGCCCTCTCCAACATTTGGGGAGCTCAGTTAGGAGATCACAACCCCAACTCTGCCATCACAGCCCAAGAGGGGATGACACCCGACAGCATTTTCACAGAGCAGGCTGCCATGGGCTACTCACACTCCTTGGTGACAGCGAGAGATGAAAATGAAACCGAGGAGAACATCAAAAAATGCCAGAGTAGAACCCTCAAATCCTCTGATTCTCCCTCCCAGAGTCTTCCTCCAATCCCACACTTCAGCATTTCTCATGTCCATGTACATTGTGTGGGAAGAGAGACAAGGAACTTTCAAAAGCAAATGCCCGTGGAATGTACATGTTTGCTGAGACACCCTTAGGTTCCATATATAAATGGCACAAACTTCACTACCTTTTAAAGACAACTACCATTAGAGAGCCAGAAAACACCTATGCCAAGAGAAAGGGAGCCCTGAATACCAGGTGCTGTCTCTGCCACATGAGCAAAACTGGGGGGCTGTGGACTTGCTCAGAAAGGGGGCTTTCTTTCCCTTTTTCTCTCTCTAAACCTGAGTAGCTCAGTGGAGAAAGCCTCAGCCATTTTCAGTTCACAGCTCTCTGATCCAGACAAGGGTGGAGTTAACAGAGTCACAGAGTCAGAGAGACAAAGGAGTAATTCAAATGCAGAAGATAGTCCCTATGAGCTGTATCTTCCCTAAGAGGAAGGAGGTGGGGCCCAACTCAGACCCCAGGGCCTGTGGGAAACAATCAAAACAACCTAAGCAGAGAATTATAGGGGCCACACTTCCTTATACCAGTTGGGAGCCACAGGCCGACAGGCACCACTGATGGGCAGGTTAGGAAAAGAACAGTGGCTAGAGACCCCACAGAGAAGTCTGTCAATCTTCTAAGACATACCTCTTGGAAACTAGACACTGAATCTTGCTCCCTTTTGAGACATGAACCAGTTCTGGTTTGGGAAAATATGATTGGGGTAACCAAAGAAACCAGATGCCTAGACAACAGAAAACTACAAATCATACTAGGAAAAATGAAGACATGGCCCAGGCAAAGGAAGAAACTTACACCTCAATTAAGATGCAGTTGAGGATACTTTTCACTTTAATGAAACAATTAAAGATTTTCAAAGAGCTATACTAAATCAATTAAAAAACCAAGTCAATGACTTCAGGGAAGACATGGCAAAAGAGATGAAGGATATAAAAAAAAACAAAAAAACACTGGGTCAACATGAGGTAGAAATCAGAAGTTTGAAAAAACAACTGGCAGAATCTATGGAAATGAAAGGAACAACACAAGAGATGAAAAGCACAATGGAGATATACAACAGCAGATTTCAAGAGGCAGAAGAAAACACTCAGGAATTGGAGAAGACGACACCTGAAATCCTGCACACTTAAGAACAGATAGAGAAATGAATGGAAAAATATGAGCAACGTCTCAGGAAACTGAAAGACAACATGAAGCACATGAATGTACGTGCCATGGGTGTCCCAGAAGGAAAAGAGAAGGGAAAAGGGGCAGGAGCAATAATGGAGGAAACAATCAATGAAAATCTCCCATCTCTTAGGAAACACATAAAATTACAGATCCATGAAGCACAGCATACCCCAAACCGAATAAATCTGAATACACCTACATCAAGACACTCACTAATCAGATTATCAAATGTAAAAGACAAAGAGAGAATCCTGAAAGCAGCAACAGAAAAGTAATTCATCACATACAAAGGAAACTTGATAAGACTGTATGTGGATTTCTCAGTAGAAACCATGGAGGCAAGAAGGAAGCAGTGTGTTATATTTAAGATACTAAAAGAGAAAAGCCACCAACCAAGAATCTTATATCCAGTAAAACTGTCTTTCACATATGAGGGATAGTTTAAAATATTGTCTGACAGACAAGGAGAGAGTTGGTGAGCAAGATACCTGCTCTACAGGAAATACTAGAAGTACTGCAGACTAACAGGTAAAGATGGGAGTGACAGGTTTGGAATACAATTTGGGGTGACGGTAGCACAACAACGTAAGTACACTGAACAAACATGACTGTGAGTATGGTTGAAAGTGGAAGGTTAGGAGCATGTGGGACACCAGAAGGAAAGGAGAAGGATAAAGACTGGGATTGTATAGAGCAGTGAAACCTAGAATTCTCAACAATTGTGATAAAATGTACAAATATGTTTTCACATGAAGGAGAACAAATGAATGTCAACCTTGCAAGGTATTAAACATGGCGTGGTACTGGGGAAAAATATAATCAATGAAAACTGTAGAACTACAGTTAACAGAAACATTGTAATATGCTTCCTTTAATGGAACAAAGACAATATAACAACGCTAAATGCCTATAAGAGGGGGATATGAGGGAGGGATATCGGACTCGGCATTGGTGATGTTGTCTGACTCTTTTTTTGTACTTCAGTCTTACTCTATCTTTCCTTTTGTTGCTTTTTAGCTGTCATTTTTCTTTCTTTCTTTTTTGTTTATCTCTCTACCTTCCTTGACTCTTCCTCCTTCTTTGTGGAGGAAATGGAGATGTCCTTATATAGATAGTGGTGATGGTTGTGAATGCATACATACGTGATTATACAGGGAACTAGAGTGTTCACTTAGGATGGAATGTGTGGTGGGGAAACAAAACTGTCTTTAAAAAAAATCAGGTTGATGAAGAAACCTCGAGGGCACTATATTAAGTGAAATGTCAGACACAAGAGGACAAATATTGTATGGTGTCACTAATATGAACTAAATATAATATGTAAACTCATAGACATGTACTATAAGTCACCAGGACAAAGAACAAGAGTAAAAAAAGGGGATCGGTTGATTATGAGCAGAATGTTTAGGTTGAACTTAAGTGTTTGGAAATGGACACAGGTGACAGCAGCATATTATTGTCAGAATAACTAACAGTGCTAAGTGGTGTGTGAATGTGGTGGAAAGGGGAAGCTTGGAGTCACGTATGTCACCAGAA
The DNA here is from genome assembly GCF_015220235.1 of Choloepus didactylus. Taxonomy (NCBI): domain Eukaryota; kingdom Metazoa; phylum Chordata; class Mammalia; order Pilosa; family Megalonychidae; genus Choloepus; species Choloepus didactylus. Next base: position 95,113,478 of record NC_051318.1, read on the forward strand.
AGAAAGGTGGAGGGTAAAATACGGGAATGTATAAAACAGTGAATCTTGTGGTGGACAATGTCCATGATTAACTGAACAAATACTAGAAATCCGTTTCATGAACAAGAGCAAATGTATGACACTGTAAGTAGAAGTTAATAATAGAGGGGTATATAGGGAAAAATATACATATTGCCAACTATGCAGTACAGTTAGTAGTATTTTAACATTCATTCAACAACAGTAACAAACATACTATACCAATACTATGAGTCAGCAATGGAGGGGGGATGGTTAGGGGTATGGGAGGATTTCAGCTTTCTTTTTGTTTCTATTTATTTTCTGGAGTAATAAAAAAAATAACTTTGGTTTTGGATGCACAGCCATATGGTGGTCTTGTCTGCAACTGTTTGTACACTATGGATGACTGTACGGTATGTGAACAATCTCAATAAAATTGGAAAAAAAAAAAGCCAATGTCCACTGAAGGTGCATTTTTCTAAGACTCCCTGAGGTTCCATATTATAAATGGCACAAACTTCACTACTGTTTTCTGTGTGCTTTCCAAGGTGTTTTTCTCCTCCTAATGGTTAACTAAAATACATGTAAAAAAAGCGATCGAAAGGTATGAGCTACTGAGACATGAAAAAGCACGGAGAATCATTAAATGCATATCACTAATTGAAGGAAGGCAGTCTACAAAAGCCTACATTCCGTCTAATTCCAACCACATGACACTCTGGAAGGGGCACTACTACGGGCACAGGTGAAACTTCAGTGGCTGCCGAGGTTTACAGGGGAGAGAGGGAGGATGGACTGGGGGAGCACTTGGCATTTTGAGGTGACTGAAACTGTTCTGTAAGATGGTATAATGGACTCATGAACTCAGGGATTTGTCAAAACTCACAGAACTATACAACACAAAGAGGAACTCGAATAAAAACTGTGCATTTTAGTTGATAAAATGCATCAATATTGATTCATCAACTGTAAAACGTGCACCACACTAATGTAAAGCATTAATAAAAAGAGAACCTTGTGAGGAGGCTGTAGAAAGGGATATGAGAACTAACTGTACTTTCTGCATAGTTTCTCCATAAACCTAGGAGTGATTTAAAAAATAGTGTCTATTTTCAGAAACTAGAATATCGGTTATAGTGGGCTGGGGTAGGTGTAGGGAGTGGGGAGTTAGTGCTTAATTGGCAGAGAGTATCCGTTTGGTGTGAGGAAAAAATTTGGGTATGGATGGCAGGGACGACAGTATGAATGTAATTGACACCACTGAAGTGTAGATTTGAAAGTGGTTTAAATGGAAAATTTTAGGTTGTGTATATGTTACCAGAAGAAAAACTTTAAAAATCATAAAACTCTACAACACAAGCAGTGAAATCCAATGTACTATGGACTACTGTTAACAGTATGACTATAAGAATACCGTAACAATTGTACTACTTTAAAACAAAGTGTTAATAGGGAAAATGAGTGGGTGGGATGAATATAAGGGAACTCTCCATTTGATGCATGATTTTTCTGTAAACCCTCAACTTCTCTAATTATTATAGAAGAAGGTAGTCTATTAAGAAGGTAAAGTACAATGTAACCTTAATTCGACAAAGGAAGAAAAAATAAATGACCATGTTGTAATACTTAGGTTTCTCTAGGGAAACACAACCGACGGGAGATATCTATAAACAAAAGAGTTTGTGAAAGTGTCTCACACAACTGTGGGGATGCACAAGGCCAGATTCTGTAGGGCAGGCAGTGAAGTTTCAACTCTGATGAAGGTGTTTGATGAACTCCCCAAGAGACCCTGGCTAGGAGTGAAGGTTTTCTCTCTTCTTCCTCAAAAGTCTTCAACTGATTAGATTAAGTCCAGCTGATTGAATTCTCTCATTGTGGAAGACAAGCCCTCCAGTGATGTAATGAGTCAATTCACTGAGGATTTAATAAACCAGCTTTCTGGTTTATTAACCAGCCACAAAAGTCCTTGCAGTAATGGTTAGGCCAGTGCTGTTTGTCCTGTTTGACAAGACACCTGGGCACTATCACCTGTCAGATTTAACACATTACCCTAATCATCACACATGTCCTTGACAGAGAAAAACTACTTGACAAAAAACAATACCTTTTCATGATTGAAAATCAAAAAGACAAGTCAACAAAACTAGGACACATAGCTAACATCATACTCAACGATGAAAGACAAAGTCTTCTCAACAGGCTGAGGAATAGAACGAAGAAGGCTGCCTTTGTGATTTCTATTCATCATTGTCATGGACGTCCAAGACAGGATGATGAGTCAAGAAAAGGAAAGAAAAGGCATCCAAATTGGAAAGGAAGAAGTAAATCACTATTACAAAATGGCATGATTTATCTATAAAAATTCTCCAATTAATTAGCAAAATTACACAAAATTGATTATACTTCTATACTCTTACAACCCACATCAGAAAAAAGAAAGTGATAAAGCAATTTCTTTTACAAACCACAAAAAGGAAGAAAATACTTAGGAAGAAATATTACCAAGGAGGTACAAGATTTGTAACCTGAAATCTACTGAACACTGCTGAAAAACATTAATGGAGGGTGGGCTGGTAAGACATTTTGGGAACGTAACATTAAGGAAAACTTATTTCAACCCATTTCTGGTTGAAGAGAAATTGTTAAACATTGCAAGCATGCCAACTGAGAAGAAGATGAACAAAACTGTAAAATTAAATTTTTTGATAAGTTCATTTTCATTAAATGCAAAAGTAAAATTAAAATAAATTTTGGATTTATTTCAATTAAAGTTTTAAAATTAAAATGCTTTATTTTAAATTACACCTAGTTCTCAATTTTTCAATATTTCCAACTACTTTCGTGTTGCAGGAAAAACTGCCCATTAAAACTAATAAAAGCATGTAAACAGGGGCACACACTTTCCCGTTCTCCTTGGGTCAATGTGGGTCAACTGACCCAAATGGATGCTCCCATCATTTTGCAAATTTGCAATAAAATTGTATGTATTTTCCCACTCTATGTGAATCTTTCAGAGTATTTCACCAGATCAATTCTGAATCAGCAAAACATGTTGCAGCACATCAAAACTTCAAGCCATGAAAGCCCTCGATGAATGGCAATTTGCCTGAGTCTTGCTAAATTATTCCATGAGAAACTAAAACAGAAAGTAAATGGGTCAAGGGGTGAAAATGAAATGTTCTGTGCTACCTGTTTAAGAAAAATCACTTCAGTTCAAATTTGGGTACGGCAAATCCCCAGCTCAACATCAGGGATCAGTACGAGTATCCTTACTCACTGTGTCCACTGCCCAGATTCTCCCAGAGCCATGGGCATCTGCATGTCACTCCCGGGGGAAGAATAACTCATCTTCAATGTGGACACAGCATTACAGTCCACAGGGCCCAACAGGGGGGTCTTTGCAACATAGAGGGTCATTCTGTTAAAAAAAAAAACAAAGGAAATAAAGAAAGCGGGTCAGTCACCCTCTCCTGACCCAGTGGTGCAGCACAGGAAGCTTGGTGCTGAAGGTTTAGCTGTGGAAATCCAACCGCCTACATGCCCCTCCCTGAATCACTGAAATTACATTTTTATATGAAAAAGTGCCACAAATTTGGAAGTTAGAGAAAATGGTACTTTCAAGAGCCTTGATAAGAATGCCATGGAGATAGATGCAAAGCGCTAAATCAACATAGAAAAGTCAATTGATTTCCCCTCCCCAGCAATGAAAAATTAAGTAAAAAACAAATGCATTTAGGATAGTAAACACATGCAGTGAGTTCTATTGGATCTTCAGGTCACCAGTTCTATGGGGCATCTCCACGTCACTCCCAGGGGAGGAATATCTTGTCTTCAACATGGACACAGCATCACAGTCCAAAGGGGCCAACAAACGAATATGTAAATATCTTAATCTTGCAAACTATGAAAACCTTGACAACCCAAACAAAATCAAAATAAACTGAGCAATATTCCTTTTTCCATGGTGGAGTGACATCATATTTTTAAGATCTCAACTGTTCCAAACTTGATCTCTACACTCAATGCAATCTCAATAAAAATCCCAGGAAGATATTTGGTAGATGCTGACAAACTGTTTTTACTCCTAGACACATGCACAAATTGCTTAAGAAGAACAATGTTAAAGAACTCACATCTCCTGATTCCAATATCTTATGAACTATTTTATAATTAAACCTGTATAAATAGAGTATGACCTTGGGGAAGCAGGGCAAGATGGCAGTACAGTTAGGCGTGGGACTTAGTCCCCTACAGCAACTAGCAAATAGCCAGGAACAACTAGAAAAGTCTGGAACAAATGATGGGGAACATCTGTGACTGGACAACATAGTATACGAGTCAAGAATGGGTTGAATGGCTGAGATTGCAGCGTAGAACTGTAAGCAAAGCTCCCCAAACTGCAGAGCTTGTGCCTCTCCCCATGGGCATGGCAGGCTGAGTTGCAAAACTTCACTGTGGGAAAAAGAAGCAGTCCCTGCCAGGACTAAGAGAATGTAGTTCCAATCATGGTTTTAATTAAGAAATCTGGACTACTGAATACATGCTATGAGCACAGACAAACCTGGAGCAAGCAGGAAAGGAACCCAGACGTTTATCATGGCAGAGAGGAGGCAAGGCTGATGGAAAAATTAAATAAAATCAGAGGCTTTTGGAGTCTGCTGAGCTCAGAATATTGGAAAAGGTCTGTGTCCCAAGAAAAGGGGCACACAGAAATGCGTATCAACTCTGGTCCTTGTATGATGAACTGGAGGGCTGGGGACTGACTCTGAAAAGGGGACTTCTTGCTTTGTTTTTTATTCTGTCATTCTAAGTGGCTCATCAGACAAAGCCTCAGGCATTTTCAATTGTCATCACTGACCGAGGCAGGGGTGCAGTCAAGACGGTCAGTGAGTCAAAGGAAAATCTCAAGTGTAGGAGAAAATTCCCTAAATGGCTTGTCTTCTCTAAGGAAAGGTGGGAGGATTCAGAACCCAGGGCCTTGGGGGAAAAAACAGAAAAAGCTTCAGCTTCGTTTCTGAAACCCTCAGTCCCTGGCTGGGACAGGGTCCACTGAGAATTAAATACACCACACATCTTCAGGCCAGTGGGGAGCTGCAGAATGACAAACACCACCTGTTGGATAGGAAATGCACAGAGTCAAGAGGCCTCACAGGAAAGTCTCACAATCTTCTGGGTCTCACACTCAGGAAAACCTTGTAATTACAACATCCTCCTCCTTATAAGTGTGCCTAAGTGTCTCCTCCTGAATGCTTTTTTGTGCTCAGATGTGGCCCTCTCTCTCTAGCTGGGCCAACTTGGCAGGTGAAAGCACTGCCTTCCCCTCTACGTGGGATCTGACACCCAGGGGAGTGAATCACCCAGGCAACTTGGATTATGATTCCTGGGGAGGAATCTGGACCCTGCATTGTGGGACGGAGAATATCTTCTTGACCAAAAGGGGGATGTGAAAGGAAATGAAATAAGCTTCAGTGGCAGAGAGATTCCAAAAGGAGCCGAGAGGTCACTCTGGTGGGCACTCTTACACACAATATAGACAACCCTTTTTAGGTCCTAATGAATTGGAACAGCTAGCAGTAAATACCTGAAACTATCAAACTACAACCAACAACCCATGAATCTTGAAGATGACTGTATAAAAATGTAGCTTATGGGGGCTGACAATGTGATTGGGAAAGCCATATGGACCATACTTCCCCTTTGTCTAGTTTATGGATGGATGAGTAGAAAAATGGGGGAAGAAAAAAAAACAGCAACAAAAAGGCACCCAGTGTTCTTTTTTACTTTAATTGCTCTTTTTCACTTTAATTTTTATTCTTATTATTCTTGTGTGTGTGGTAATGAAAATGTCAAAAATTAATTTTGACTATACAGCTATATAACGGTACCGTAAACAACTGAATGCACGGTTCGTTTTGTACCACTGCATGGTATGTGAATATATCTCAATAAAATGGAAAACAAACAAACAAACAAACAAATTCTCGTCCTTGAAGACCAAGAGTGTGCTACTAGTCAAGAAACATGAAGAATCTTACTGGTCAGAAATGGAAAAGAAACTCTGTGAAGTGTATAGAAACATGAACTTCTCCTATCAGTAGCACACCGTCTATGAGAAGATGGCTCAAGAAGTGAACAAAGAATTGGAAAGAACCACCTCCTCCTATTACAACCAAAATAAACACCATGAGAACAAAGATCAAGAAATGTAGCTTGAAACAGTGGGCACTGAGAGAAAGCTCAGCAAACTAAGAAAGGAAAATGATCACAACAGGATCATACTGGCAAAGGTAGAGTGGCAGCTCCATTTATTCCGTGGTGGCCCTTTGCCACCTGGGCCAGTCTCCCCTGGTTGCCATCAACCATTTCCCTTTTCCTTAATGCACAGTAAAATTAAGTCCACTTTTTAACTGTACAGGGTGAGGAGCAATGTTAGAGAATCCTGTTTAATAGAAACTTGCTGTCCTGCCCTTGCCCCTGCCCAATTAACAGTGTTTCTTGGTTGCCAGGCACTTGTCTGCATTGGGGATGGCACCCGCCACACCTGATATGTAATACTATGGTTGTTCCTGTTGTGTATTGTCAATATACTACCAGGAGGCAAAAACAGCAAAAATTTGTTCTGCCTGTGTTAAAGAACATCAAAAAGACTGTGAGAAGACATACCTGAAGACATCAGCCTACAAAGCCCTTGAGTCCTCCATGGTAGAGGCTTATCCTCTGACATTACAGACTCCATGTATGCCACTGCTCAATACAAATCTGAACACAAGAAGAAATAGAAGACCTCAACCAACCGATCACAAGCAAAGAGATTCAATCAGTCATCAAAAAGATTCCCACAAATAAATGCCCAGGGACAGATGAGTATACAGGGGAATTCTACCAAACTTTCCAAAAAGAACTGACACCAATCTTAAACTCTTCCAAAACACTGAGGAAAATGGAACACTACCTAACACATTTTATGAAGTAACATCCTCTAATACCAAAAACAGGGAAAGATGCGACAAGAAAGGAAAAATCCAGGCCAATCTCCCTAATGACTACAGATGCAAAAACTCTCAACAAAATACTTGCAACTCAAATCCAAACACACAATTCAAACAATCATACACCATGATGAGGTGGGTTTCATTCCTGGCATGCAAGGATGTTTCAACAGAAGAAAATCAACGTATTACAACACATTAACAAATCAAAAGGGGAAAATCAAATGATCATCTCAAGAGATGCTGAAAAAAACTACGGGCAAAATCCAACATCCCGTCTTGATAAAAGTACTTCAAACAACTGTAGGAAATTTCCTCAATATGACAAGAGCAAACATGTGAAACCCACAGCCAGCACAGTATTCAGCAGCGAGAGACTGAAAGCCTTCCTTCTAATATCAGCTATCAGACACGGGCACCCACTGTCACCACTGGTGTCCAACACTGTGCTGGAAGTGCTGGCCAGGGCAACCCACCAAGACAAAGAAGTAAAGGCATCCAGAGTGCAAAGGAAGAAGCAAAACTGTCATCATTTGCAGATAATATGATCTTATATCTGGAAAACCCTGAGAAACTGACGACACAGCTACTACACCTAATAAATTTAGCAAAGTATCAGGATACAAGAGTAACGCACATAAGTCAGTAATGTTCCTATACACTAGAAATGACTGAAGAGACACTCAAGAAAAAGATACAATTTTTCAATAGCTACTAAAAAAATCAAGTACCTGGGAATAAACTGAACCAAAGTGCAAAAGACCTATACAATGAAAACTGCATAACTCTACTAAAAGAAATAGAAAGGGACCTAAAAAGATGGAAAAATATTCCATGTTCATGGACACGAAGGCTAAATGTCATTCAGACGGCAATTCTACCCAAACTCATCTACAGATTCAATGCAATCCCTACCAAAATTCCAACCTACTTTTCAGACTTGGAAAAGCTAGTTATCAAATTTATCAGGAGGGGGAAAATGCCTTGAATTGCCAAAACATTGTAAAAAAGAAAAAGAAAGCAGGAGAACTTACACACCCTGACTTTGAAGATTATAAAGCCACAGTAGTCAAAACAGCATGGTACTGGTACAAAGATAGACATAATGATCAATGGAATCACATTGAGAATTCAGAGTTAAACCCCCAGATCTACAGCCGACTGATCTCTGGTAAGGCCTCCAAAACCAATGAACTGGGACCTAACAGTCTTTTCAACAAATGGGTCTGGGAGAGCTGGATAACCATATCCAAAACAATGAAAGAGGACCCCTACTTCACACCCTACACAAACATTAACTCAAAATGGATTAAAGACCTCAAAATAAGAGACAGTACCATAAGACTCCTAGAAAATAATGTAGGGAAACATCTTCAGGGCCATGTCTTAGGAGGTCCCTTCCTATATCTTACACCCAAAGCACAAGCAACAAAGGAAAAAATAGATAAATGGAATCTCCTCAAACTTAAAAGCTTCTGTACTTCAAAGGAATCCGTCAAAAAGGAGAAGAGGCAGCCAACTCAAAGGGAAAAAATATTTGGAAACCAGTTTCTCACAAAGACTGATATCTTGCATATATAAAGAAATCCTGCAAATCAACGACAATAGTACAGACTAGAGACAGCCCAATTACAAAATGGGCAAAAGACATGAAAAGACAGTTCTCTGCAGAGGAAACACAAATGGCTAAAAAACACATGAAAAATATTCAACTTCACTAGCTATTAGGGAGATGCAAATTAAGACCACAATGAGATACAATTTCACACCAATTAGAATGGCTTCCATTAAACAAACAGGTAACTACAAATGCTAGAGAGAATGTGGAGAAACTGGAACTCTTATTCATTGTTGATGGGGCTCTATAATTGTGCAACCACTCTGGAAGACAGTCTGGCGTTTCCTTAGAAAACTGGATATAGAGTTACCCTTCGATGTAACAATCACACTTCTTGATATACACCCAGAAGACCCGAAAGCAGTGACATCAACAGATATCTGCACGCCAATGTTCATAGCAATTTCACAATTGCCAAGAGATGGAAACAACCCAAATGTCCTTCAACAGATGAGTGGATACATAAAATGTGGTATATTCACACAACGGAATAGTATGCAGCAGTAAGAAGGAACAATGCCAAGAAACAGATGACAACATGGATGAACCTTGAAGACCTAATGCTGAGTGAAATAAAGCAGGCACAAAAAGAGAAATACTATAGGTTACCACTAATGTGAACACTGAAAAATGAAAAGTAAATAGTTTATAGTGCAGACTGTAGGGGACCTAGTGATAGATAGCAATTAGTGAAGGGGGAATGATAAACTAATAAGAACAGATAAGTTATTGAAGGAAAATTTAATGTTCTGGGAATGCTCAGGAATGACTGTGGTTTGTTAATTTCTGGTGGGTATGGTAGGAACAAGTTCACAGAAATGTACTTATCTTAGGCTATCTGTTTTCCTTATTCCTTTCCTGGGTTATAGCCTGCATATTTTCTTGGGGTAGAACAGGAACATGTTGGAAATAATGTAGTTTTTCTAGAAAATATGTTTTTTCTTATTCTTTTGTTTTGGTTTTGTTTGAAATGATTTTTTATTGTCTGTTTTTGTTTTTTTTTTTCACAAAGTTAAGTTTTTTAAAAAAAAAATGAAAAAAAATATGCAGAGGCCCCTTGAGAAGCTGGGGGAAAATGCAGAGGTTTTGGGCTTCCTAACCTGGATGGTTGCTGATGTTCTCACAAACATTGAGGAGTGGAGGGTTGATGTGCCAAACCCTCTATCATGGGACTTGTCTTTAAGAAGCCTGTTACTGCAAAGGAGAAGCTAGGCCTGCTGATAATTGTGCCTGAGAGTCTCTCCCTGAATCCCTCTTTGGTGCTCAGATGTGGCTCTCTCTCTAACTAGGCCACCTGGGAAGGTGATCTCACTGCCCTCCCCCCTACGTGGGACCTAACTCCCAGAAGGATACATCTCCCTGGCAATGCAGTATTATCACTCCCAGGGATGCATCCGGACCCGGCATCATGTGACTGGGAACATCTTGACCAAAAGGGGGATGCAAAATGAAATGAAATAAAGCTTCAGTGGTTGAGAGATTTCAAATGCAGTCAAGGTCACTCCGGTGGGCATTCTTATGCATTATATAGATAACACTTTGTACCTTTTAATGTATTGTAGTATTGTAATAGCTAGAAGCAAATACCTGAAACTATCAAACTCCAATCCAGTGGCCTAAATTCTTGAAGACGACAGTGTGATAATGTAGCTTACAAAGGGTGACAGTGTGGTTATGAAAACCTTGTGTATTGCACTCCGTCTGTCCAGTGTATGGATGGATGGGCAGAAAAATGGGGGCAAAAAAACTAAATGAAGAATAGGGTGCGAGGGTGGGACGATTTGGGTATTCTTCTTTCACTATTGTTTTTTTCATCTTATCATTTTTTCTGGTACAAGGAAAATGTTAAAAAAAAAATAGGGTGACCAATGAACAACTATATGATGGTAATGTGATCAACTGATTATATATTTTGGATGATTGCTTGGTGTGTGAATAAATCTTAATAAATAAAAAAGGAAAGAATTAGTACCAATCTTTCTAAAACTCTGGATTGGTGTGTGAATAAATCTTAATAAATAAAAAAAAGAAAGCATTAGTACCAATCTTTCTAAAACTCTTCATAAAAATTGAAGAGTGTAAGCTACCTGATTCATTCTCTGAGGCCATCACACTAATACCTAAGCCAGACAAAAATACTACAAGAAAAGAAAATTACCGACAAATCATTTTGATGAATACAGATGCAAAATTCCTCAGAAAATTCTTGCAAATGGAACCTAGCAGCAGATTAAAAGAATTAAACACCATGACCAAGTGGGTTTTATTGCAGGTAAAAAGGGTGGTTCAACACAAAAAATTCAATTAATACACATCAATAAATCAAAGGGGAAAAGTCACATGATCTCAATTGAAGCAGAAAAGACACTTGACAAAATTCAGCACTGTTTCTTGATGAAAAAGAGTGTATAAACAATGTGGTATAGTCTTAGGATAGAATATTACACAGGTGGAAGAAAGAATAAGCCATGATGCAAGCAACAATGTGGATGAACACTGAGGACATTATGTTGAGCAAAATTATCCAGAAACAAAGGAACAAATATTGTATGATCTCACTAATATGAACTAAGTATAATGAGCAAAGTCAGACACTTGAAGTTAACAACACATGTTGGGCAAGATGGCAGCATAGAGAGCTGTGGAATTTAGTTAGTCTCCTGAAGAAACTGATAAAAAACCAGGAACAACTAGTAAATAATCTGAAACACCTGCTGGGGGACAGTCGTGACTGCCCACACATCATACACCAACCTGGAATGGGTGTAATGGCTGAGACTGCAGCATAAAAGCTTTAAGTACAAACTGCCAAACTGTGCGGGGAGCCCCTTCCCCTCATGGCAGGCTGAGCTGCAAGACCTGACTGTGGGAGAAAGCAGCAGTCCCAGAGCAAGGAAGTATAACTCAACTAATTCCAACTGGGGTTTTAAGTAACAAATGTGGACTGCTGAAGGCAAGCTACAAACAGAAAAACCACTAAGAAGCAGTGAATTACTCCGAATTCCTCCCAGTGGAGAGAAGGTGGGGCTAACAGAAAAAAAAAAAAAAAATACAGAGGCTTTCAGAGATGACTGAACTTAAGAGAACCAGGAAACGCCTGTGTGCTGGGAAAGGAGCCCAGAAGACTGGGTGCTTCCTCTGGCCGACAGGCAAAACTTGGGAACCGTGGACTGGATCTCAAAAAGGGCTTTCTTTCCCTTTTTGTCTCTCTCAACCTGAAAGGCTCAGTGGAGAAAGCCTCAGCCATTTTCAGTTCACAGAACTCTGACCCAGACACGGGTGGACTTCACAGAGTCAGAAAGACAAAGGAGTAGCTTACCTACAGAAGGTAACTCCCTAGGGTGGTGTATCTTCACTAAGGGGAAGGAGGTGGGGCCCAGCTCTAGTTCCTACCTGCCCTTCAGAACTCAGACCCCAGGGTCTGGGGAAAAACAGTCAAAACTCAAACAACATAAGCTGAGAATTAAAGGGACCACACCTCTTTACATCAGTGGGGAGCTACAGGCTGACAGGCGCCACCTGGGCAAGTTAGGAAAAGCACAGTGGCTAGAGGCCACACAGGAAAGTTTGTCAATGTTTTAAGATACAGCTTCAGGGAAACCTGACACTGAATATAGTCCCATTGTGAGACCTGAACCCATCTGGTCTGGGAAATTCTGATTGGGGTAACCAAGGAAACCAGATGCCTATGTAAAAGAAAACTGCAAATCACACTAGGATAAAAAAGATATGACCCAGTCAAAAGAACAAACCTACACCTCAATTGAGATACAGATGACATATTGTTTCACTTTAATGAAACAAAAATTTTCAAATAAATATGCTAAATCAATTCAAAGAGCAAGTCAACAAGTTTAGGGAAGACACGGCAAAAGAGACGAAGGATATAAAGAAAACACTGGGCAAACATAAGTTAGAAATCGAAAGTTTGAAAAAACACCAGGCAGACTCTGTGGAAATGAAATGCACAACATAAGAGATGAAAAACGCAATGGAGACATACAACAGCAAATTTCAAGAGGCAGAAGAAAACATTCAGGAACTGCAGAATAAGACACCTGAAATCCCCCCACAAAAGAACAGATATGGAAAAGAAAGGAAAAATATGAGCCACATATCAGGTAATTGAATGACAACATGAAGCACATGAATGTACGTGCCATGGGTGTCCCAGAAGGAGAAGAGAAAGAAAAAGAGGCAGAAGCAAAATAGAGGAAATAATTAATGAAAATTTCCCATCTCTTATGAAAGACATAAAATCACATATCCAAAAAGCATAGCATATCCCAAAGAGAATAGATCTAAACAGACCAATGAGAAGACACTTAATAATCAGATCATCAAATGTCAAAGACAGAGAATCCTGATAGCAGCAAGAGAAAAGCAATGCATCACATACAAGGGAAGCTTGATAACTATGTGTGGATTTCTCAGCAAAAACCATGGAGGCAAGAAGAAAGTGGTGTGATATGTTTAAGATACTGAAAGAGAATAACTACCAACCAAGAATCCTGTATCTGTCAAAATTGTCCTTCAAATATGAGGGAAAATTTAAGATATTCTCTGACAATGAGAGACTGGGAACAAATGCCTGCTTTACAGGAAATAATAAAGGGGGCACTACAGACAGACAGGAAGACAGGAGTGAGAGGTTTGGAACACAATTTTGGGTGATGATAGCACAACAATGTAAGCACACTGAACAAAGATGACTGTGAGTATGGTTGAAAGAGGAAAGTTGGGGGCATGTGGGACACTAGAAGAAATGAGGGAAAATAAAGAATGGGCCAATATAACTTAGTGAAACCTAGAGTGCTGAACAATTGTGATAAAATGTACAAATATGTTTTTACATTAGTGAGAACAAATGAATGTCAAGCTTGCAAAGAATTAAAAATAGGGTGGTATTGGGGAAACAATACAATCAATGCAAACTGGAGACTACAGTTAACAGAAACATTGTATTATGCTTCCTTTAATGTAACAAAGGTAATATATCCAAGCTAAATGCCTCTAACAGGGGCACATAAGGGAAGGGTATGGGACTCTTGGCATTGGTGCATCTTTTATTGCACTTTAGTTTAATTCTATCTTTCCTCTTGTTGCTTGTTAGCTGTCATTTTTTTTCTTTCTTCTTTTGCTTTTGTCTCTCTACCTTCTTTGACTCTTCCTCCTTTGTGGAAGAAATGGAGATGTCCTTAGATAGTGGTGATGGTGGTTAATGCATAAATGTGTGATGACACAGGGAACCATCGATTGCTGACTTAGGACAGAATGTATGGTGGGTGAACAAAACCATCTTATAAAAAACGGGTTGATGAAGAAAACTTGAGGGCACTATATTGAATGAAATAAGTCAGACACAACAGGAAAAATACGGTATGGTCTCACTGATATGAACTAATTATAATATGTAAACTCACAGACATGAAATATAGGTTATCAAGATATAGAACAAGGCTAAATAACAATGAGCAGCTGCTTATTATGAGCAGAACGTTATAACTAGGTTGAATTTAAGTGTTTGGAAATGGACAGAGGCGATGGTAGCACACTATTATGTGAATAACTAACATGCTGAATAGTATGTGAATGTGGTGGAAAGGGGAAGCTTAGAGTCACATGTGTCACCAGAAGGAAAGTTGGAGGTTAAAATATGGGAATGTATAAAACAGTGAATCTTGTGGTGGACAATGTCCATCATTAACATTACCAATCTTAGAAATCTCTTTCATGAACTAGAAAAAATGTAGGGCATTGTAACTAGAAGTTAATAATAGAGGGGTATAAGGGGGGAAATACACATATTGCAAAGTATGTACTACAGTTAGCAGTATTTTAAGATTCTTTCATCAAAAGAAACAAAGGTACTATACCAATACCATGAGTCAATAATGCAGGGGGGCGGTTAGGAGTATGGGAGATTTTGAGTTTTCTTTATTTTTATTTTAATTTCTTTCCTGGATAAATGAAAATGATCTAAAATTTGAAAATAAAATTGATTATGGTGACAAATGCACTATATAATGATACCATGAACAACTGAATGTACACTTTGGAGGACTGTATGGTATGTGAAAAATGTCAATAAAATTGAATTAATAAAAAGACCTTGTCTTTTAGTGTTGCATACTAAAAGATTTATGAAAGACATTAGATGATCTTTGTGACTTGTTTCAAAAGTTATGGGAGAGGATTTCAGTCAGGGTGCAGGTAAAAAAAATACTGGCTCAGGGTTGATAATTGTTGAAGCTTGGAGAATGGTACCTAGAAATTCATGTTACTATTTTTCTACTTTTCGATGTTTCATATTTTTCATAGTAGAAAGATACAAAATAAAATTTTAGATTGGACTAAATATTTTTCTATTTATGACTGTCACATTTTCTTTGTATTTTCCTTTATATATTTCAAGGCTATGTTATCTGGTATTTTGTACGATCATAAGTGTAGAATTAAATTGTGACTAACAAAAAAAAAAAAAAACACAAGTTATCAGGAGATAGAAAGAGGGCAGAGATTGGGAATTTGATCCTGAAGGAGCACAGAATATCCAATAAGATTGTAAAGATCCAGAAATGGATATTACAATATTATCTGATGGTAGCACAATATCATAAAGTATAACCAACAAAGTTCAGTGTGAATGTGGTTGAAAGAGGAAGGCTCGGGGCATATGGGACACCAGAAGTAAAGATAGAGGATAAAAACTGAGATGATATAATTTAGCAAAACCTCGAGTGGACAGTGATGGTGATTAAACGAAGAAACATAAGAAAGTTATTAGGTGAGGGAGAACAAATGAATGTCAACCTTACAAGGTGTTAAAAATAGTATGGTATTTGGAAAAATATAATTAACACAAATGATGGTATATAGTTAACAGTAACACTGTAATGTTCCTTCACTAATTGTAACAAAGGCAATACACCAAAGTGAACTGTCAATAAGGGAGGGGTGTGGGATTCTTGTTCTTCCTCCATTTTTTTCCTTTCTTCCTCTTCTTTCTTTGTGGAAGAAATGGAAATGTTCTCATATAGATTGTGGTAGTAAACACATAAATATGTGATTGTACTGGCAGAGACTGATCTTTCCCTTAGGATGGATTGTGGGTCTGTGACTAAAATTCTTCAAAAAAATAAACAAAAACACAAGTGTCACAGAAGATGTGAGGAGAGAGAGAGATACCTATTTGCTGTTGGTAGGGAACTAGCAGCCCCTCTATAGGGCCATGAAGTGGTTTCACAGAAGGCTAAATATATATCTGCCAGGTGATCCTGCAACCCTGTTATTAGGTATACACTTGGAAGAACTCAAAGCAGGGACATGAAGAGACATTTTCACACTGGTGTTTATGGCAGATTATTCACAGTTTGGAATAGGTGGAGGTGGGCTAAGGATACATCAACTGATGAACGGAAGGGTGAACTGGTGTGTGTACATACGATGGAACAGAGTGGCTGCAAGAAACAATGAAGTGGTGAGGCATGCAACTATGTGAATGAACCCTGAAGGCATTATATTGAATGCAATAAGCCAGAAACAAAAGGACATACATTGTGTGGTCTCACTAACATCAACTAATTATAATGAGCAAACACTGAGAATTAGATATGAGAGCATAGCTTTTCAGGGGATACAAAATGGGCAGAGATAGGGCAACTGGTGTTTATGGAGTACAAAATGTCCAATAAGGCTCACTGTAAAGGTTCCTAAATTGTAAGCTCTTTCAGCACTGACATCTATTCCTCAGTTTTAGCTATTTCTATATTCTGAGATGCATTATATAGATACTCGTTTTTATTTTCTAATGTATTGAAACAGTTAGAAGTAAATAACCTGCATCTGTTGAATAGTAATCCAGAAGACTTGATTCTAGATGGTAATTGGTAACTATATAGCTTATATCATGTGACCATGTGATAGTGAAAACCTGCTGACTGACACTCCCCTTAACCAGTGTATGGCTGATGAATAATAAAATAATGACAAAAGTGTATAAATAATAGGAAGGATGGGGGTATGTGGTGGTTTTAGTGATCTTAATTTCTTTTTCTTTAATATTTTTTCTTCATTTTGGAGTAATGAATATTTGGAAATTGACTGTGTTAATGAATGCACAACTATACCTTGATACTATGTGCCTCTGCTTGTATACTCTGTATTACATGGATAAAATTCCATTAAGATAAATAAATAAATAAAAACAACTGTGAGGAAACGGTATCTGGATGCTCTCACTAACAGAAAAAATAAAATAAAACAATATATTTTAAAAGTGTAAAGAGTTCCTTTATGGAATGATGGAAATGTTTTGGTGATGGACAGTGGGGATGGTAGCACAACACTGTGAATACAATTAACAACATTCATATATGAATATGATTAAAAGGGGAAAGGTTAGAGTTGGTAACAGGAAAAAAATACAAAAAGCTCTATGGAATTACTCTACAGAAAGAGTGAACCCAAAATTAAACCATGTACTTTAATTAATAGTACGATTATAAAAATGTGCTATTATCAGTTTTAACAAATGGAACATACCAATGCCAGGTGTTTATGGTAGGGTGGTATGTGGGAAACCCATACTGTATGCATGATTGTTCTGTAAACCTACAAGTCTCTAATTTAAAAAATATATATAGTGAAACCTGGTATAACGTGCAATATTGTCGTCCATCATATTAAACAAACAAACAAAAAAAAACACACATGCTTTTCCAAGTTCAATTTGATTCATAAAGAAACTTACTTCAGTCTGGCCAAGTTCTTTGAAGGAGAGTTTGATATAGGAATTCTTACTTCTTTGGAATGGACCAGGTTCTTGGTTGGGAGGTGCTGAGTGAAGATGAACCACTATTTCTGTACTGAAGAGAGAACAAATGTAATGTATTTAGCTGCCTTTTAAAAATCATTAATTCTATTATAAACTTTAAAATATTATATAACACTTTTAAAGTTCTGGTAGACACAAAGACCATCCTAAAAAGCATCCTTTTAAAAACTATTAATTTTAAAACATCTCTACTTAACACTTACAAGCTATGAACCAAAAAGTTTTAAGTTACTAGCTCTATGGAATAAACAAAAATGTGGTTTTAAAAAATAAACTCAAAGTCAATTGGCTAAATTTTGGGTGGTGTATGATTAGGGTTTTCCATCTACAGAGTTCTTGCCAGAGGTGGTAAAGGAGCCTGTAATTTATGCCAAATCTTAGTACTGTACTAATTTTGAAAACAAAATGTGAAAAATCTGTTTAACTGGCCAGCTGACATTTTATTAAAATTCCATCAAAAATTAACATTCTACAGTGTCCTTTGTTGGAAAATGCCACTAAGTCAACAGCATGATTTAGAAAGATACACAACAGCAAAAGCAATTCTCAAAATGCTGCTGCTCTTAGAAAATAAATGACCATTATCTTTATGACTACCATTATCTCCTATGCTATTAAAAATGCCACCATAATTATTCAGCTTTATAAATGTTTTCTTCCCATTTTCCCATCTACTCAACACACAGTGTTCTGCAATGATTCCCAAAGCTATAAAATTCATGATAAAAATATTGTGAATACCTAATTTAGAGCATTTCCTTTATGATCACATTATAAATACACCTATCACCAAATTATACTTTTTGCAGTTTAGGCCCACATGGGTGCCTAAACATAACTGTAAAACTGACACACCATGTTTTAGGATTTTTGAACATAATGAAGGCTTTGGTTAGTAAACTCTGGCCATCTTTGTAAGGACTCTTCATCTATTACTTTGTGGTAAATATCAGTAAGTGACGCAAGTAAATTAGCTGCATAAGCAGAACCACAAGACTCTATGAAATAAATCAACAGGTAAAGCAAACAAACAATTACAATAGGGTCACATAATCTGCAAAGCTAAAAACCCTGAGCCCCACTGTAAGATTCTGCCAAAGGAAGTAAAAGGAAAAGCTAAATGACATAAAATAACATTAAAAAATTCCCGAATAAGCATAAAAGTTCCATGCCAGCGTTTCCAAACATTCATTTATTGGCTCATACCTATTCCAAGGTAATCTACGGAGAACCGTTAACAGTTATAAAAATGCCGTTTCAACAATTTTAACAAAAGCTTCACACTGAAACAAAATGTGAAGAAGGAAAACCACGTTTACGAAGGAGTACACAGGACCTCTCCATTTTCTGCATGGCTTTCCTGTAAATCTACAGCTTTTTTAAATAAAAAGAACCAAACATTACTGTACCTTTTTGTTACCGGCTACTGGATGAGGCTGAGCTCCCACCGGAGTCCGAAGGAATTCACCGAAAGGCCCCGGCCTTCCCGACCGCTCCCGACGGCCTACCGCTCAGGCAACTCCACGACTCAGAGCTATGGCGCAGGCAATCTTCTCCGCAGACAGAAACGCGTCACGGCCACCGAACCCACAACGCAGCAACCCAAAGGCACTCGCTCTTGGCTTTGTACTAGTTAGAGGGGAGGGCTTAAACTTGTGGTGTTTTTTGGATTGGCTGATTTTTATGCAAATAAGGGATTGTACTGTCCACGACCAGCTAAGTGCGATTTGTGATTGGTTCATTTGCGGGCCATTTTGATTGGTGCTTGTAGATATGTAAATTAAGGTTGCCTCTGGGACATCTTGATTGGTCCATCAAGGGTGGTTCAGGATTGGCTCAGATGGACCAATCAAGATAGCACAGAGTGCCATCCTTATTCGCAAAAAAATCAGCCAATCCTAAAACAGCAAGGGTTTAAACCCTCCCCCTGTAACCAAGGGAAGGTCAAAAGCAACTTTACGGCGGTTAACTGCCTTTTAGTTTCGCTTTTGCTGCCGTGGAGGAGTCTCCGTGAGTGAAACACTAGGGTGTAGCTGCAGCCCGCTGGGGGCGGTCCGGAAGGCTGGAGCCTTTCGGTGTCCTTGCGGCAATTCAAATAAAGCTTCGTTATGTTGCCGCTGGACTGTTTCTGTGAATTCCTTTCGGCTCTGGTGGAGCCCAGCTTCTTCCAGTAAGCCGGAAACAGCAAGGTACAGTAATGTTTGCTTCTTCCTCTTAAAAACTGTAGATTTATAGAAAAGTCACGCAGAAAATGGAGAGAGCCTATGAACTCCCCCGTAAGCACAGTTTTCCTTATTCACATTTTGTTTCAGTGTGAGGTTTTTGTGACAATTGTTGAAACACTATTACAGACTATCAGCAGTCCTCAGGTTACATTAGAGTAGGTACACAGTGGTGGTGTACATTTCTATGGTTTTTAAAAACTTGCATTCTGTAGCGTATACAACCTCCAATTTTGCATTTTATGTACTTGCAAATGTAGCATTCAGTGGTGTCAGTACTCATCATTTTGTACCACAATCCCTTGGCAAAACTTTTCCATCACCCTAAACAGGAACCCTGTAGCGATTAGACACTCCCTACCCTGAACCCTTACCATGAAAGTATACATTTTAGTTTGACTCTATGAATTAGCATATCTGATTATTTATCAGTGAAATCATACAATACGTGCCCTTTTGGGTTTTGTTTCACTCAAGATGATGGCTTCAGTTTCTTGCATGCTGTTGTATGTATGAAACCTCATTCTTTTTTACGGTGGAAAAAATTACTGTTTATAAACCACCTTAAAAATAACATGATTTCCAAATATTTTCTACCATTTGGTAATTTTTTTACACTTTATTCATAAAGCGTTTTGTGCATCAGAGTACTTAATTTTTATGAAGTCCCATCTATCTGTTTTTTCTTGTTCCTGGCTTTGGTGTAAATGCTAAGGAAGCATTGCCTAGCAGGTTTTCCCTCTGGGAGTTTGCCTTAGTTTCCTGGCTGCTAAAGCAAGTAGCATGAAACAGCCAGGCTTAAACAATGGGAATTTATTGGCTCAAACTTATTGGCTCACAGGTTTGAGGCTGACAGCATTCCCACA
The DNA here is from genome assembly GCF_015220235.1 of Choloepus didactylus. Classification (NCBI taxonomy): domain Eukaryota; kingdom Metazoa; phylum Chordata; class Mammalia; order Pilosa; family Megalonychidae; genus Choloepus; species Choloepus didactylus. Next base: position 95,134,009 of record NC_051318.1, read on the forward strand.
TGAATGATCAGAAAGTCAATTTCCCCAATTATTGCAGTGTTCTGGGTCTGGGTGCCAGTGATCCTTCATCCTTGGCTGTTTGGCCACGTGGCATTGTACAACTGATGCCATTCTGCTTTCTACTGTGGGTCCCATTATCTCCAGCTTCTTTTGTGGTTTTTCTCTGTCTGAATTTCATTATGCTTTTAAAGGACTAGAATGATTGAATTACAACAGAAACTCAGCTGGCCATGTCTTAACTAAAAAAAAAAAGTCTTCAAAAAGTCCTATTTAAATGTGGGTGGTGTTGCAGGGCCGTTCTTAATTGATGGACCGATTAGTCTGGTTAATTGCGATAATGAACGGGTCTCTGTCCAGCTAATTAGTTATGCGACACCCAAGTAGTCAGTGTCCCCCAACTTCTTAGAGGGACGAGTGGTGCTCAGCCACCCGAGATTAAGCAATAACAGGTCTGTGACGTCCTTAGATCCACACAGCACAAGCACTCAGTTGTTCATAGTATCTTCTTCCAGTCCTTTTTATTTTGGGGGGGCCAGTGGTTTTGTCCCCCTTTCTTTGTTCATTTTCATTGTCTTCTGTATTTTTTCTTTGTCTCACTAAAGATTTGCCAATTTTATTGGTCCTTTCAAAGAACCAAATTCGGTTTTGTTGTTTCTCTGTATTTTTTTTTTATCTCTATCACTTTTATCTCCATTATAATCTTATTTTCCTACTTTCTACTCATTTTTCATTCTTTCTTTTCTTCCCTAGTTCTCTAGTTTTAAGGTAAGATTGCTCCTTTGTGATCTATTTTTATAATTTTTTTTTTATTCTTTAGAGCTGTAAATTTCCCTCTTGGCACTACTTTTACTACATCCCACAAGTTTTGGAATGTTATTTTCATTTGCCTCAAGATTGTTTTCTAATTTCCCCCTGGGATTTCTTCTTGGACTCATACTTGGTTTAAAAATACATCATTTAGGGAGAAAAGATGGTGGCACAGAGGGGAGTGGAAGACTGTTAGTCCCCCCCAGAACAATTCATAAATGACCAAAAAACTAGTAAATAACCTGGAATAACTGCGGGGAGACAAACATGGCTGTCCACTCATCATCCACCAACCTGAATTGGGAGGAATGCCCAAGATCGCAGCATAAAATCTGTAAGTAAAACTGCGGACCCGCGCTGTGAGCTGAGAGCCCCTCCCTCACGGAAGCCTCACAGTGCTAGAAAGCAGCACTCTCTCAGCACAGCTCCAACTGGGGTTTTAATGTTAACTGCTCAATACAGACAGTGAATCCTCAAGAAGCAGACAGAGGCTTTTGGGGACAGCTGACCTTGGGAGAGTCGGGGGACATAATCTGTCTCAGGACGGGGAGCCCAGAGGCTGACGGGTGAAACTGGGAGCTTTTCTGTCCCTTTCTTTCTCTGTGGAGAAAACTGCAGCCACTTTCAGCCCACAGCACTTTGCAGTAAAGACAGCCTCAGCCATTTTAAAATCAAAACCCTTTGATCAGCAGAGTCAGAGAAACAAAGAACTTACTGATATGCAGTTGACCTCTCTGGAGGGATCATAGCTTCCCAAGAGGAAAGGGAGGGACCCAGCACTACTGCCTGCCTTTCCGGAACCAGACCCCAAAGCCTGGGGGAGGAGAGCCACAGGCCACACCCTCTTACACAGGCGGTGACAGGTTGCACCTGCCAAACAGAAAAGCACGGGTGTATTAATCCTGTAAGGAAAACCATCAGGGAAACCAGATACTGAATATTTCCTCCTTCTGTGACCTGAACCTGTTCTCATCTGGGAAAACCTGATTGGGGTGGCCTAGGAGGTCAGATGCCTAGACAACAGAAAACTACAGCCTACACTAAGAAAAACAAAGTTATGGCTCAGTCAAAGGAACAAACATACACTTCAACTGAGATACAGGAATTTAAACAACTAATGCTAAATCAATTCAAAAAGTTTAGAGAAGATATTGCAAAAGAGATAGAGGCTGTAAAGGAAGCACTGGGCATGTATACGGCAGAAATCAAAAGTTCAAAAAAACAACTAGTGGAATCTGTGGAAATGAAAGGCACAACACAAGAGATGAAAGACACAATGGAAACATACAACAGCAGATCTCAAGAGGCAGAAGAAAACACTGAGGAACAGGAAAACAAAACACCTGAAAGCCTACACGCAAAGGAGCAGATGGAGAAAAGAATGAAAAAATATGAGCAACGTCTCCAGGAACTCAAGGATGAAACAAAGTACAATAATGTACGTATCACTGGTGTCCCAGAAGGAGAGGAGAAGGGGAAGGGGGTAGAAGCAATAATAGAGGAAATAATTAATGAAAATTTCCCATCTCTTATGAAAGACATAAAATTACAGATCCAAGAAGCGCAGCGTACTCCAAACAGAAGAGATCTGAATAGGCCTACGCCAAGACACTTAATAATCAGATTATCAAATGGCAAAGACAAAGAGAGAATCCTGAAAGCAGCAAGAGAAAAGCGATCTATTACATACAAAGGAAGCTTAATAAGACTATGTGCAGATCTCTCAGCAGAAACCATGGAGGCAAGAAGGAAGTGGTGTGATATATTTAAGATACTGAAAGACAAAAACCGCCAACCAAGAATCCTGTATCCAGCAAAGCTGTCCTTCAAATATGAGGGAGAGCTCAAAATATTTTCTGACAGACAATGAAAGACTTTGTGAACAAGACACCTGTCCTACAGGAAATACTAAAGGGAGCACTGCAGAGTGATAGGAGAAGATGGGAGTGCGTGGTTTGGAACACAATTTTGGGAGATGGTAACACAGGAATGTAAGTACACTGAACAAAGATAGCTATGTATACGGTTGAGAGAGGAAGGTTGGGAGCATGTGAGACAGCAAGAGAAAGGAGGAAAGATAAAGACTGGGACTGTGTAACTTGGTGAAATCTAGAGTGTTCAACAATTGTGATAAAAAAATATGTTCTTTTACGAGGGGGAACAAGCACATGTCAACCTTGCAAGGTGTTAAAAATGGGGAGACGAGGAGGGATGCAATCAACGTAAACTAGAGAGTAACTAACAGAATCATTGTATTATGCTTCCTTTAATGTAACAAAGTGATATACCAAGGTAAATGCAGATAAGAGGGGGGATAGGGGAGGCATGTTAGACACTTGACATTGGTGGTGTTATCTGACTCTTTACTTTGATTTAAGGTTATCTTTCCTTTTGCTGCTTCCTAGCTGTTATTTTTTTTTCCTCTTTCTTTTTTCTTTTTTCTTTTTCTTTTGCCTCTCTACCTTCTTTGACTCTCCCTCCTGCCTTGTGGAAGGAATGTAGATGCCCTAATATAGATAGTGGTGAAGGTGGTGAACACATAAATATGTGACCATACAGAGAACCATTGATTGTTTACTTAGGATGGAATGTATGGAGTGTGAACGAAACTATCTTAAAAAAAAAAAATGGGTTGATGTCAGAACCTCAAGGGCAATATACTGAGTGAAATAAGCCAGACACATAAGGACAAATATTGCAGCGTCTCACTGATAAGAACTAATTATAATATGTAAACTCATAGACATGAAATATAAGGTACCAAAATATAGGGCAAGGCTTAGGAATGGGGAGTGGTTGCTTAGTATGAGCAGAATGTTCAACTAGGATGAACTTAAATGTTTGGAAATGAACAGGGGTGTCGGTAGCAAGATGTGAGAATAACTAACAGTGCCGAATGACATGTGAATGAGGTGGAAACAAGAAGCTCAGAGTCATATATGTCAGCAGAAGGAAAGTTGGAGGTCAAAAGATGGGAATGTATAAAACTGAATCCTATGGTGGGTGTGCCGGTTTAATGTATTGTGTCCCCCAAATGCCATTATCTTTGTGGTCTTGTGGGACAGACGTTTTGGTGCTGGTTAGATTTGCTTGGAATGTGCCCCACCCAGCTGTGGGTGGTGACTTTGGTGGGATACTCCCATGGAGGCGTGACCGCACCCATTCAGGGTGGGCCTTGATCGGTGGAGCCATATAAAACATGCTGACTCAAAGAGACCGAACGGAGTGCAGCTGTGAGTGATGTTTCGAAGAAGAGCAAGCTTGCTAGAGAGGAACGTCCTGGGAGAAAGCCATTTTGAAACCAGAACTTTGGAGCAGACACCAGCCACGTGCCTTCCCAGCTAACAGAGGTTTTCCGGACGCCGTTTGCCATCCTCCAGTGAAGGTACCTGATTACTGATGTGTTACCTTGGACACTTTATGGCCTTAAGACTGTAACTGTATAGCCAAATAAACCCCCTTTTTATAAAAGCCAGTCCATCTCTGGTGTTTTGCATTCTGCAGCATTAGCAAACTAAGACAGTGGGCAATGTCCATGATCAGCTGTACAAATATTATGAAACTCTTCCATGAACCAGAACAAATGTATGACAATACAACTAGAAGTTAATAATAGAGGGACAGATAGGGAAGAAATATATACCTATTGCAAAGTATATACTACAGTTTGTAGTATTTCAGCATTCTTTCACAAACAGTAACAAATGTACTATACCAACACTACGAGTCAACAATTGAGGGGGGTTGGTCAGGGATATGGGAGGATTTGAGTTTCCTTTTCTTTATCTTTCTTTTTTTTCTTTTTTTTCCATCTTTCACTTTATTTCTTGTCTGGAGTAATGAAAAGGTTCTAAAAATTGAACAAAAATTAAGTGTGGTGATGGATGCACAGGGGCAACTGATTGTACACTTTCGATCTTTGGATAATTGTATGGTATCTGAACAATCCCAATAAAAATTAAAAAAAAAAATACATCATTTTCACAATGTGATACTGTGAACAATTGATTGTACACTTGGAAGACTGTATGGTACCTGACTGTATCTCAGTACAATTGCAAGAAATAAAAGTACGTAGGAGAGCGGGCCCCAAGCAGGCCCGGCCGGGCGGCGGGCAGTCCAGGCCATGGTTGCGCTGGAGAACCCGGAGGGCGGCTCGGAGGCGGCGGCAGCGGCGCGGAGCCCCCCGGGCGGGCGGCGGCTACTGTGAGACAGTTGATCCTCGTTACTTGCAGATCCTGTATTTGCAACATTCCTGCTTGCTAAAATTTTATTTGTAATCCCAAATCCATACCCATGATGTTTTCCTGGTCACTTGCAGTGATGCAGAGAGCTGTGAAGAATCTGTCGCCAACACGCACGTTCCCAGCTGATGTCCAACAAGGCGAAGCTCTGCCTTCTTGCTTCAGCCTCGCACTGTAAACGAGCCTCCTTTTTGCAGACTATTTAGTGCCACATTTATTATTTTTTATTATTTTGGTGATTTGGGGGTTTAAAATGGCCTGATAAGAGCCGTCCAGTGTTCCTGAGCCCAGAAAGCTGTGATGTGCCAGATGGAGAAAATCCGTGTGCTACAGAAGCTCCGCTCGGGCCTGAGTTAGACAGCCATGGGCTGTGAGTTCAATGTTCCCTAATGGACAATATGCATTACATGCGGCTCCCTGTTTTATTCCTACTGGTACTGGTTGGAATCAGCAAGCTGGAATTGGTGGTGGGACCTTCTTTCCAGTGCTTTCCAGACTCAGCATTTGAGGCCCACGAGACGGTGATTCACCCCCTGCTACTGGCGAGGCGGGGCAGGACCCCAAATGCCAGGCCAAGGAGTTGGGCCCTGAGGGTGCTGGGGAGCCATGGGCGGTGTATGAGCAGGGGAGGGAGAAGCTGTGTTGGCTGCTGGCTGAAGGGCCCCCTGCTCTGGGCCCTCGGTGGAAACAGGGGGCTCATTGACTCAGGGTGAGGGGTCCTCTTCAGACCCAGATTCAAGTCCCAGACCAGGGAGAGCCCGGGTCTCAGAGACTCCAGGCCTGGGGGAGGTGATCCCAGTCCCCATGTTGGGGAGCTTGAGCTGGTTTGCCGGGCACCCCCCCACCCCCCGATGGTCCTGACAGCTCTCCCGGACTCAGCCTCTGTTATCAGCCCTGCCAGGTGGCCTTCCTGGACTCCATCCAGCTGCTGGGTGGAGACACAGGTGCTGGGGCCTCGCTGGGGTGGGGTGAGGGCATGGCTTTCTGGGAAGTCAGCTTAAATAACCTCCAGTGTTTACTGATTGCTCATCGGATGCTATGCCCTGTGCAGAGATCTTGATTCACTACTTCCTGTCACAGTTGCGCTCTTTGCAGTTGTGGGATTTTGAGACAGTGATGTCTCTTTGTGCCTCGGTTTACAAATCTGTAAAATGGGTGTAAAATAGTAGTGCCTGTCTCCTGGGTGATGGTGAAGATGGCATGAGATGTGCCTGAATTGGAGGAAATGCTCAATCCAGGGGTGTTGCTATGATCGAGAGCAGCGTGGCCACAGGGGTGGGCTCCCCATCACAGTGGGAGACCAAGTGGATGGTGGTTGAGGCAGGTGGTGAGGGGCTGCTCTGGTCCCTCTCTGCTCTGAGTGCCCCCTCCCAGACCCACAGGCATTTACTGGGACTATTCTTATCCCACTTTGTAGACAGCGAACATGCGGCTCCAGCTCACGTAGTGAATTGTTGTGGCCGGGATTCGAGCCCAGGGCTGAGGTCAGTCTCCGAGTCACCAGCATCCCTCTGCTAGCACGTTCTGAGTGCCCGGACAGGTCAAAGCCCATCCCGCACGTCTGCCTGCGTGTCCCCACTGACGGACACCTGCACATGCCTGGGTTGATCCATCTGCGCTTCTGGAAGCTCAGTTGCTGAGTTACAGGGCATGGCTTCTGCAGTTTTCATGGATTTTTGCCAAAAGTGCCATTCACGTCGCACTCCAGCCTCGGACAGCGCTCCGTCTGGTCAACCTGTTGACCTTTGGATGGAGCCACAATGTCCGTTCAGTAAAGTGCACACATTTAAGGCTCGAGCACTCTTTACATAGCTGTAGACCCTAGTGAGCTCTGCTCTGACACCTGTGGCCCTCCCATGTACTGCGTGGCTGTCCCAGGGTTTCCTGGTGTTTTCTAGGAAAGCATCCAGTGTCTGGGGCTTGTGGGATCAGAACTTTGAGTCACCTGTTGGATGACTGGGGGGCTGGGGGACTCGGGCTTCTGTTTTTAATTCGTATCTTGTGAAACTTGGATGCCAGGAACATTCAGGGAGAGACTTGGGCTCTGAGTGGCCGTCTTGGATTATTTCTGAGAGTGACGTGGCAGCTGTTCCTTTGGGCACGGGGGTGCAGGCTCTCCCTGGTCTTGGATTTGAATCTGGGTGGCTGTGACAGCCGACCTAGCGGGAGAGGATGGTCATGAGTGGAGGTGAAGATGTGCTGGTTGGAAGATGCAGCAGGGAACAGGGATTAAATAGAGGGGCACGGTCCCCCAGGGAGGTGATGTTCCAACCAAGCCCTAAAGCAGATGAGCATGCGAGCCATGGAGCCAGGCTGTGTCTGGGGGCGCAGCCCGTGCCAAGGCCCCGGGACTGGAGCCGAGGGAGCAGGGAGAGTTAGGAGAGGGGGTCGGGGATCCCAGTCCCCAGCCCCTCCGAGGGTCGGGATCCCCTGTTGATGAGGTGTTGCCCTTCCCGAGCAGGTAACACCCTCTTCTGCAGTGTCACTCAGGGGTGTCAGGGGCTGTCCAGGCAGGCTGTGGCTTCTGTCCTCATCTGGAACGTTCCATTTGCAGCCCCCCCACCCCTCCCACGTGACTGCCTGCCGCCTGTCCCCTCCTGCCGTGGGTTCTGCACTTGGGTTCCCTGCAGGACGCATGGCTGTGCCTGCTAATCCACCTCCATAATTAAAGCCATTTGCCAGGAGGAGGGAAAGCAGATTAGCTCTGAGGCCACTTGCAGCCACTTCCCCAGCCCTGCACCCCGGCATGGAAGGGGGTGGTGGGACCCGGGCTTCACTTTGAGACTCTAGGGGCCATTTCCTGGTTTTTCTGCTGCTGCTTTTCTATTTCGACTCGTGATAAGTCGAGTCTCTTGAGAAACTTGCAGGGGAGGCTGGGATTTGAGTCCCAAAAGGCTGGAAGTGGGGCAGGCAGCTTTACTTGGCCACCTAGCTGCTGTGTGACTTTGGCCCAGTGTCACTCCCTCTCTGCACCTTGGTTCGGCCATCTGTCATTGCAATTGCACCTGCCTCCCGGGTGATGTAAGGATGAAATGGATGAGGATTTTAAGGGTCCAGGACTCAACACACGGGAGGGAATGAGCTCCTTGTCGCTGGGGGAAACCAAGCAGCGGATGGCCATGGTAGGGTTCTACCCGGGGCTCCCAGCCTGTCTTGGCCCTGAGGAGCCCCGCCTTTACTCACAGGCCCCTGCCGGGCTGCCTCCCTGCTCCAGCTGGCTCCCAAGGGAAGAGGCTGTCAGCCTCCAAGCGAAAGCAGCACTCCATCAACCGGGCCGTGCGGAACTTGGACCTCGTGCCCAAGGCCAAGGGGCGGAAGAGGCTCCAGCGCCTGGAGAACACGCAAGACCTCCTGAGCCTGCTGGAGGCGGATGGGGGCGCGCCGGGGCCCGAGGACGGGGAGCTGGCGTCCCCCGCGGCACCTGGCATCTTCGCAGAGGCCTGCAGCAACGCCACCTACGTGGAGGTCTGGAACGACTTCATGAACCGCTCCGGGGAGGAGCAGGAGCGGGTGCTCCGCTACCTGGAGGACGAGGCCAAGAGCAAGCCGCGGAGGAGGGCGCCGGGCCGGGCGGAGGACCTGCGCCGAGACCAGCCGGCCTGCACACCCCGCGCGTGCTTCCAGCGCCGCAGCCGCCGCCTGCGGGCCGTCCTGAAGCGGAGCCGCATCCCCGTGGAGACATTGGAGACCTGGGAAGAGCGGCTGCTGGGGTTCTTTTCGGTGTCCCCCCAGGCGGTCTACACGGCCATGCTGGACAGCAGCTTCGAGAGGCCCCTGCTCCACGCTGTCTGCCAGTACGTGGACCTCACCTCGGCCGGCGCCGACCCGGAGGGCAAGCGGCAGATGAAGGTCCGCAACCGGCACCTGCAGTTCCGCGGTCCGGGCTGCTCCTGTCCGCCTACCTGGAGCAGCGCAGCTGACGGCGGCCCCCGCGATCCCCGCTGCTCCCCGCGGGGCTTGTCCTGGGAAAGCTCCTCTCCCCTTTGGGGTGTCCTCCCCGTCCCGGCCCCTCCCTGCCCGGCGCTCGCAGACAAGCGCTGGCGGCCTGAGCCACCCCGGCAGGTCCCGCGGCGGGACTTTTATTTGGGTGGGGAGACCCAGCCTGGGCATTTTCTCACTTCTTCCTTCAGTTTATTTGTCCCAGTCTGACGCTCAAATGAGGAGGAAGAGGCCCGGTTTTTTATCACTTTTAATGAATTTGGCATCATTTGTTGTAGATTTTTAAATTCTCCTTTCTAAGAGGAAAATCCCATACCCTGCCCCAGCCGATACGTGGTGGGACTTGGCCGCAGCCCCTGCTTGACTCCCTCCAGTGTTTGGCTTGGGGTGGGGGGGTCTCTGGGGTCCCACCGCAGCCCCAGCGCATCATCGTGTCTGTGTGTGTGTGTGTGTGTGTGTGTGCACGCGTGCACGTGTATGCGCCTTGCCACCCAGGACAGGAGCTGTTTTAAGGGCTGGTTTTACCCTCTTTCCGGAACGCGGGAACTCCCCTGGTGCCTTTTGGCTGGCGTGGTTTTGCTTGTGTGACGTGAGGGCGGCTCTGAGGGCCCCGTCGGACCCCCACGCTTCCCGGCCCTCTCTGCTACCCCCCTTCACACGGGGGTCCAGGGCTTCCAGCCAGAAGCCCCCATCCCCAGCTGCCCCGATCCCCACCCCCATTCTCTCTGCCCCCCACCCTGCCTCAGGCCTGTGGATCAGGGTGTTTCCAACCCCCTGGGCTGCAGGCCAAGGCTGGAGACCCCCCTCCCCAACTCCCACGTTGTAGCTAAGTTGTGCTTTTGGGAAAATAGAAGGTTCAATAAAATTCTGGTGCTCTGGCCTGGGGGTGTGGGGCTGGGGGGGGAAGTATATAGGAGAATAGACATCCTGTTTTCTCTAAAAAATTAGAGTACGTTGTTAAATTTCCATGTATTTTAAAATTTCCATTTGTCTTTGTTATTGTTTTCTACTTTCATTTTATTGTGAATGGAGAAGATACATTCTATGCTTTCAGTGTTTCATAATTTGAGACTTGTGACCTGCCATATGGTTTACCCTAGAGAGCACTCCATGTGCACCAGAGAAGAATGTGTATTCTGCACCTTAGGTGGCATGTTAGATTTCATGAAACATAGTACTCTAAAGATCTCATTCTTTTTTAAAGAATGTTAACTTTCCATTTCACTATTAATGGACCTTCAAATTGTTTCCTATCTTTTGCTTTTACAAACAGCAGTGAATTACCTAGTACTAGATCGTCTGCATATGTGTGACTTTATCTGTGGGATAAAGTCCTAGAAGTGCAGTTAATTATTGGCCCAAAGGGTATTTGTAACTTTGGGAGGTATTAATAAATTGCCCTTTATTGAGGTCCCTCCATGAATGCATGAAAATAGTTCTTTCCCTGGTCTCAGCACAGTCGTGACAAACATTTGGGTCTCATGGAGTGTCTTGATGTTGCTCTCTTAATTTGCCCTTCTCTTATCAGCAAGGTTGGACACCTATTGTGTTTAAGAGCCATTTATATTTCCCTTTTTGTGAAGTTTCTGTTAATCTTTTCCATTTCTCTAGTAGATTACAGGCTATTGTCTCATTGATCTGTAATAACACTTAAAATGGAAATTAGCCTTTTGGCTTTTATATGAATTACAGTTATATTTCCCAGTCTGCCATCTCATTTTGTCTTTACCTTTGGGGATTTTTCCAGGAGGAATTTGTTCATGAGTGTGCAATTGAATGTATCCGTCTTTTCTTCTGATGCTAATGGGTTTAACTGTTCTCTTAGAAATACCTCCTTTCTCATATGTTTTTAGTCCTTTCATAATTCTTCTCTTTTTTTTCCTTAAATATTGAATCCATCTAGAATTCATCTTGGAGCAATGTAAATCCCACTTCATTTTTTCCTACCTGGTAACCCAGTCATCCCAGTGCCGTTTATTGAATCTCCATCCACACTTATTCCTGCATTTTTTTTTATCTATTATTGGATTTTCTTATTTAAAAATTATTTTAAACAGTTTGCTGAAATAATTTATTAATAAAAAAGCAATAATTAATAATTACATAATAATTATTTTATTTAACCAATTTTTACCCCCTTGGGGGTGATAGTACCCTGATTGAGAATGCATACTTTAGACTGTTCATGTTGTTTAATTCTTTAAAAATGAATACACATTCAGGAAAGAAATGTTTTTTAGGGGGTCAGTGATCGGGAAGAAAATATCTTAAGAAGGTATTTTCATACATTTTGATTCATTAGTATGTGAAGTCCTTCTTAAGAAGTGAATAAAGTACTAACATTTTCTGTAATACATTCTTGGGTCATTATAAATCAATATGGACTAGCTATCCCTGTATATATTCCACAGACACCTGCTTTCATGTCTGCGTACCTGTTGTTCAGTATATAAAATCGGAAATGACCCTTTTGAGAAAAAGAAGTGACTTTGGTCCAGTTTCTAACTGATGATAAAGTTTATTCCTCAACAGTGACGTTTTCAGGTATCAGTGTTAAATAGATATCATGTCCAAGCTGGGACATTTATAAGAAAAATATGAAGATTGGATTACATGAATAATATAAATTAATATTATCTATATGATTAGTGTAAAATACATGACTATTATATGTAACATATATGAATATTACATGAATAATAATAAGATTGGGGTCAGAAGTTTTAAGGTTAGAGTGTCCCCAGCAAACCAGGTGGTGTGGTCACCCTGGTTTGAAGCCATAGGTTCACATGTTTCTGTTTATTCAACTGTGCCCCAAATTTTGGCTTATATTTTAAATGCATGTCATTGAGGGAGATATAGGAACAAATATTTCTGGTCTGGAAATTTTCGCCCTTATATGAACATCTTTCTGTTTAGCAGAATTGTACACTTTAATAGAAGTTGAATAAATGTTATGCTTCACTGGAAATCTAATGCATGCATTGGTTCTAATGTTATATACCATGAAAGATTGCTTGTTTGACATAAAAGAAACTAACCAACATTTTGAAAAGATTAATAAGCCATAGATTTTTAGAGCAAATGGTTTCTGTAATTTGTTTTCCACCTTGTTTCTTTTCTCTACCTTATTAAATTATAGAAAGTAAAATTTAAAGGTGTTCCACTCATTTGAATTTTCCTCTGCTGTGTTCCAGAGAAATCTAAGCTCTATAAGAAAAATACTTTAAATATTTATCTTCACCTTGTTATCATACTTTTTCAAATATCACCACTGAGGAGGACTTTAATACTGTGCCCGGCTAACTTTTCTCAGACTTCTCTAGTTTCCAGCCCTGTCTCCCCAAACAATTACCATATCTCATTGATTCTAAGATACACAATTTTTCACCTTCTGTAAACACTGAAATCAAGATGCTTCTTTCCTTTGGTGGATTTTAAATTTGATAAAACACAGCAATTTTATGACCCAATAAATGAATGTAAGGAAAAGCTGGCATGGAACTTTTATGCTTATTTGGGAATTTTTAAATGTTATTTTATATCATTTAGCTTTTCATTGGATTTCCTTTGGCAGAATCTTACAGTAGGGCTTAGGGTTTTTAGCTTTACAGATTATGTGACTCTATTGTAATTGTTCTTTGTTTGGTTTACCTGTTGATTTATTTCATAGAGTCCTCGGATTCAGCTTATGCAGCTAATTTACTTACATCACTTACTGATATTTACCACAAAGTAATAGATGAAGAGTCCTTACAAAGGTGGCCAGAGTTCACTAACCAAAGCCTTCATTACGTTGAAAACTCCTAAAACATGGTGTGTCAGTTTTACAGTTATATTTAGGCACCCATGTGGGCCTAAACATCAAAAAGTATAATTTGGTGATAGGTGTATTTATAATGTGATCATAAAGGAAATGCTCTAAATTAGGTAGTCACAATATTTTTATCATGAATTTTATAGCTTCTGTAATCATTGCAGAACACTGTGTATTGAGTAGATGGGAAAATGGGAAGAAAACATTTATAAAGCTGAATAATTATGGTGGCATTTTTAATAGCATAGGAGATAATGGTAGTCATAAAGATAATGGTAGTTTATTTTCTAAGAGCAGCAGCATTTTGAGAATTGCTTTTGCTGTTGCGTATCTTTCTAAATCATGCTGTTGAGTTAGTGGCATTTTCCAACAAAGGACACTGTAGAATGTTAATTTTTGATGGAATTTTAATAAAATGTCAGCTGGCCAGTTAAACAGATTTTTCACATTTTGTTTTCAAAATTAGCGCAGTACTAAGATTTGGCATAAATTACAGGCTCCTTTATCACCTCTGGCGAGAACTCTGTAGATGGAAAACCCTAATCATACACCACCCAAAATTTAGCCAATTGACTTGGAATTTATTTTTTAAAACCACATTTTTGTTTATTCCATAGAGCTAGTAACATGGAACTTTTTGGTTCATAGCTTGTAAGTGTTAAGTAGAGATGTTTTAAAATTAATAGTTTTTAGCCTAGCCAGTGGTCCATCGATTTTATTGATTTTCTCAAAGAACCAACTTCTGGTTTTGTTGATTCTCTCTATTGTTTTCCTGTTCTCAATTGCATTTATTTCTGCTCTAATCTTTGTTATTTCTTCTCTTCTGCTTGGTTTGGGGTTAGTTTGCTGTTCTTTCTCTAATTCCTCCAGGTAAGCAGTTAACTCTTCAATTTTTGCTCTCTCTTCTCTTTTAATATAGGCATTTAGGGCAATAAATTTCCCTCTCAGCACCGCCTTTGCTGCATCCCATAAGTTTTGATAAGTTGTGTTTTCATTGTCATTTGCCTCGAGGTATTTACTGATTTCTCTTGTAATTTCTTCCTTTACCCACTGGTTTTCTAAGAGGGTGTTGTTTAGCCTCCATATGTTTGTGAATTTTATGACCTTCTGCCTTTTATTTATTTCCAACTTCATTCCATTGTGGTCTGAGAAAGTGTTTTGTATAATATCAATATTTTTAAATTTGTTGAGACTTGCTTTGTGACCCAACATGTGGTCTATCCTAGAGAATGTTCCATGAGCACTTGAGAAAAAAGTGTATCCTGCTATTGTTGGATGTAGTGTTCTATAAATGTCTGTCAAGTCTAGTTCATTTATCATACAATTCAACATCTCTGTTTCTTTAGTGATCCTCTGTCTAGATGTTCTATCCATTGATGAGAGTGGTGTATTGAAGTCTCCAACTATTATTGTAGAGGTATCTATTTCTCCTTTCAGTGATCACAGTGTTTGCCTCATGAATTTTGGGGCATTCTGGTTTGGTGCATAAATATTTATGACTGTTATGTTTTCTTGATGAATTGACCCTTTTATTAATATATAGTGTCCTTCTTTGTCTCTTTTAATTGTTTTGCTTTTGAAGTCTAACTTGTCTGATATTAATATAGCTACTCCCGCTTTTTTCTGGTTGTTGTTTGCATGAAATATCTTTTTCCAACCTTTCACTTTCAGTCTATGTTTGTCCTTGTGTCTAAAGTGAGTTTCTTGTAGACAGCATATAGATGGGTCCTGTTTTTTGTTTTTTTTTTTTTTTAATTCAGTTTTATTGAAATATATTCACAAACCATACAGTCATCTGTTCACAGTATGATCATATAGTTATGCGTTCATCACCACAATCTATTTCTGAACATTTTCCTTACATCAGAAAGAATCAGAATGAGAATAAAAAATAAAAGTGAAAAGAGAATACCCAAACCATCCCCCCATCCCACCCTATTTGTCATTTAGTTTTTACTCCCATTTTTCTACTGATTTTTTTTCAATTTTTTAACTTTGTTTATCAAAAAATTAAAAACAAACAGGCAAACAACAACCAAAAAAACCCCACAATATTTCAAACAAAGCAATGGATTAAGGAAAACAAATAACCTAAAATAATTACTTTGTTTCCAATATGTTCCTACCATACCCCAAGAAAATTAATAAACCATGTCCAAACAGAGGAGTAAGAAAAACAAATAATCTAAAATAACTACATTGCTTCCAACATGTTCCTACCATACCCCAAGAAAATTAACAACCCCTAAGAAAACAAAGGAATAAGAGAAAAAAAAACCTAAAATAACTCTATTGCTTCCAACATGATCTTACTATATCCAAGAAAGTTTACAAACCATAATCATTCCTGAGCATTCCCATAACATTGAGATTACCCTCCATAGTTTATCTGTTCTTATTACATTATCATTCCCCCTCCACTAATTGGTATCTCTAGGTCCCCTACATTCTACAGTATAAAACATTGTACATTTTTCACAGAATTCACATTAGTGGTAACATACAATATCTCTCTTTTTGTGCCTGGCTTATTTTGCTCAGCATTATGTCTTTTTTTTTTTTTTTTTTTTTTTTTAATCTTCATTTTATTGAGATATATTCATATACCACGCAGTCATACAAAACAAATCGTACTTTCGATTGTTCACAGTACCATTACATAGTTGTACATTCATCACCCAAATCAATCCCTGACACCTTCATTAGCACACACACAAGAATAACAAGAATAATAATTAGAGTGAAAAAGAGCAATTGAACTAAAAAACAACACTGGGTACCTTTGTCTGTTTGTTTCCTTCCCCTATTTTTCTACTCATCCATCCATAAACTAGACAAAGTGGAGTGTGGTCCTTATGGCTTTCCCAATCCCCTTGTCACCCCTCATAAGCTACATTTTTATACAACTGTCTTCGAGATTCATGGGTTCTGGGTTGTAGTTTGATAGTTTCAGGTATCCACCACCAGCTACCCCAATTCTTTAGAACCTAAAAAGGGTTGTCTAAAGTGTGCGTAAGAGTGCCCATCAGAGTGACCTCTCGGCTCCTTTTGGATTCTCTCTGCCACTGAAGCTTATTTCATTTCCTTTCACATCCCCCTTTTGGACAAGAAGATGTTCTCCGTCCCACGATGCCAGGTCTACATTCCTCCCCGGGAGTCATATTCCACGTTTCCAGGGAGATTCACTCCCCTGGGTGTCTGATCCCACGTAGGGGGGAGGGCAGTGATTTCACCTTTCAAGTTGGCTTAGCTAGAGAGACAGGGCCACATCTGAGCAACAAAGAGGCATTCGGGGGGAGGCTCTTAGGCACAACCATAGGGAGGCCTAGCCTCTCCTTTGCAGCAACCGTCTTCCCAAGGGAAAAACCTGTGGTAGAGGGCTCAACCCATTAAAACCACCAGTCCCCTATGTCTGTGGTCATGTTAGCAACCATGGAGGTGGGGTAGGCGAATACCCCTGCCTTCTCCACAGGCTCCTCAAAGGGGCACTGCATCTTTTTTTTTTCCTTGTTTTTTTTTTAACTTTCCCTTCTTTTTTAAATCAACGGTATGAAAAAAAAGTTAAAAAGAAAACAAACATACAATAAAAGAACCTTTCAAAGAGACCATAACAAGGGAGTAAGAAAAAGACAACTAACCTAAGATAACTGCTTAACTTCCAACATGTTCCTACTTTACCCCAAGAAAGTTACCTAATATAGCAACATTTCTGTGAACTTCCTCCTACTATCTCCATCAGAAATTAACAGACCATAGTCATTCCTGGGCATCCCCAGAACGTTAAATAGCTTATCTGTTCTTCTTGGATTATTGTTCCCCCTTCCTTAATTGCTCTCTATTGCTAGTTCCCCTACATTCTACTTTATAAGCCATTTGTTTTACATTTTTCAAAGTTCACATTAGTGGTAGCATATAATATTTCTCTTTTTGTGCCTGGCATATTTCGCTTAGCATTATGTCTTCAAGGTTCATCCATGTTGTCATATGTTTCACGAGATCGTTCCTTCTTACTGCCGCGTAGTATTCCATCGTGTGTATATACCACATTTTATTTATCCACTCATCTGTTGAAGGACATTTGGGTTGTTTCCATCTTTTGGCAATTGTGAATAATGCTGCTATGAACATTGGCGTGCAGATATCTGTTCGTGTCACTGCTTTCCGATCTTCCGGGTATATACCGAGAAGTGCAATCGCTGGGTCGAATGGTAACTCTATATCTAGTTTTCTAAGGAACTGCCAGACTGACTTCCAGAGTGGCTGAACCATTATACAGTCCCACCAACAGTGAATAAGAGTTCCAATTTCTCCACATCCCCTCCAGCATTTGTAGTTTCCTGTTTGTTTAATGGCAGCCATTCTAACCGGTGTTAGATGGTATCTCATTGTGGTCTTAATTTGCATCTCTCTAATAGCTAGTGAAGCTGAACATTTTTTCATGTGTTTCTTGGCCATTTGTATTTCCTCTTCAGAGAACTGTCTTTTCATATCTTTTGCCCATTTTATAATTGGGCTGTCTGTACTATTGTCATTGAGTTGTAGGATTTCTTTATATATGCGAGATATCAGTCTTTTGTCAGATACATGGTTTCCAAAAATTTTTTCCCATTGAGTT
This sequence comes from Choloepus didactylus, assembly GCF_015220235.1. Classification (NCBI taxonomy): domain Eukaryota; kingdom Metazoa; phylum Chordata; class Mammalia; order Pilosa; family Megalonychidae; genus Choloepus; species Choloepus didactylus. The sequence continues at coordinate 95,151,431 of NC_051318.1, forward strand.
GGCTGCCTCTTTACCTTTTTGAGAAATTCCTTTGAGGTGCAGAAACTTCTAAGCTTGAGGAGTTCCCATTTATCTATTTTTTCTTTTGTTGCTTGTGCTTTGGGTGTAAAGCCTAGGAAGTGGCCGCCTAATACAAGGTCTTGAAGATGTTTTCCTACATTATCTTCTAGGAGTTTTATGGTACTTTCTTTTATATTGAGATCTTTGGTCCATTTTGAGTTAATTTTTGTGTAGGGGGTGAGGTAAGGGTCCTCTTTCATTCTTTTGGATATGGATAGCCAACTCTCCCAGCCCCATTTGTTGAAAAGACCATTATGACTCAGTTCAGTGACTTTGGGGGCCTTATCAAAGATCAGTCGGCCATAGATCTGAGGGTCTATCTCCGAATTCTCAATTCGATTCCATTGATCTATATGTCTATCTTTGTGCCAGTACCATGCTGTTTTGGTAACTGTGGCTTTATAATAAGCTTCAAAGTCAGGGAGTGTAAGTCCTCCCACTTCGTTTTTCTTTTTTAGAGTGTCTTTAGCAATTCGAGGCATCTTCCCTTTCCAAATAAATTTGGTAACTAGCTTTTCCAAGTCTGCAAAGTAGGTTGTTGGAATTTTGATTGGGATTGCATTGAATCTGTAGATGAGTTTGGGTAGAATTGACATCTTAATGACATTTAGCCTTCCTATCCATGAACATGGAATATTTTTCCATCTTTTAAGGTCCCCTTCTATTTCTTTTAGTAGAGTTATGTAGTTTTCTTTGTATAGGTCTTTTACATCTTTGGTTAAGTTTATTCCTAGGTACTTGATTTTTTTAGTTGCTATTGAAAATGGTATCTTTTTCTTGAGTGTCTCTACAGTTTGTTCATTTCTAGCATATAGATACATTACTGACTTATGTGCATTAACCTTGTATCCCGCTACTTTGCTAAATTTGTTTATTAGCTCTAGTAGCTGTATCGTCGATTTCTCAGGGTTTTCTAGATATAAGATCATATCATCTGCAAACAATGACAGTTTTACTTCTTCTTTTCCAATTTGGATGCCTTTTATTTCTTTGTCTTGCCGGATTGCCCTGGCTAGCACTTCCAGCACAATGTTGAATAACAGTGGTGATAGCGGGCATCCTTTTCTTGTTCCTGATCTTAGAGGGAAGGCTTTCAGTCTCTCTCCATTGAGTACTATGCTGGCTGTGGGTTTTTCATATATGCTCTTTATCATAGTGAGGAAGTTTCCTTCAATTCCTACCTTTTGAAGTGTTTTTATCAAAAAGGGATGTTGGATTTTGTCAAATGCTTTTTCAGCATCTACTGAGATGATCAATTGATTTTTCCCTTTTGACTTGTTAACGTGTTGTAATACATTGATTGATTTTCTTATGTTGAACCATCCTTGCATGCCTGGAATAAACCCCACTTGGTCATGGTGTATGATTTTTTTAATGTGTCTTTGGATTCGATTTGCAAGTATTTTGTTGAGGATTTTTGCATCTATATTCATTAGGGAGATTGGCCGGTAGTTTTCCTTTTTTGTAACATCTTTGCCTGGTTTTGGTATTAGATTGATGTTAGCTTCATAAAATGAGTTAGGTAGTGTTCCATTTTCTTCAATGTTTTGAAAGAGTTTGAGTAAGATTGGTGTCAGTTCTTTCTGGAAAGTTTGGTAGAATTCCCCTGTGAAGCCATCTGGCCCTGGGCATTTATTTGTGGGAAGATTTTTGATGACTGATTGGATCTCTTTGCTTGTGATGGGTTGGTTGAGGTCTTCTATTTCTTCTCTGGTCAGTCTAGGTTGTTCATATGATTCCAGGAAATTGTCCATTTCCTCTACATTATCCAGTTTGTTGCCATACAGTTGTTCATAATATCCTCTTATAATTTTTTTAATTTCTTCAGGATCTGCAGTTATGTCACCTTTTTCATTCATTATTTTGTTTATATGGGTCTTCTCTCTTTTTGATTTTGTCAGTCTAGCTAGGGGCTTGTCAATCTTGTTGATCTTCTCAAAGAACCAACTTTTGGTGATATTTATCCTCTCTATTGTTTTTTTGTTCTCTATGTCATTTATTTCTGCTTTAATCCTTGTTATTTCTTTTCTTGTACTTGGTTTAGGATTGGTTTGCTGTTCATTTTCTAGCTTCTTCAGTTGATCCATTAGTTCTTTGATTTTGGCTCTTTCTTCCTTTTTAATATATGCGTTTAGTGCTATAAATTTCCCCCTTAGCACTGCTTTTGCTGCATCCCATAGGTTTTGGTATGTTGTGTTCTCATTTTCATTCGTCTCTATATATTTAGCAATTTCTCTTGCTATTTCTTCTTTAACCCACTGATTGTTTAGGAGTGTGTTGTTTAACCTCCAGGTATTTGTGAATTTTCTAAGTCTCTGATGGTTATTGACTTCTAATTGTATTCCATTGTGGTCAGAGAATGTGCTTTGAATAATTTCAATCTTTTTAAATTTATTGAGGCTTGTTTTATGTCCCAGCATATGATCTATTCTGGAGAAAGTTCCATGAGCACTAGAAAAGTATGTGTATCCTGGTGATTTGGGATGTAATGTCCTGTATATGTCTGTTAAATCTAATTCATTTATCAGATTGTTTAGGTTTTCAATTTCCTTATTGGTCTTCTGTCTGGTTGATCTATCTATAGGAGAGAGTGATGTGTTGAAGTCTCCCACAATTATTGTGGAAACATCAATTGCTTCCTTTAGTTTTGCCAGTGTTTCTCTCATGTATTTTGTGGCACCTTGATTGGGTGCATAGACATTTACGATTGTTATTTCTTCTTGCTGAATTGCCCCTTTTATTAGTACGTAGTGGCCTTCCTTTGTCTCTCAAAACATCCCTGCATTTGAAGTCTATTTTATCTGAGATTAATATTGCTACACCTGCTTTCTTTTGGCTGTAGCTTGCATGAAATATTTTTTTCCATCCTTTCACTTTCAGTTTCTTTGTGTCCCTAGGGTCCTGTTTTTTAATCCATTCTGTCAGTCTGTGTCTTTTTACTGGGGAGTTTAATCCATTTACATTTAGTGTTATTACTGTAAGGGCAGTACTTTCTACTACCATTTTGTTTTTTGGAATTTATATGTCATATCTTATTTTTTCCTCTCCTTTTACCTTTCCTGATAATCTTCATTTCTGCACTCTTCTCCAGCTCTCTCTCTCCTGTCTTTTCCTATCAGCCTGTAGCACTCCCTTTAGTATTTCTTGCAGTGCCGGTCTCTTATTCACAAACTTTGTCAGTGTCTGTTTGTCTTAAAATGTTTTAATCTCTCCCTCATTTTTGAAGGAAAGTTTTGCTGGATATAGAATTCTTGGTTGGCAGTTTTTCTCTTTCAGTATCTTAAATATATCATGCCACTGTCTTCTTGCCTCTATGGTTTCTGCAGAGAAATCTGTACATAGTCTTATTGAGTTTCCCTTGTATGTGATGGATTGCTTTTCTCTTGCTGCTTTCAGAATCCTCTCTTTGTCTTTGACATTGGACAATCTAACCAGTAAGTGTCTTGGAGTAGGTCTATTGGGATCTATTCTATTTGGGGTACGTTGTACTTCTTGAATCTCTAATTTTCTGTCTTTTATAAGAGTTGGGAAATTTTCAGTGACTATGTCTTCTATTACTCTTTCTGCCCCCTTTCCCCTCTCTTCTCCTTCTGGGATACCCATAACACGTATATTTGTGTGTTTCATGTTGTCACTCAGCTCCCTAAGACCCTGCTCATATTTTTCCATTTTTTTCACCATCTGTTCTTTTGTGTGTATGAATCTAATGACCTGCCTTCCAGTTCACTGATCCTTTCTTGTGCCTGTTCAAATCTACTGTTGTGTCCCTCCATTGTGTTTTTCATCTCCTCCATTGTGGCCTTCATTCCCATGAGTTCTGCCATTTGTTTTTTTAAGTTTATGAATTCTTCTTTATGGTCAGCCAGTGTCTTCTTTATATCCTTCAGCTCTTTTGCTATATCTTCCTTCATTTCATCAAATTTATTTAGCATTAGTTGCCTCCACTCCTGTGTCTCAGCTGAGCTATTAGTTTGTTCCTTTGGCTGGTCCATGTTTTCGTGTTTCCTGTATGGCTTGTTATCTTAAGTTGTCTAGGCATCTGATTTTCTTGATTAGTTTATTTTGGAGCTTGTTTTCTGTCTTTTACCTAGTGGTTTTCTTGTTGGTTGGCTTTGTTTTCTGGCCTCTGTTATTCAGTTCAGCTTATTCTAGACCTCTAACTTAGGTTCTATTTAGTTGATCAGAATTTTTCCCCTCTTGTTTTTTCTGTTTCTTGCTCTGCCTCTATGTAACCTTTTTGTGAGTGGGTCTCCTCAGATATGGTCGACCCTAGTCAGATTTTCCCAGTCTAGTGAGGCCCAGGTCTCACTGGGAGGGCATGGAGTTTTCCAGAGAATGAGACCCTCCTATGAGGCCTTTAGAATTGGTTCTTTTCCTCTCCTGTCCAGCAGGTGGCGCTGGCCAGCCCGCAGCTCCCCCACCAGTGTAAGGAGGTGTGGAGCCTTTAGTTCTCCTGGTGACTCTGATCCTGTCAAGGGCGTGGCTGACTGAAGTCGGAATCTGAATTCCAGCCCCTGGGGTCTGAATTCCCAGAAGGAGTACTGCCAGTTGAGCTGGGCCTCCCTCCACTCTCCCAATCCTCAGAACTCCAGTTGTCTGTCAGGGGCACTATTCCCTTCTCCCCTCTCCTCTTTGGGGCCTCTCCAGGTAGATTCCTTGGTCAGCCTGAGTTGCCAATTAAAGTCGGGGGTGGAGGCCTTCAGTAGTGAATACGGAATTCAAAGACACTGTGGGTACTCTGTCTCCCCCAAGCCCAGCCTAGTCCCTCAACCTGGGCTTTCCGATAGAAAATAACCACATACATTACTTTTAGATTAAAAAAAAAAAAAAAAAAAAAAAGTAGAAAAGAAATCAAGAAAAAGAAAAAAGGGGCAAAAAAAAAAGAAGAGTCTCTTTTAAACGTCTTTCCCCAGCCTGGAAGTTTTGTCAGTGTCAGAACAGAGCATTTAAAGATATGCTTTGGGCTATTGTCTGATAATTACTCTCCAACCGCTTCATTTCCACCCCTGCCAGGGGCTATTAAAATGCAAAAAGATAAGGGATCAGTGAGAAGCCAGAAGGGACAAAATGTAGGGGAAAAAAAAATGGCTTTTTTGGAATCTGGGAATGGGTGCCCGCTTTTACGTGCCCCCACTTCTTGGAGCCCAGCCCTTCTTTAGCACCCCAGCTCCCAAAGTTAGTTAATTAATTTGTAATTAATTCTGCAGTTGAGGCTGGGTTGAGCCTCCCTTCTTGCCCTCAGCAGATTGCTGTGTTTTGGTTTTTTTTCCCCCCTTTCAGGGAGCCGGCAGCAAGACAGTCTGTGAGGTCTGGGTGGGGAGGGGCGCCAGACCCCTGGTCCGGGGAACTTACAATGTTCGCTGCGATCTCAGCTTTTCCTCCAATTCCAAACTTGTGTCCAATGTGTGGCTGGTTACTGGAGACCCCGAAAACACTGTTTCATATAGTTCTTGGGTAATTGCCAGCTGCTCTAGGGGAGAGACGAAATTCTGCTCCTCAGCACTCCGCCATCTTGCCCCCCTAAAATTAATAGTTTTTAAAAGGATGCTTTTCAGGATGGTCTTTATGTCTACCAGAAGTTTAAAAGTGATATATAATATTTTAAAGTTTATAATAGAATTAATGATTTTTAAAAGGCAGCTAAATACATTACATTTGTTCTCTCTTCAGTGCAAAAATAGCGGTTCATCTTCACTCAGCACCTCCTAACCAAGAACCTGGTCCATTCCAAAGAAGTAAGAATTCCTATATCAAACTCTCCAAAGAACTTGGCCAGACTCAAGTAAGTTTCTTTATGAATGAAATTGAACTTGGAAAGCTTGTGTGTTTTTTGTTGTTTGTTAATATGATGGAAGACAATATTGCACGTTATACCAGGTTTCACGATATATATATATTTTTTAATTAGAGACTTGTGGGTTTTATAGAACAATCTTAGAATATGGGATTCCCACATACCACCCTACCATAAACACCTGGCATTGGTATGTTATATTTGTTGAAGTTGATAATAGCACGTTTTTATAATTGTAGTTTTGTGTTCACCTTTTCCGTAGAGTAATTCCATAGAGCTTTTTTGTATTTTTTTCCTGTTACCAACTCTAATCTTTCCCCTTTTAATCATATTCATGTATGAATGTTGTTAATTGTATTCACAGTGTTGTGCTACCATCCCCACTGTCCATCACCAAAACATTTCCATCATTCCAAAAAGGAACTCTTTACAATTTTTAAATATATTATTTTATTTTATTTTTCTGTTAGTGAGAGCATCCAGATGCCGTTTCCTCACAGTCATTTTTTTTTTTAATCTTCATTTTATTGAGATATATTCACATACCATGCAGTCATACAAAACAAATCGTACTTTCGATTGTTTACAGTACCATTACATAGTGGTACATTCATCACCCAAATCAATCCCTGACACCTTCATTAGCACACACACAAAAATAACAAGAATAATAATTAGAGTGAAAAAGAGCAACTGAAGTAAAAAAGAACACTGGGTACCTTTGTCTGTTTGTTTCCTTCCCCTATTTTTCTACTCATCCATCCATAAACTAGACAAAGTGGAGTGTGGTCCTTATGGCTTTCCCAATCCCCTTGTCACCCCTCATAAGCTACATTTTTATACAATTGTTGTCAAGATTCAAGGCTACTGGTTGTAGTTTGATTGTTTCAGGTATTTACTGCTAGCTATTCCAATTCATTAGAACCTAAAAAGGGTTGTCTATATTGTGTGTAAGAGTGCCCACCAGAGTGACCTCTCGGCTCCTTTTGGAATCTCTCTGCCACTGAAGCTTATTTCATTTCCTTTCACATCCCCCTTTTGGTCAAGAAGATGTTCTCCGTCCCACGATGCCGGGTCTACATTCCTCCCCGGGAGTCATTCCACGTTGCCAGGGAGATTCACTCCCCTGGCCTCACAGTCATTTTTATTTATTTATTTATCTTAATGGAGTTTTATCCATGTAATACAGAGTATACAAGCAGAGGCACATAGTATCAAGGTATAGTTGTGCGTTCATTAGCACTGTCAATTTCCAAATATTTTCATTACTCCAAAATGAAGAAAAAATATAAAAAAAAAGAAAAAGAAATTAAGATCACTAAAACCACCACATACCCGCATCCTTCCTATTATTTATACATTTTTGTCATTATTTTATTATTCATCAGCCATACACTGGTTAAGGGGAGTGTCAGTCAGCAGGTTTTCACTATCACATGGTCACATGATATAAGCTATATAGTTACCAGTTACCATCTAGAATCAAGTCTTCTGGATTACTATTCAACAGATGCAGGTTATTTACTTCTAACTGTTTCAATACATTAGAAAATAAAAACGAGTATCTATATAATGCATCTCAGAATATAGAAATAGCTAAAACTGAGGAATAGATGTCAGTGCTGAAAGAGCTCACAATTTAGGAACCTTTACAGTGAGCCTTATTGGACATTTTGAACTCCATAAACACCAGTTGCCCTATCTCTGCCCATTTTGTATCCCCTGAAAAGCTGTGCTCTCATATCTAATTCTCAGTGTTTGTTCATTATAATTAGTTGATGTTAGTGAGACCACACAATATGTGTCCTTTTGTTTCTGGCTTATTGCATTCAATATAATGCCCTCAGGGTTCATTCACATAGTTGCATGCCTCACCACTTCATTGTTTCCTGCAGCCACTCTGTTCCATCGTATGTACACACACCAGTTCACCCTTCCGTTCATCAGTTGATGTATCCTTAGCCCACCTCTACCTATTGCAAGCTGTGAATAATCTGCCATAAACACCAGTGTGAAAATGTCTCTTCATGTCCCTGCTTTGAGTTCTTCCAAGTGTATACCTAATAACAGGGTTGCAGGATCACCTGGCAGATATATATTTAGCCTTCTGTGGAACCACTTCATGGCCCTATAGAGGGGCTGCTAGTTCCCTACCAACAGCAAATAGGTATCTCTCTCTCTCCTCACATCTTCTGTGACACTTGTGTTTTTGTTTATTTTTTTAAAGAGTTTTAGTTACAGACCCACAATCCATCCTAAGGGAAAGATCAGTCTCTGCCAGTACAATCACATATTTATGTGTTTACCACCACAATCTATATGAGGACATTTCCATTTCTTCCACAAAGAAAGAAGAGGAAGAAAGGAAAAAAATGGAGGAGGAACAAGAATCCCACACCCCTCCCTTACTGCCATTTCACTTTGGTGTATTGCCTTTGTTACAGTTAGTGAAGGAACATTACAGTGTTACTGTTAACTATATACCATCATTTGTGTTAATTATATTTTCCAAATACCATACTATTTTTAACACCTTGTAATGTTGACATTCATTTGTTCTCCCTCACGTAATAACTTTCTTGTATTTGTTCATTTAATCACCATCACTGTCCACTCAAGGTTTCGCTAAATTATATAATCTCAGTTTTTATCTTCTTATCTTTCCTTCTGGTGTCCTACATGCCCCTAGCCTTCCTCTTTCAACCACATTCACACTCAACTTTGTTGATTATACTTGACGATATTGTGCTACCATCAGATAATATTGTAATATCCATTTCTGGATCTTTACAATCAATCTTATTGAATATTCTGTTCTCCTTCAGGATTAAATTTCCAATCTCTGCCCTCTTCCTATCTCCTGATAACATGTGGTATTTTTTTTTTGTTAGTCACAATTTAATTCTACACTTATGATCATACAAAATACCAGATAACATAGCCTTCAAATATATAAAAGAAAATACAAAGAAAATGTGACAATCTTAAATAGAAAAAAATTTTGTCCAAACTAAAATTTTATTTTGTATCTTTCTACTATGAAAAATATGAAACATATAAAAGTAGAAAAATAGTAACTTGAATTTCTATGTACCATTCTCCAAGCTTCAACAATTATCAACGCTGAGCCAGTATTTTTTTTACCTGTACCCTGGCTGAAATCCTTCTCTCCCGTATTCTTTTGAAACAAGTCACAAAGATCATATAACATCTTTCATAAATCTTTTAGTATGCAATACTAACAAATCAAAAGAGAAAAAATCAAATGATCCTCTCAATAGATGCTGAAAAAGCATTCGACAAAATCCAACATCCCTTTTTGATAAAAACACTTCAAAAGGTAGGAATTGAAGGAAACTTCCTCACTATGATAAAGAGCATATATGAAAAACCCACAGCCAGCATAGTACTCAATGGTGAGAGACTGAAAGCCTTCCTTCTAAGATCAGGAACAAGACAACGATGCCCGTTATCACCACTGTTATTCAACATTGTGCTGGAAGTGCTAGCCAGGTCAATCTGGCAAGACAAAGAAATAAAAGGCATCCAAATTGGAAAGGAAGAAGGAAAACTGTCATTGTTTGCAGATGATATGATCTTATATCTGGAAAACCCCGAGAAATCGATGATACAGCTACTAGAACTAATAAAGAAATTTAACAAAGTAGCGGGATACAAGATTAATGCACATAAGTCAGTAATGTTTCTATATGCTAGAAAGGAACCAACTGAAGAGAAACTCAAGAAAAAGATACCATTTTCAATAGCAACTAAAAAAAATCAAGTACCTAGGAATAAACTTAACCACAGATATAAAAGACCTATACAAAGGAAACTACATAACTCTATAAAAGAAATAGAAGGGGACCTTAAAAGATGGAAAAATATTCCATGTTCATGGATAGGAAGGCTAAATGTCATTAAGATGTCACTTCTACCCAAACTCATCTACAGATTCAATGCAATCCCAATCAAAATTCCAACAACCTACTTTGTAGACTTGGAAAAGCTAGTTATCAAATTTATTTGGAAAGGGAAGATGCCTCGAATTGCTAAAGACACTCTAAAAAAGAAAAACAAAGTCGGAGGACTTACACTGCCTGACTTTGAAGCTTATTATAAAGCCACAGTTGTCAAAACAGCATGGTACTGGCACAAAGATAGACATATAGATCAATGGAATCGAATTGAGAATTCAGAGATAGACCCCCAGATCTATGGCCAACTGATCTTTGATAAGGCCCCCAAAGTCACTGAACTGGGTCATAATGGTCTTTTCAACAAATGGGGCTGGGAGAGTTGGATATCCATATCCAAAAGAATGAAAGAGAACCCCTACCTCACACCCTACACAAAAATTAACTCAAAATGGACCAAAGATCTCAATATAAAAGAAAGTACCATAAAACTCCTAGAAGATAATGTAGGAAAACATCTTCAAGACCTTGTATTAGGCGGCCACTTCCTAGGCTTTACACCCAAAGCACAAGCAACAAAAGAAAAAATAGATAAATGGGAACTCCTCAAGCTTAGAAGTTTCTGTACCTCAAAGGAATTTCTCAACAAGGTAAAGAGGCAGCCAACTCAATGGGAAAATATTTTTGGAAACCATGTATCTGACAAAAGACTGGTATCTTGCATATATAAAGAAATCCTACAACTCAGTGACGATAGTTCAGACAGCCCAATTATAAAATGGGCAAAAGATATGAAAAGACAGTTCTCTGAAGAGGAAATACAAATGGCCAAGAAACACATGAAAAAATGTTCAGCTTCACTAGCTATTGGGGAGATGCAAATTAAGACCACAATGAGATACCATCTCACACCAATTAGAATGCCTGCCATTAAACAAACAGGAAACTACAATTGCTGGAGGGGATGTGGACAAATTGGAACTCTTATTCATTGTTTGTGGGACTGTATAATGGTTCAGCCACTCTGGAAGTCAGTCTGGCAGTTCCTTAGAAAACTAGTTATAGAGTTACCGTTCGATCCAGCGATTGCACTTCTCGATATGTACCCGGAAGATCGGAAAGCAGTGACACGAACAGATATCTGCACGCCAATGTTCATAGCAGCATTATTCACAATTGCCAAGAGATGGAAAGAACCCAACTGTCCTTCAACAGATGAGTGGATAAATAAAATATGATATATACACACGATGGAATACTACGCGGCTGTAAGAAAGAACGACCTCGTGAAACATATGACAACATGGATGAACCTTGAAGACATAATGCTGAGTGAAATAAGCCAGGCACAAAAAGAGAAATATTATATGCTACCACTAATGTGAACTTTGAAAAATGTAAAACAAATGGTTTATAATGTAGAATGTAGGGGAATTAGCGATAGAGAGTAATTAAGGAAGGGGGAACAATAATCCAATAAGAACAGATAAGCCATCGTGGGTAAATTTAACGTTCTGGGAATGCCCAGGAATGACTATGGTCTGTTAATTTCTGATGGGTATAGTAGGAACAAGTTCACAGATAATGTTACTATATTAGATTACGTTCTTGGAGTAGAGTAGAAACATGTTGGAAGCAATGTAGTTAGCTTAGGTTAGTTGTCTTTTTCTTACTCCCTTGTTATGGTCTCTTTGAAATGTTCTTTCATTGTATGTTTTTTTTGAATTTTTTTTATTTCATGCAGTTGATTTAAACAAAAATAAAGTGAAAAAAAGGAAAAAATGCAGAGCCCCCTTAAGGAGCTGGTGGAGAATGCAGGGGTATTCGCCTACCCCACCTCCATGGTTGCTAACATGACCATAGACATAGGGGACTGAGGTTTGATGGGTTGAGCCCTCCCACCTCCATGGTTGCTAACATGACCATAGACATAGGGGACTGAGGTTTGACGGGTTGAGCCCTCTACCACAGGATTTGCCCTTGGGAAGACGGTTGCTGCAAAGGAGAGGCTAGGCCTCCCTATGGTTGTGCCTAAGAGCCTCCTCCTGAATGCCTCTTTTTTGCTCAGATGTGGCCCTCTCTCTCTAGCTAAGCCAACTTGAAAGTGAAATCACTGCCCACCCCCCTACGTGGGATCAGACACCCAGGGGAGTGAATCTCCCTGGCAACGTTGAATATGACTCCCGGGGAGGAATGTAGACCCGGCATCGTGGGACGGAGAACATCTTCTTGACCAAAAGGGGGATGTGAATGGAAATGAAATAAGCTTCAGTGGCAGAGAGATTCCAAAAGGAGCCTAGAGGTCACTCTGGTGGGCACTCTTACGCACACTTTAGACAACCCTTTTTAGGTTCTAAAGAATTGGGGTAGCTGGTGGTGGATACCTGAAACTATCAAACTACAACCTGGAACCCATGATTCTTGAAGACAATTGTATAAAAATGTAGTTTATGAGGGGTGACAGTGGTATTGGGAAAGCCATAAGGACCACACTCCCCTTTGTCTAGTTTATGGATGGATGAGTAGAAAAATAGGGAAAGGAAGCAAACAGACAGACAAAGGTACCCAGTGTTCTTTTTTACTTTAATTGCTCTTTTTCACTTTAAATATTACTCTTGTTATTTTTGTGTGTGTGGTAATGAAGGTGTCAGGGATTGATTTTGGTGATGAATGTACAACTATGTAATGGTACTGTGAACAATCGAATGTACGATTTGTTGTGTATGACTGCGTGGTATGTGAATATATCTCGATAAAATGAATATTAAAAAAAAAAGAAGATGAGGCAGAGGTCCAATTAAACCATTAGTGTGTGCCCCCGTGGAGACCTGGGGAGCAGAAATATGGAATGCCAGAGGCTGGGTTTGCTGATACAGGGTGTTGACTGCAAGCTGCTTTCTCAAACTGCTCTCTCAATAGACCTAGAACTTTCAACATTGTCCAACTTCCACAAAGACCGCTGAGAGACCCACCTTGATTGTATCAAAGCATTCCCTTTCGGTACTTTTCCCTGGACCTGTGACATTCTGGAGCAGTTCTGTTCTCAGTTGTGGTCCGATGTAACATGTACAATAAATCATCTCTTCTGCTATCTTAGCTGAAGAATGAAAAAAATTAAATAAACTGTTGGCTGTGAAAATATCCAAATCAAGGCATCCTCCAGGTGATGCTTTCTTCCTGAAGATCGGCTGCTGCTGATCCTTGTTCCTCTGTCACATGGCAAGGCGCATGGCAGTGTCTGATGTTCTCTCCTGTCCCTTCTGTGTTTCATTGCTTTCAGATTCTTGTTTCCATGGCCTGAATTACATTTGTTTATAAAGGATTCCAGTATGAGGATTAATACTCACATTGGGTCATGCCTTAACTGAAATAACCTCATCACAAGGTACTCCTTACAATTGGTTGAATTTCTGGGGTCCATACAGTTCCAAACCACCACAGTCATATATAAAGTTTTAGAAATGGAAGTTCTGCATATCAAATAGAGATTTTGAGCTGAGCAGGGAACAGATGGGGCATACTCTTATTTGGGGAAAATAATGGCTTCTAAATCTTTATATACCTGCCATAGATGCTCCCTGATAATATGTCTGGCTATGAGCATTTTTTATGCCAATGTTATCTTCTTGAAGTTCATTAATAATTTCCTAAGCTAGACTATATCCTTTTTCCTCTTTGATTTCAATAGGGTTAGTAAATCTTTCTCCTATTTGGTGGCATTATTCTACATGGGTATCCTTTATATTCTGATGTATTTGTTCACTGTGGACTACTGTTGTAAAATCAAAAGGTGATGAAAGTGTATTGCTTCTTACATCCTCATTCATATTTCAGCTCTAACACAATTTTCTTAATAGCACTGTATGTTATTTTGAATTGTGCTCCATAAATAAGACACAGATCCTTTGTACCATTAGCTACATGATTTGCTATGTTCACATAAATTCAAAACATTTCCTGGTTTGTCTTTGCAGTAAGTCCTTGTGATCATAAAAGTGGTAAATGGTTTTTAGGAAAAAACCTAGCAACATTTAAAATCACTTGTAAAGTATTCTGACACTTTTGGTTCTCTTAGTTTGTAGCTTTCTGCAAAGCATCATCTAGGAAATTGTAAATTTTAATGTATTTTAAACACTTCTATTGAGACAGTGTCATGATGATACATTGAATCTTCGCATCCACAAAGTCTGGTGCCATTCTTTCAATCTTTGAGTATTTGAGTTGCAATTAATTTCATTCTGATCGATTATCGTAAAAAGTGAACATGGAAACAAAATGAAGACTTTTTTGGAAGAAGTGAGGCAGTCACCATGAATCAACTTGTCATTAGACTTTTAATTTTTTTTTGACAAACCAGTTGTTTGAATATGTTCAAATATGATATGAAATATATTCTCTTATATCTGAAACTTTTGTCTCTGGTCGGTGAAGACCAGCTGTTTAGAGAGTGAACACAGAACCCAAGTAAAGCAGAACAGCATCAAAAGCTATCCATTGATACTTAAACTTAAAATATGTGCGGAAGGTTTTTATTTGATATTCTCTATTTCCCCATTTTTTAAATTTTTGTCATTAATACTATTAAATAAAAACAACAATATGAGAGATAACAGAGGGAATTAATAGTAATTAATAGCAGGAATGGTTTTAAAAATGTTTTAAGAAATATAAGTGTTTTGTAATAAATGTTTACCTGAGAATAGTTTCAGCTTTTAATAATTTCTATAAATAGCCCAGAGATATATCATGTAACTAAGATGCAGTTGGTTACATCATTTTACATCAGCATGGTACATTTGTTACAATTGATAAGCCAAAAGAGGTGCATTATTGTTAATTACAGCCCGATCTTTCTTCAGATCTTCTTTGTTTGTGCTTTTCTCGTCCACATCCCGTTCCAGGACACCTGCGTGTTGGCCCCGAGGACTCCAGCGCCTCCTCCGTGGGCTGTTGGGAGAGGCCCCTGCGGCTCTGGGACGACTCGGGCCGTGTCCACAGTGAGTGAAAAGCTTCCTGTTCCTACAGCCGATGTTGAGGAAGGGCTTTGTTGTGGTTTTTCTAAGATGATTTTTCTTAAATGGGGAACACAGCCCCTTTGTTTTTCTGCACTGTTCCCATGGTGTTTATTCTTTACTTTCTCCTGGAATAGTTCAGCAAGGCTCATCCACGTTTTCATGCATCGAAGGCCTTAAAGGCTGGACATCGTGGCCTGCCGCAGTGTGTTTTCCCAATTCCGCATCGTCTCTGAGTTAGAAGTTCTGGTAGATTCAGACAGGATGGGAAACATATGCAACCATGGAACAAATGTAGAAAGTGTTGGGACCTTTCGGTTGTGAAAGGTGGGGACACATCAGTGCAGGAGGAGACCTCTTGAAACCTGAGGAGAAAGGGGTCATGGGTGTCTCCTTTTACATGCTCTTCTTAAGTTTTAATAGGCTGTTTTTCCTGCAGTGTTAAAGAACTGAAAACTATTGAAAAATTGGGAACTAGGTGTAATTTAAGAAAAATCACTATTTTAATTTGAAAAATTTATAACAATTCCAGTATTTAATATTAATTCTTTAATTTATTGATATGAAGTAATCAAAAATATTTTTAAAATTTAACTGTTATACTCATCTCATTTTCTATTGACATAGCTGCAATAGCTGCAATGTTTAACCATTTCTCATGAACCAGTAATTGGATTAAATGGGTTTTCACTAATTTTAACTTCCTAAAACATCTTCTGTATTCCCCCTCTTTAATGTATTTCAGCAATGTTTTGCAGTTTTCAGGTTCCAAATCTTGTTCCTCCTTGGTTAAATTTCTTTCTAAGCACTTTGTTTTTTGTTTTTTGTTTTGTTTTGTTTTGTTTTTTGGATGCTTTTGTAAAATAAATTGTTTTATCCATTTCCTTTTCAGATTTTTTGTTTTTCTGGTATAGAATACAACATATTTTTGTGCAACTTTGCAGATAGTTGTTTATTAGCCCCCAAGGATGTGAATTCTAGAGGATTTTTATATATAAATCATGTCATCTGCAATAGAGATAGTTTATCTTCTTCCTCTCCAACTGGGATACTTCTTTCTTTTCTTTCTTATTTGCTCTGGCTTATACATCCAGGACAATGATTAGCAGCAATGATGAAAGCAGGCATCTTTGATTTGTTCCTTATCCTTTCAGGAAGGCTTTCAGTCTTTCACCATTGAGTACCATGCTAGGTCTGTATTCCTCATTCCTGTTTACCTGTTTGTTTTTAATCATGAAAGGGTATTGGATCTAGTCAAATGTTTTTTCCGCAACAATTGACATTTTCATCTTTTTTTTTACTTTGTTGAATTAATGTTGCAAATTACTGTTTAATAGAATATTTTATAAAACTTTGTTATCAGTGAAGTTTTAGGTTTATAGAAAAATCATACTTGAATGCAGAGTTCCCCATATATCCCTGTCACAAAGGTAGATGTCCGTATTAATAATTTTCTTTAATGTGGTTTGTTACAAGAGATTAAACTGTATTAATATAATTATAGTGTTAACTGTAGTCTATAGTTTGTGTTGTAGATTGTGATTTTTAAAATTTTATTCTGGTAATATATGTACAACTTAAAATTTTCTGTTTTAACCTCATTAAAATGTACATTTCAGTGGTGTTAATTACATTCACAATGTGTTCAGTACCATCCACTACCCAGATTTTTCCATCACCCCAAAACAGAAGCTCAGAACCAATTATGCATTAACTCACCTTCTCTACGCCGTTGTAAGATGTATTCTAGTTTGTGTCAATAGGCTTTATTTTTCAGAGCACTTTTAAGAAAAATAGGTCAGAAAGTACATTTCCTTCCAATATGCCTTCTCTACAGCCTCTGCACACTGTTCTCTTTTTATTCACATCTTTCTTTAGTGTGGTACATTTTTCATAGTTGATGAACCAATATAGATGCATTGTTATCAACTAAAGTCTCCGGTTTACATTACAGTTTACTCTTTGTGTTTTATAGTTCTGTGGGTTTTAAGAAATAACGTAAGATCATGTAACCATGATAGTAACACACAGAATAGTTTCAGTCACCTAAAACTGCCAAGTTCTCTGCCAATTCATTTTTCCCTCCCTCCCCCTTAAACCCTTGCACCCACTGAACTTTTTACTGATTCTATACTATCGCCTTTTCCAGGATATCATATGGTTGCAATTTGACACTTTCTAGGCTTTTTCAGACTGTATTTTTTCCACTTAGTAATGTGCATTTAAGGTTTCTCAGAGGTTAATAATGGTTTGCTAGCTAGCTCATTTCTTTTGATTGCTGAATACAGTGGCATTGTATGCGTATATTAGATTGTTTATCCATGCACCTATTGAAGGGCATATTGGTTACTTCCAGTTTTTGGTAATTTTGAGTAACGCTGTTATAAATATTCCTGTGCAGGTTTTCATGTAGATATAACTTTTCAACTCTTTTGGCTAAATACTTAGGAGCACATGTGCTTGACTGTGTGTTAAGCTTTTGTTTAGCTTTATAAGAAATGGCCAAACTGTCTTTGAAAGTGACTGTACCATTTCACATTCCCACCAGCAGTGAGCACGTGTTTCTGTTGCTCCTCATACTCCCCATATTTGGAGTTCTAAGATATTGGGATTTTAGCCATTTGAGTAGGTTTGTAGTGGTATCCCTTTTCTTTCAGTTTTCATTTTGCTAATGACATGATGAGAATCTAATCATGTTATTTGTCATCTATATATCTGCCTCTGTGGGGTGTCTGTTCAGAGCCTTTGTGCATTTTAACATGGGGTTATTTGTTTTGCTTTTGTTGAGTTTTTTTTTTTATCTTCATTTTATTGAGATATATTCACATACCACGCAGTCATACAAAACAAATCGTACTTTCGATTGTTCACAGTACCATTACATAGTTGTACATTCATCACCTAAATCAATCCCTGACACCTTCTTTAGCACACACACAAAAATAGCAAGAATAATAATTAAAGTGAAAAAGAGCAATTGAAGTAAAAAAGAACACTGGGCACCTTTGTCTGTTTGTTTGTTTGTTTCCTTCCCCTATTTTTCTACTCATCCATCCATAAACTAGACAAAGTGGAGTGTCGTCCTTATGGCTTTCCCAATCCCATTGTCACCCCTCATAAGCTACATTTTTATACAACTGTCTTCGAGATTCATGGGTTCTGGGTTGTAGTTTGATAGTTTCAGGTATCCACCACCAGCTACCCCAATTCTTTAGAACCTAAAAAGGGTTGTCTAAAGTGTGCATAAGAGTGCCCACCAGAGCGACCTCTTGGCTCCTTTTGGAATCTCTCTGCCACTGAAGCTTATTTCATTTCCTTTCACATCCCCCTTTTGGTCAAGAAGATGTTCTCCGTCCCACGATGCCAGGTCTACATTCCTCCCCGGGAGTCGTATTCCATGTTGCCAGGGAGATTCACTCCCCTGGGTGTCTGATCCCATGTAGGGGGGCAGGGCAGTGATTTCACCTTTCAAGTTGGCTTAGCTAGAGAGAGAGGTCCACATCTGAGCAACAAAGAGGCATTCGGGAGGAGGCTCTTAGGCGCACTTATAGGGAGGCCTAGCCTCTCCTTTGCAGCAACTGTCTTCCCAAGGGTAAAACCTACGGTATAGGGCTCAACCCATCAAACCACCAGTTCCCTATGTCTGTGGTCATGTTAGCAACCATTGAGGTGGGACAGGCCAATAACCCTGCATTCTCCACAGGCTCCTCAAGGGGGCACTACATATTTTTTTCCTTTTTTTCTTCCTTTTTTTTTTTTTTTAACCTTTTTTTCCTTTTTAAATCAACTGTATGGAAAAAAAAATAAAACAAAAAGAAAACAAAAAAGAAAAACATACAATAAAAGAACATTTCAAAGAGACCATAACAAGGGAGTAAGAAAAAGACAACTAACCTAAGATAACTGCTTGACTTCCAACCTGTTCCTACTTTAGCCCAAGAAAGTTACATAATATAGCAACATTTCTGTGAACTTGTTCCTACTATATCCATCAGAAATTAACAGACCATAGTCATTCCTGGGCATCCCCAGAACGTTAAATAGCATATCTGTTCTTCTTGGATTACTGTTCCCCCTTCCTTAATTGCTCTCTATTGCTAGTTCCCCTACATTCTACATTATAAACCATTCGTTTTACATTTTTCAAAGTTCACATTAGTGGTAGCATATAATATTTCTCTTTCTGTGCCTGGCCTATTTCGCTCAGCATTATGTCTTCAAGGTTCATCCATGTTGTCATATGTTTCACGAGGTCGTTCCTTCTTACTGCCACGTAGTATTCCATCGTGTGTATATACCACATTTTATTTATCCACTCATCTGTTGAAGGACATTTGGGTTGTTTCCATCTGTTGGCAATTGTGAATAATGCTGCTATGAACATTGGCGTGCAGATATCTGTTCGTGTCACTGCTTTCCGATCTTCCGGGTATATACCGAGAAGTGCAATCACTGGATCGAATGGTAACTCTATATCTAGTTTTCTAAGGAACTGCCAGACTGACTTCCAGAGTGGCTGAACCATTATACAGTCCCACCAACAATGAATAAGAGTTCCAATTTCTCCACATCCCCTCCAGCATTTGTAGTTTCCTGTTTGTTTAATGGCAGCCACTCTAATAGGTGTTAGATGGTATCTCATTGTGGTCTTAATTTGCATCTCTCTAATAGCTAGTGAAGCTGAACATTTTTTCATGTGTTTCTTGGCCATTTGTATTTCCTCTTCAGAGAACTGTCTTTTCATATCTTTTGCCCATTTTATAATTGGGCTGTCTGTACTATTGTCATTGAATTGTAGGATTTCTTTATATATGCAAGATATCAGTCTTTTGTCAGATACATGGTTTCCAAAAATTTTTTCCCATTGAGTTGGCTGCCTATTTACCTTTTTGAGAAATTCCTTTGAGGTGCAGAAACTTCTAAGCTTGAGGAGTTCCCATTTATCTATTTTCTCTTTTGTTGCTTGTGCTTTGGGTGTAAAGTCTAGGAAGTGGCCACCTAATACAAGGTCTTGAAGATGTTTTCCTACATTATCTTCTAGGAGTTTTATGGTACTTTCTTTTATATTGAGATCTTTGGTCCATTTTGAGTTAATTTTTGTGTAGGGTGTGAGGTAGGGGTCCTCTTTCATTCTTTTGGATATGGATAGCCAACTCTCCCAGCCCCAATTGTTGAATAGACCATTATGACTCAGTTCAGTGACTTTGGGGGCCTTATGAAAGATCAGTTGGCCATAGATCTGAGGGTCTATCTCTGAATTCTCAATTCGATTCCATTGATCTATATGTCTATCTTTGTGCCAGTACCATGCTGTTTTGACAACTTTATAATAAGCTTCAAAGTCAGGGAGTGTAAGTCCTCCCACTTCATTTTTCCTTTTTAGAGTGTCTTTAGCAATTCGAGGCATCTTCCCTTCCCAAATAAATTTGATAACTAGCTTTTCCAAGTCTGCAAAGTAGGTTGTTGGAATTTTGATTGGGATTGCATTGAATCTGTAGATGAGTTTGGGTAGAATTGACATCTTAATGACATTTAGCCTTCCTATCCATGAACATGGAATATTTTTCCATCTTTTAAGGTCCCCTTCTATTTCTTTTAGTAGAGTTATGTAGTTTTCTTTGTATAGGTCTTTTACATCTTTGGTTAAGTTTATTCCTAGGTACTTGATTTTTTTAGTTGCTATTGAAAATGGTATCTTTTTCTTGAGTGTCTCCTCAGTTTGTTCATTTCTAGCATATAGAAACATTACTGACTTACGTGCATTAATCTTGTATCCTGCTACTTTGCTAAATTTGTTTATTAGCTCTAGTAGCTGTATCGTCGATTTCTCAGGGTTTTCCAGATATAAGATCATATCATCTGCAAACAATGACAGTTTTACTTCTTCTTTTCCAATTTGGATGCCTTTTATTTCTTTGTCTTGCCGGATTGCCCTGGCTAGCACTTCCTGCACAATGTTAAATAACAGTGGTGACAGCAGGCATCCTTGTCTTGTCCCTGATCTTAGAGGGAAGGCTTTCAGTCTCTCACCATTGAGTACTATGCTGGCTGTGGGTTTTTCATATATGCTCTTTATCATATTGAGGAAGTTTCCTTCAATTCCTACCTTTTGAAGTGTTTTTATCAAAAACGGATGTTGGATTTTGTCAAATGCTTTTTCAGCATCTATTGAGATGATCATTTGATTTTTCCCTTTTGAATTTTTAATGTGTTGTAATACATTGATTGATTTTCTTATGTTGAACCATCCTTGCATGCCTGGAATGAACCCCACTTGGTCATGGTATATGATTTTTTTAATGTGTCTTTGGATTCGATTTGCAAGTATTTTGTTGAGGATTTTTGCATCTATATTCATTAGGGAGATTGGCCGGTAGTTTTCCATTTTTGTAGCATCTTTGCCTGGTTTTGGTATTAGATTGATGTTAGCTTCATAAAATGAGTTAGGTAGTATTCCATTTTCTTCAATGTTTTGAAAGAGTTTGAGTAAGATTGGTGTCAGTTCTTTCTGGAAAGTTTGGTAGAATGCCCCTGTGAAGCCATCTGGCCCTGGGCATTTATTTGTGGGAAGATTTTTGATGACTGATTGGATCTCTTTGCTTGTGATGGGTTGGTTGAGGTCTTCTATATCTTCTCTGGTCAGTCTAGGTGGTTCCTATGTTTCCAGGAAATTGTCCATTTCCTCTACATTATCCAGTTTGTTGCCATACAGTTGTTCATAGTATCCTCTTATAATTTTTTTAATTTCTTCAGTATCTGCAGTTATGTCAAACCTTTTTCATTCATTATTTTGTTTATATGGGTCTTCTCTCTTCTTGATTTTGTCAGTCTAGCTAGGGGCTTATCAATCTTGTTGATCTTCTCAAAGAACCAACTTTTGGTGATATTTATCCTCTCTATTGTTTTTTTGTTCTCTATGTCATTTATTTCTGCTTTAATCTTTGTTATTTCTTTTCTTGTACTTGGTTTAGGATTGGTTTGCTGTTCATTTTCTAGCTTCTTCAGTTGATCCATTAGTTCTTTGATTTTGGCTCTTTCTTCCTTTTTAATATACGCGTTTAGTGCTATAAATTTCCCCCTCAGCACTGCTTTTGCTGCATCCCATAGGTTTTGGTATGTTGTGTTCTCATTTTCATTCGTCTCTATATATTTAGCAATTTCTCTTGCTATTTCTTCTTTAACCCACTGATTGTTTAGGAGTGTGTTGTTTAACCTCCAGGTATTTGTGAATTTTCTAAGTCTCTGATGGTTATTGACTTCTAATTGTATTCCATTGTGGTCAGAGAATGTGCTTTGAATAATTTCAATCTTTTTAAATTTATTGAGACTTGTTTTATGTCCCAACATATGGTCTATTCTGGAGAAAGTTCCATGAGCACTAGAAAAGTATGTGTATCCTGTTGATTTGGGATGTAATGTTCTGTATATGTCTGTTAAATCTAATTCATTTATCATATTGTTTAGGTTTTCAATTTCCTTATTGGTCCTCTGTCTGGTTGATCTATCTATAGGAGAGAGTGATGTGTTGAAGTCTCCCATAATTATTGTGGAAACATCAATTGCTTCCTTTAGTTTTGCCAGTGTTTCTCTCATGTATTTTGTGGCACCTTGATTGGGTGCATAGACATTTACGATTGTTATTTCTTCTTGTTGAATTGCCCCTTTTATTAGTATATAGTGGCCTTCCTTTGTCTCTCAAAACATCCCTGCATTTAAAGTCTATTTTATCTGAGATTAATATTGCTACACCTGCTTTCTTTTGGCTGTAGCTTGCATGAAATATTTTTTTCCATCCATTCACTTTCAATTTCTTTGTGTCCCTGTGTCTAAGATGAGTCTCTTGTATGCAACATATTGATGGTTCATTTTTTTTGATCCATTCTGCGAATCTATATCTTTTAATTGGGGAGTTTAATCCATTTACATTCAACGTTATAACCGTGAAGGCATTTCTTGAATCAGCCATCTTATCCTTTGGTTTATGTTTGTCATATTTTTCCCCTCTCTCTATTAATATCCTTAATTGTACCCATACCGAATCTCTGTAGTACTGAACCTTTCTCCAAGTCTCTCTGTCCTTTCTTTGTTTCTCTGTCTGTAGGGCTCCCTTTAGTATCTCCAGTAGGGCAGGTCTCTTGTTAGCAAATTCTCTCAGCATTTGTTTGTCTGTGAAAAATTTAAGCTCTCCCTCAAATTTGAAGGAGAGCTTTGCTGGATAAAGTATTCTTGGTTGCAAATTTTTCTCACTCAGAATTTTAAATATATCATGCCACTGCCTTCTTGCCTCCATGGTGGCTGCTGAGTAGTCACTACTTAGTCTTATGCTGTTTCCTTTGTATGTGGTGAATTGCTTTTCTCTTGCTGCTTTCAGAACTTGCTCCTTCTCTTCCGTGTTTGACAGTGTGATCAGAATATGTCTTGGAGTGGGTTTATTTGGATTTATTCTATTTGGAGTTCGCTGAGCATTTATGATTTGTGTATTTATGTTGTTTAGAAGATTTGGGAAGTTTTCCCCAACAATTTCTTTGAATACTCTTCCTAGACCTTTACCCTTTTCTTCCCCTTCTGGAACACCAATGAGTCTTATATTAGGATGTTTTATATTATCTATCATATCCCTGAGGTCCGTTTCGATTTTTTCAGTTTTTCTCCCCATTCTTTCTTTTATGCTTTCATTTTCCATTCTGTCATCTTCCAGGTCACTGATTCGTTGTTCAGCTTCCTCTAGTCTTGTACTATAAGTGTCCAGAATCTTTTTAATTTGGTCAACAGTTTCTTTAATTTCATAAGATCATCTATTTTTTTTATTGAGTCTTGCAATGTCTTCTTTATGCTCTTCTAGGGTCTTCTTGATATCCTTTGTATTCTGTACTATGGTCTCATTGTTCATCTTTAGTTCTTTGAGTAGCTGCTCTAGGTGCTGTGTCTCCTCTGATATTTTGATTTGGGTGCTTGGGCTTGGGTTATCCATATCGTCTGGTTTTTTCATATGCTTTATAATTTTCTGTTGTTTTTGGCCTCTTGGCATTTACTGAACTTGATAGGGTTCTTTTAGGATGTGTAGACCAATTGAAGTCCTTATCTCTAATTTATCAGATCTACAGCTTCGTGGAGTACACTTTCTCTAACTAACCAGCAGGTGGCGTCCACGAGCCAGCTGTTCTCCACAAGCCAGTTCTCCCCTGCATTGCCTTTGTGGTGAGTGGGGGAGTGAGTCTTGTGGGGTCCAATTGGTGTACCAAGCTTGCGTGTGTACTTGGTGTTGCCCACCCTGTATATGGGGCGTGTTTCTGGGCAGTCAGGGAGTGGGGGTGGCTCTAACAATCAAGTCTCCTTGGTGATCCTGGAGTTTTAAAGCTGCTGCAATAGTCTAATCCTTCAGTTCAGTCGTGCCACAGTTTGTCTCTGCCACTGACCCACAAGTCCTTGGTATTGGTGTATGGCTCCTGAGACTTGCAAGTGGGTCCCTCTTCCAGGCCGTGCACTCCCTGGTCCTCTGTTGAGGGATGACTGTGCTATGTCACAGGTGAGTGCCGTCCCCCCAGGGCGGTTCTGGGCTGCTGGGCTGTGTAGGGAGACTCCCAGTCTGCTGAAATGATGGCTGAATGGGGCTTTGTTAATTCACACTGCTCCACCTTCCCAACTCTGGGACAATCAGCTGAGGTTGCAGGGAAGGCTAATGTCCACGCCCAGTTTTGTGGTGTGTGCCTGTTATTGGAAGCACTTCCGTCACACTGGGTTGTGTGGGGCAGCTCTGGGCTATGGGGCTGGCGATGGGCAGGAGTGTTTCCTATCCACCAGGATGATGGCTGTGAGCGGACACCCCCGTTTTCTTGGGAAGTTGTGGTGTTTAGTGAAATTTCTCAGCCACTGGATTATTGCCTTTTGTCTCAGAGCTCTCTTAGTTCTGCTCTTGTCTTGACCTGCCCAAATTGCAAGTCTTTGAAGCTTTCTGTATTGGGCTTCTTAGAGTAATTGTTTTAGAAAAAGAAAAAAGGATTAAAAAAAAAAAGGCCCTCCTCAGAGATCTAATGGGTTATTGAAATGCTAAGAGACAAAGCAATTAGGGCCATTAAGGAAAGGTCCACAGGGCAGAGAGATCAGCTTTTCTTCGGGATTTGCATATGAGCCTCAGGGCCTGAGCTCTGCCCTTCCCCTTTCTATGTTCACCAGAACTCCAAAAATCCTCCGCTTTTATTTTGGAGTTTTTCGTGCTGTTTTTTTCTATGTCTGTCTCCTGTCTGCTGGGCTGGCTGCTCTCAGATTCTCTTGTGTCTGGTCTCAGTCTATCTATGGTTGGAGTTTGGATCAGTAGAATGAGTTTCCGATAAGGGCTGCCACTGCAGTTCTCCCTTCTCCTTCCCGGAGCTGACAGCCCCTCCTCCCACGGGACTGAGCCTGGCAGGGAGGGGCGCAGGTCCCCTGGCCGCAAAAACTTACAGATTTCGCTTATCTCAGCAGTTCCACATTTTCATGAGTGTTGTATGAAGCATGCCCAAAGTCAGATTGCTCTGTGGTGTCCAGTCCACGCAGTTCCTGGCTTTCTACCTGCTTTCCTGGAGGAGTAACTAAAACATACAGCTCACCAGTCCACCATCTTGCCCCGCCTCTATCATTACATTTTATGTATTTTAGATCCTCCAGAAAATGAACAGTGGAGTTACAAATCAAAATTACAGTAGTATTGGTATTTATATTCACTGTGTGATCTTTACTGGAAATCTTTATTTCTTCATGCGGTTTCAGTCAATTGTTTAGTGTCCCTTCCTTTCAGCCTGCACAATTCCCTTTTGCATTTCTTATAGTACTATCCATTACCTTTTCAAATTGTGTGTCATGAGCATATAGAAATACAAGTGATTTTTGTATAAGTTTGCAAACATTTTTTATTAGCTTTCACAGTATTTTTGTCAATTTTAGAGAATCTTTTATTTATAAATCATGTCATCTTGCAATGCAGAGAGTTTTACTTCTTCCTTTCCAGTATGGGGGCATTTTCATTCATTTTCTTGGCTAATTGCTCTGGGTTGCACATCTAGGACAATGATGAATAAAAGTGCAAAAGTATGCATTTTTTATTTATTCCTGATCTGTGAAGAAAGCTTTCAGTCTTTAACAATGGAGTTTGATACTAGCTATGTATTCCTAGTTTTGTTCACTGGTTTGTTTCATGTTTGATCATGAAAATATATTAGATTTTGTCAAGTAGGTTTTCTGCAGCAAGGATGTAATCACTTTTTTTCCTTTGTTGAATTAATGTTGCATTTTCTTTTGCTTTCTTAATTTAAAAAACGTATTAGAGAATTGAGGGTTTACAGAAAAATTTTTCATAAAGTGGAGAGTTCCCATATACACCTTCTGCACACTTGGTTTTTTCCTATCATTAATACTTTGCATTAATGTGCTATAGTATTATTATAATCATACTGTTAACAGTAGTCCATTGTTTTCATTGGAGTTCACTGTTTGTGTTGCATGGTTCTCTAATTTAAAAATTTTTGTTTAGATAACATGTATACAACCTAATATTTGCAGTTTTATCCACTGTCAAATATACAATTCAGTGGTGTTAATTACATTCACAATGTTGTCACTAGCATCCACTACCTAAAGTTTTCTATCACCCCAAACAGAAACCTCATACAAATTAAGCATTAACTCCCCATGTCCTACAGCCACTTGGTAACCTATGTTCTAGTTTCTGACAATAGTATTCATTTTTCAGACCACTTTTAAGTTTATGGAAAAACTTTGCTGAAAGTACAGTTAGTTCTGGTATCACTCTCTGTAACCTGTGCACAAATTTCTTTTTATTAACATTTGCATTACTGTGGTACATTTTTTACATTTGTTGAGCCAATACTGATGCACTTTTATTAACTAGAGTTACACTAGAGTTTACTCTCTTTGTTGTATAGTTCTTTGGTTTTGACAGATGCCTAAGGACATGTGTCCATTTTTGTGTTGTACAGAATGCTTTCACTCACCTAAAAATGACAGGCATTCCACCAATTCATCCTTCTTTCCCTCCCCCTGAAACCCTGGTGAACACTGAACTTCTTTCTTACTGATTCTATGGTACACCTCTTCAGGAACGTCTTCTCATTGGTAATGGTACCTAGGCTTCTCTAGACCGGGTTCTTGCACTTGGCAATGTGCATTCAAGTTTCCTCCCTGTCTGTTCCTGCCTGGATAGCTTGTATCTTTGGATCTCTGTTTAACACTCCATTGTGTGCATGTTCCTCAGATTGTTTATCCAGGCACCTATTGAAGGGCTGGTTGGTTACTTCCAGTTTTTTTGGCAATTATGGATAAAACTTCTACAAGAATTCTTGGAAAAGTTGTGTGTGGACATAGGTTTTCAACTTAGTTTGGTACAAACTTAGGAGCACACATGTTGGGGAGTGTGGTGAGCCTGTGTTTAACAGGAGAGTCTTTCCAGGTGGCTGCACCATTTTGCATTCCCACCAATGAATGAGAGCTCCTGTTGCCGCACATCCTTGTCAGCATTTGGATTTGTCAACTTTGGGGATTTCTATTCGAATAGGTATGTCGTAATGTATCTTTGTTTTTTAACATTGCCTTTCCCTAACGACATATGAGGAAAATTTGCTCATATGATTGTCATCTGTATATCATCTTGGGGGAAGTGACCATTGAGACCTTTTGCTCACTTTTAAATTGAGTTTTTTTCTTTTCTAATTGTTGAGTTTTAAGTGTTCCTTCTGCATCTTGGATATATCAGAATGATAAGTCGGATTTACCAGATCATATGTTTTGCATGTGTTTCCCCTAGTCTGTAGCTTAATTTTCATTTTTTAAACAGTGAACTTCCAGAAGAGCTTTTTATTTTAATTTTATTTTAATGAGATTGAACTTTTATTTTTCTTTCACAAGTTATGACTTTTGGTATTGTATGTAAAACTTCTTTTTATTTTTTTCCAATTATCTGCCTGTCTATTGCTGCACCATTACCACATTGTTTCAATCACTGTGGCTTTACAGTAAGTTTTTATTGCTTGATTTTATATAGTGAATGACTGGTGAATTCTTGGGATAATATCCTCCTTGGTCATCCTGTATAATTATGTAAACATGGTGTTGGATTTGGTTTGCAAATATGTTCAGGATTTTACATACGAATTAAGAATAGCTGTTGGTCTGTAGTTTTCTTATGGAAGGTTTGCTGTCAGGATAATAATGGCCTTAATAAATGAGTTAGCAATATTGGTGTTAATTCTTCTTTAAATATTTAATGCAATTCACCAATGAAACATCTGATCCTGGAATTTTCTTTGCTGGGAAGTTTTAGATTACTGAGTCAATCTCTTGTTCTAGTTCCATTCTCATTTTCTATTTCTTCTTAATGAGTTTTGTTGGTTTGTATGCTTCTTGGAACTTGTCTGTTTTATCCAGGTTATCTAATTTGTTGGAGGCCAATTGTTCATAATATTCTTTTGTAATACTTTTATGTCTTTAAAATGTGTAGTAATGTCATTTTCATTTCTTATTTTACCCATTTGATCCTTATTTCTTGTTTTCTTGGTTTGTCTAGCTGAATGATGATCAGTTTATTGATCTTTTCCAAGAAACAAATTTTGGTTTTCTTGATTCTGTGTTGTTTTCATATTCTCATTTTTTCTGTTGCTACTCTATATTTATTATGGGTTACATGTTCTAGCTTTAAGTTTAGTTTCCTCTTTTCTAGACCCTTCAGTTATGAAAAGACAGTTTATTGATTTGAGACCATTCTTTTTAATAATAATTGTAGGCATTTGCATGTATAAATTTCTCTCTGAGAATTATTTTCCCTGATTCCCTTAAGTTTGTTGTTTTTTGTCATTTTTATTTACCTCAGAATATTTTCTAATTTCCTTTGAAGTAATTTAATTGACTTCTTTGTAAAATAAATGTGTTTTAAAATTTTCACATATTTGAGAATTTTCCAGCTTTTCACCTGCCATTGATTTCTAGCCTCTTTCATTTGTGGCCAGTCTTTTCAAATTTATTGTCTTTATAATTTCAGTCTTTTCAAATTTATTGAGACATGCTTTGCACCCTAACTTATGGTCTGTTTTCAAGAAGGCTCCATGTGTACTTGAGAATAATTTGTATTTTAATGTACTTGGTTTAAGTATTCCATATTTGTATGTTAGGTCAAGTTTTTTTATAATGTTCTATTTCCCTAATGATTTTCTGCCTAGTAGCTCCATCCGTTATCAAATGTTGGATATAGAAGCTAGTAACTATTACTGTGTAACTGTCTATTTCTGCTTTCATTTCCTTCAGTTATTCCTTCATATATTATTGGACTCTTTGGTTTTGTGCTTATATGTTCATATTTGTTATATATTATTGATGGCTTGATCTTTTACCAATACCTAATTCCTTTTTATCCTCTTATAGGTGTATTGGTCTTAAAGTTCATTTTGTCTTCTGATATTTATGTAGCCACCCCAGCTGACTTTAGTTCCCTATTTGACAGGATAAACATTTTCCATTTTTTCACACTCAGTCTATTTTTGTTCTGTCTCTTTAGTAAAGTCTCATCTAGACAGCATAGAGTTGGATCATATTTATTTAAAAATTTTTTATAGTCCTAGAGTTTTCATTTAATATTTTATATATCACTTCTGCCAACCTCTGTCTTTTAATTGGTGATGTAACACTTTTACATTATTCTGTTAGTTTGTCAGTTTGATTTTTTGTTAGAGAAGTTATGAGTTTATGGAACAATCATGCATAAAATACAGGAATCCAAAACACAGCAGAGTTATCCTTTCAGAAATGTTAAAGGAAGGTGGTCAGAGAGAAGGAAGATGATACCAAATGAAACTTGTCACAGCTACTCAACTCTTCCACTGTAGCACAGAAGCACCAGACAATATGTAAATGAATGTGACTGTGTTCTAAAAAAAACCTTGTTCATGGACACTGAAATGGATGTAAAAAGATGTTCCATGCAAGCAATAACAGAAAAAAACAGGAGTAGCTGTATTAATATCATATATCAGATAAAATAGACTTTAAAATGCAAAGATGTCATAAGAGATAAAGAAGGAAACTATATGTTAATAAAAGGTATAATCCATCAAGAAGAAATAACAATTCTAAATGTCTGTGTACCCAATCAGAGTGCTCCAATGTATGAGAGGCAAACGCTTGCAATACTGAAGGGAGCACTAGACATTTCTACATTAATAGTGGGGACTTCAACTCACCATTTTCTTCAATAGATAGAACAACTAGACAGAGGATCAACAAGGAAATAGTGAACCTAAATAATATGAAAAAGAATTAAAGCTAACAGACATATAGATCATTGCATCTGAAAACAGCTTCTTGAATTGATTTAGATTTGTTTGAACATTTTCATTGGTTGTTCCAAATTATGTGTCTCCTCTAATTTTTTAATTTCCTCTTTTGACTGGGCCATATCTTCCTCTTTCTTAGTATGGCTTGTAATTTTTTGCTGATGTCTGGACATCGGATTATCTTGGAGAGTTTATTGTGAAAGCCAGATTCTCTCTTTTAGATTTGTCATTGGATGGCTTTGTGTCAGTGCTCTTCTTTGACACTTGTTTTGTCAGTATTACCCAAACAGGGCAGAGCATGGTGCCCATGAAGGGGGTGCACACCAGTTCCACAGCACCCGGGGGAGACAGGGTCCCATGAAAAGCCTTGGGACATCTTGCTGAATGTGCACGTTCCTCTCCTGCAGCAGATGGTGCTGTTTAGCATTCTGTTATCCTCATGCCCCCAGAAGGTAGTTATTGTTAACTCTCTGCTGATTCCAATCACATAACAGTGCTGGGCCAGGTAGGTTGAAACTGCATGTCCCAGCACTCCAAATTTGCCAGCTGAAAGCCAGAACAGTGCCAGCCCTGTCTTAGGAAAGTGGACCTTCATGGCACTCTTAGTCTGCAGCGGCCTGCCTACCAGGGACCGGACACCCTGAAGCTTTCTGCCCTGGAAGTGGTTTTGGCTGCAGGAGCCAGCGATGAAGGGGTCATCATGACCTCTCAGTGCAGCTTCTCTGCCTCTGCATCCTGGCTCTTTTCTGGGTGTTTCACAGCCTTCCCCCAGTCTCCAGAGCCCCGGAACTGTTGTTCCCGACAGAGTCTTCTTGTCTCCCAGTATTTTTTATGGGAGAAAAGTGAGCCCAACCTCTCCCTAATCAGCCACCTTGGATCCTCCTCTCTCAGGCTATTTTTCTTTGGCCTGCGACCAAGCCTGCACAGAGTCCAGGAGGGGATGGCTGCTAGGCTGAAAAGCACACCAGGCGCCAAAACGGACATGGTTTATTGGGACTTATGAAGAGGAGAGGTTTTCCAGTGATGGCCAGCCAGATGTTAGTGCTCCACAGAGAGGTTTTGAGGCAGTGTATGATTTCATAACAAGGACATTCCATATAGCAGGAGGACATCAGGTGTCTGGCATAGTAGTGAAAGGAGCCTAAGATGTGATGGTTATTAAGGTTAGTATGTAACAGTAAGATAAAATCAATGCCATTTTTATATCTAATTACTCTCTTCCCCCTGTGGGGAGATTATCTTTCTAACCTTTGTCTTGGTTAAAGCAGATTTGTTATGGGCTTTTTGGAGGTCGCTACATGATTTTTCTAATTACTTTATTTTTATTTCTCCTTTCAGTCTGACTCACGTCAACTGTCTTGTCTTTGAGTTACCTGATTCATTCTTCTGTCGGCTCCAACCTGCTCTTATCCTCTAGGGAATTTTTCATTTCAGTTTTTTTTTTTTTTTTTTTTTTTTTTTTTTTGTCTTTAATTCCAGTGTGTCTGTTTGGTTCCTTTTTAAAATTTCTACATCTTTATTCAGATGCTCATACACATTCATTGTTTTCCTGATATCCTTTAGTTTTCTCAGTATTTTCTTTTACCTATTTCAATATATTGAGGATCATTATTTTAAGTTTTTCATGTGGGGTGTCCATAGTTTGGTCTTCTCCATTGATATTTACTGGATTTTATCCTCTTCCTTTGGATGGGCCATTATTTCCCAATTTCTTTGGTCTTGTAATTTTTTGTACCCTGTATATTTAATGTTTTAAAGTGTTTACTCTTGGTTTTAGTCATGGAGCTGTCTGTTTCTTAATTTTGTATCCAGCTGATATCATCACAGAGACTTCTGTCGGTCCAGGGGCTAGCAAAACCACACAATCCAGTGCAGAAAACGCTTCTTACAATTTTTCCAGATTTGCTTTGGGTTGGCTGTTGCTTTTCTTCAGAGTTCAGCCTCCTACCAAGAAGGTCACCTGGAGGTGATTGCAAAGTTCAGGGTCCCCTTGTCTTTCCTGAGCCTTATTCTTGTCTGTGGTTGTGCTTGCAGCTGACCTGTGGAGATCCCCTGTGTATACAGAAATGTGGATGCATCCAGTGGTCTCCAAAAAGTAGATTTTCTCCCTATTGATTATACCCTGTCATGGGACATAAAGTGGGTAATCATTTGCCCAGGCATTCAGACTTCAGTGTTCCTGTACTGCCTTTTCTGTCCCAAGCTGCTTTTGTCTAGAAGGACAATGCTGGGGGCTGGGGGAAAAAGCCCAAGAGCAGTTTCCCAGGTCAGTCTCTCCCAGCAGGAGCCAGGCCTGGTCTCACAGTGGGAGTGAGTGCTGACTCCATGCTGTGCTGGGGGTGCAGGGGTGCCAGGAGCTTCTGCTAGGCTCTTGTTGCTGAGTTTTGTTGATTCTCATATCCCTGTTGTTAGGGCCGGAGCCGTTCAGGAATCCACACAGCAGCGAGTCAAAGTATAGAGTTTATTTAGAGGAAGAAAGCAGGTGGGAGCCGACGGGAGAGAAAGAAAGAAAATGGCTCCAGCTCTCTATCTGAGAGCAGCATTTTTTAAAGGAAAAAACCCACGTTGGGATGGGAGGGTGTCGGGAGAAGGGTGTCTGTTGAGTGCATCCTGTGCCTCAGCTGGGTGGGTGCCTATCAATTTCTAGGCTGATAGGTTGTTAGGATTCTGGCCCATTATTCTTCTTAGAAAAGCAGCTGCGTTATCTGTCTAGGGAGAGCAGGCCTTTTTGGTTGTTCATCTCATGGACATATCTGACCTTGCTTTTACCCGCCTTTTGGGGTTGGGGTGCCACTGTGGCTGGAGCAGCCTTGGACAGCCTTCATCTTTTCATTTATGGGGTGCCTGTTTTCTGTGAGATAAGCTGCGGGGGCCCCTGGGTTAGAAACTCCTTCTACATGTTAGTTTCTTTCTTTCTGGGATCTAACACCTGTTAGTGAAGCCCTCAAATGTTTTTTATAGTTTTGAGGAGGGATAATGTCTTGAAGACTCCTCTGCTTCTTTTGCTTGAGGCAGGGTAGAACGATAGCCACTCTCAGAGCTGGCCCATAGTAATATGAATGATCTGAAGGAAAGCAGTGATCAGCTACTGGACCACACACCCACGGGTCTTGGGTATTAGGTCTTTATATCCCACCCTGGCACCAGCAGTCTTCACTAGAGCTGAAGCTGTGGACCCCCTGCTGCCTGCAGGGAATCTGGGGGATGAATTACCAGAGTCACTGCACAGGGTGTGAAATTGAGCAGTGTTTTCAGGAATTTACCATCCTCTTTCTGCCACTCCCACTCTTATCTGGATGCTCCATAGTGTTTTACTAAATTCTGTAGTTTCAGAATAGTTGATTCAGTCTACAAGTTCGGTAGCTGTTGTGGTGGAAGGATTGATTCCTGGAGTTTCCTACTCCATTATCTTCCCACAGTCCTTCTGTTGTATTCAGCTTTATTTAAAATTTACACACAATGAAATGCATATCTTAGTGATGACTTTTAACAAACATGTTAAAAGTAACCCAAATCCCTTTCAAGGTATACACAATTAACCTTCACTCCAGAATGTTCCCTCTTACCCATTTTCACTCAATCCCCAAACATGTCCCGATTTTTTTTCTCTAATGGATATTTTTCACCTGTTATAATACTTCATATTAATGAAATAATATGAATAATATTTGGTAACGCTTCTTTCACTCAGCACAGGGATATTATGTGTATCTATAGTTTGTTCTGTTTATATATTTAGTACTTTACAATTATGTTAATTCCACCAATTGTTTACCTAGTCTCCTTTATATGTAAACTTGGCCTTTACCTACTTTTTTGTGATTTATCAATATATTTATGAAAATATTTGTAGATATCTTTTTGTAGGATTCTCATAAATTCGGCATGTGGAAATAGGTGACATTCAGTTCAAGTCCGGCCAGTATTACACAGCTGTTAAAAAGCATGTGTGAATGTGGATATATTCAACTATTACAAATGTAATAAAGATTTGTGTGAGGAGTCAATTAGACAAATTAAATAAGATGCTTCAAGTTAAGCACCTAAATCTGTAATTGGCATGAAACAAACTCAGTAAACAAATAAGTAAACTCATATGACACAATGCACATATTTCCAAAGTTCATCACAACAGTCTTAGCAACATTATTCATTTTTAGGAAATCAGAATTGTGTTATAATTGGAGGCAGAAAATCAGAAAAAGTAAGGAAATGGGGGATGTTTTCATCACTTAGTACCAAACCTCCACCTGGTGAAGAGAGAGACTAGTGGAAAGAATTGCAGATGATACTGTTATACATCAGGGTTCTGTAGATAGAACCATCAGGAGATATATAAAAGTTATAGGAATTGGCTCACATAATCTGGGGTCTTGGCAAGTCTCAATTCTGTAGGTTGGTCTAATCAGGAAAGTCTGAGGAAGGTGAAGTTGAATTCCCATGGAATTGACCTGCTGAAGCAGAGGCAGGAAAGCTTTCTGACTTCTGGAGTCCTGAGTTCTGGCTTAAGACTTCAAACTGATCGGATGTAGAGACTCCCTCATTATTGATGGCATTCTCCGGTGTTGATTGTAGATGTAATAAAAAAGATGCCATCCACAGTATATAGATGAAAATCTATCTGCAAAATACCCCCACAGTAACCAATTAGGGTTTGCTTGACCAAACAACTGGGTTCAATACCTAGCCAAGTTGACACATGAAATTAACCATCATATCACTCAATGTATAAGTTAAGAAAATTAATTAATTTTATACTGATTTAGTGTAGTATAGGAGCACAGTTATTTGAATAGGTGAAAATAAATGATAAATCAGAGAATTCAAGTACAGAATGAGACATAAAACTCTAAGGAATTATTAATCAAATAAGATTCACATAAATACAAAAACAGTGAAGTATATATTGTGAATGTAAATAAATTTTTGAACTCAAAACACTTGAAAGTAGCATAACATTTTCTAATTATTAAAGGATCAATTCACAGTTAAAGGTAGCCAGGAGATTAGATTTAGGTATTAAACAGCTATAGTAGTATATGGTACTTAAACTTGACTGCATATCAGAATGAATTGGAGAACTTGAGAAAAAATATATACATATATATATGTTTGGGAGCCATATTTGAAAATTCCAGTGTAAGAGACCTAGAATTGACTGGGTGAATCTAGGCTTTTAAAAGTTATGCAGGATGTTAGTGCTTGAAGATGGTAGCATAAATTTGGCATATCCACTTCTTCCAAAATCAGTAAGAGCTACCAGGGACATTGGAAAAAAAGAGCAACCAGGGACATTGGAAACAAGTGGACATTCCTTCCTTACATAAACTAAAAGTATTCTGGAATGGCAATCCATAAATTGTGGGAAAATTGTTATAGATAAGGGAAAAGCAGGAAAGAAGATGCAGGAAGAAGTGGATCTCAGAATGACATCCAAGTACATTTTCCCAAGAGGAGAGTGGCAACATCCTGAGTTCACACTAAAACCCCTTCCTTAAACGTGTATCAACTTGTTGACCAGCCTGGAATAGGATATTCTTTTAATTTTTATCCTGAGTTTAAAAAACAATTAGAAGAGAGAAATGTGAGTGTGATGTAGGAAGAAGGAGAAACTGATCATCTTTATTGGCTGGTGAAAATTAAAGACTAAAATCTAAATATATTTTTTATATTCCTAATAAATTTTAGGAAGTGTTTGCCAGGATATAGAATAAAGAGAGCTTTCCTATACTGAGGCTCAAAATGTTCCTT
Source organism: Choloepus didactylus (assembly GCF_015220235.1). NCBI lineage: Eukaryota > Metazoa > Chordata > Mammalia > Pilosa > Megalonychidae > Choloepus > Choloepus didactylus. The sequence continues at coordinate 95,187,279 of NC_051318.1, forward strand.
GCTGTAAAATTTGTGTACTACACTTTGACCCAGCAATTCTACTGTTAGGTTTGCTGCCTGCGGCATACTGCACATATGCCCAAGGATATGTGGAAGAGCCTGTTTAGCATGTTAAAAAATTACTGTTTTATTAAAAACTAAAAAACAACCAAGGTGTTCATAAAATATGGTATAAGAAATTCTTTGAATACTATGTAACAGTGAACATTACAAAAATGACAACCACTCACACCAGAATAAAAGAATCTTGCCAATCTAATCTTGAACAATAAAAAAGGCACATGAACCTTGAATAAATTTAAGTACATTTAGAAAGTCTACAAAAAATTCAAAATATATTTTTGGGATTTAAAAATGTGTGTAACTGCTGAAGAATACCAACATTTGACAGTCACAGAATTAGGGATAGTAGTTGTCTCATGGTAGGAAAATGATCCAATGAGACAGAGGCTCTCAGATTTTAAATGGACTTTAATAAACATTCTCTATGTCTTAAATATATCTTTTATCTAGTCACTGGAACTATGGCTAGTACAACTGAGGAACTGTATTTGTAGTTTATTTTAAATTAACTATTTAAAATAGTTATATAAAATAAAATAAAGTATAAAATAAAAATATAAGTAAATTATAGGAGTTAATGTCTATCACATTGAAAGTACATCTCTGTGTCTCGTTTCATTTTTGTAAGAAATGGGAAAAAATAATCATAAACTGCAGGGAACTTATTTCAAAATAATTGCTCTCATAAAAAGAAAAATTTCTAAAAAAAAAAAAGAAACAGCACAAGACTAATACAAAGAAGTTAGAAGAAAAAGGAAAGAAAAGTAAAAACTAAAGTTTCATCTTAGAATATTTGAGAAAATAATGCATCAGAATGAATGATACTTTAAAATTTAAAAATCTGTCCCCAGATTACAAACTTAATGAAGTCTTTTCATCTCCATACAGGAGATAAACATAGAGAACTCAGGACTCAGGAGAAAACAAAACAGATTGAGCTGAAGGGGAAGTGGCAGCACCCAGAAAAAATAAGTGTTAAACCCTGAAAATGCCTGTATGGAGGTGCTATATTCTTTTTTTAATTCAGTTTTATTGAGATGTATTGACATATCATGCAATCGTCCATGGTGTACAATCAGCTGTTCATAGTACCATCATATAGTGGTGCATTCATCACTCCAAGCAATTTTGAACACCTTCCTTACACCAAAAAGCATAAAAAATAAAAGTATAAAGGAACACCCAAATCATTCCACCACCACACCATTCCACTTGATTTTTCATTTAGTTTTTGTCATTTTTTCACACATCCATCCATACACTGGATAAAGGGGTGAGCTGCAGGATTTTCCCAATCACACCATCACACCATTATAAGCTACATAGTTATATAATCATCTTCAGGAATCAAGGCTACTGTGTTGTATTATGACAGTTTCAGGTATTTCCTTCTAGCTATTCCAATACACTGAAAACCAAAAAGGTATATCTATGTGGTGCATAACAGTGCCCTCCAGAGTGACCTCTCATCTCCATTTGAAATCTCTGAGCCACTGAAACTTTATTTCATTTCATTTTGCTTCCCCCTTTTGGTCAAGAAGACATTCTCAATCCCATGATGCTGGGTCCAGGCTCATCACCAGGAGTCATATCCTGTGTTGCCAGGGAGACTTACACCCCTGGGAGTAAGGTCCCATGTAGTGGGGAGGGCAGTGAGTTCACCTGCTGACTTGGCTTAACTTGGCACTCTCTCTTTCTCAGCCAACTCTGTAAATAAATTCACTACCCTTCCACCTATGTGGGACATGACTCCCAGGGGTGTAAGTCTCCCTGGCAATGTGAGACATGACTCCCAGTAATGAGCCTGGACCCAGCATCATGGGATTGAGAATTCCTTCTTGACTGAAAAGAGGAAAAGAAATGAAACAAAATAAAGTTTCATTGACTAAGAGATTTCAAATAGATTTGAGAGGCCATTCTGGGGGTTATTTTTTATGTATTTTATAATAGTCCTTTTTAGTTTCTAGTGTCTTAGAATAGCTAGAAGGAAATTCCTGCATCTGTTGACCTATAATCCAGTAGACTTGATTCTTGATGATAACTGTGTAACAAATAGCTTTTATAATGTGACTGTGTGACTGTGAAAACTTTCTGACTGACACTCCCTTTACCCAGTATATGGGCAGATGAGTAATAAAGACAAGGGGTATGGGATGTTTTAGGTGTTTTCTTTTATTTTTTTTATTTTGGAGTAGTGAAAATGTTCTAAAATTGATTGTGGTGATAAATGCAAAACTATGTGATGACACTGTGAACCACTGATTGAATATTTTGGCTGGATTATATGGTGTGTGAATATATCTCGAAAAAAATGCATTAAAAATAAAAAAACTTTTAAAAGTGAGGAAGACTTATGAGTGAACGGTATATCTTCTAACTCCATAAGTCAGTGAGGAAATAAACCCACGGAAAAACCAGGCAAAAGAAAAAACATCATACACTGAAACCATATGCACATACCTGTGTACACTGTCCGTTACTGATACGGAGTAGACCAGGCTAGTACTTATCCCACCTCATGTCTTTATATTCCATTGTCATTTAGTAAATAAATCTTAGGATTATGCTTTACAAATTATGAATTTACTATTATCCTCCTAATCTTAAATTAAGGAAGACACTTTTTTGTTCATGTGCAAATTCTGATGTCTTGGGCTAAGGGATGAAGTTTCATGAATTACAAGGTCTCATTCGATATTGCTACACATAGCTTCTCTAAACCTGTGGTGGGCTCTGGGGTCCCCTGTCACTTCCCTCCTATTGTGGCCATCTGTCCCCATTACTGTTCCTCAAAGTCCGTCTTCTCCCACTGTTTGCCTGGCAGAGCCCATGCCCTTTCAGGACCTGCCTCAGGCACGTCCCCCATTCCCGTGACTCACCGGCCTTTGCCAGTCCTCTTCTGGAGGTTATGCCCACAGCGTGGTTCCTGCTCATGCAGATATTAGGAATCGCCTGGAGACTTCTGATTGCTGGGCCCCAACCCCCCAGAGCTTCTGATTTAACAGGTCTGGGGTGGGCCCCAAGAATTTGCATTTCTAAAAAGTACCCAGGTGATGCTCTCCAGGGACCCCACTCAGAATTTTAATTACTTGATTCCAGGCTTGTATCTTCCCCTAGACTGAGCTTCTGGAGATGAGGGGGCCTTTCTTACACATCTTTGCATTCCCAGGGTCTAGCCAGAGTCTAGCAGTCAATCAATCAGCAAATATTTATTGAATGCCTGTTACGTGCCAAGCAGTGTCCCAGACCCTGGAATTCAGGAGTTGAAAACATATGCGTATAAAGAGAAAGCATCCCTGCCCTCATAGAGCTTACTTTCTGGTGCTAGAGAATAAATCCTCAATAATTGTTTGTTGAACTCTGACCAGCTGTGCAGAAGAAAAAAGTTATCATGATCCTTTTAATAGGACTATGGAAATAACAATTTCCCATTTCCTAATCCAAGTTTTTTTTCCATTTGTATGTTCACCCTTCTCATTTTCCCTGACATCTAATACATAAATCCATAAACCTGGCAGCACACCAGAAAGTATTACAAAATATTTGCTGATTGATTTGTAAAACATTTGGTGCAGATGACATATTAGTAAAAAAACAACAAACCCAAGCAGAATGTAAGCATGTATGACACATTAAAGCAATTCAGGGAATAAACAATTCGGTGCTTTTATATCAATAACTATTAAAGAATCACTTAACTAGTGTTTCCCAAATTAGCATTAACTACATCTAAAGGAAGCTCCCCTCCTCTTGCCCCAATTCCATGCCCAGCATCTTGTGTTAACATGTTTATGGTAGTTCTCAACTCCCAGTGGACCTAAGCAAACTGCTGTACAAGCAGGGAACAGTCAGTCAACATCTGTATTCACTCCTGGCGATGACCTGTCAACAATTTTGAGAAACTGGTAGAGAGGTCCCAAGAGGCCCTGGGAAAGGACAAAGCATGCAGATTCACCCCAGCACTAATTTTCTGAGAGTATCTCAACAAACAAAAATGAAAGGAATCACAAAGAGCAATTTAGAATGTTTAACTGCACCAACCATACCGTTTACCTTCAAAACCAGTTCAGTATTCTTGAAGTTTGTAAATGTTTATTTAAAGGGCTTTCCATTTTAAGGTCAAAGTCACCAAACATCCCAGGTGCATTACATGGAGGAAAAATTGGACAGCATTTACGAATGGATGCCTAAAAAGGATAGTTTCAATATTACAGCAAAAAATATTCTTCCCTGTTAAAATTACACTCAAATTTGAGGTTCATTCTTAATGATTTCAGGAGTCGGTGATATCAAATAGCAATACTGTCTCAGAATAATAGTCTTTATTGCTATCTAAAATCAGTGATCTAATGCCCAACAATCACTGTGATTTCTACAGATTGAAATATTTAAGAAACATTGATAGCCTTTTTATAAGAGTGAAACCTAATTGACTACATTGTGATTACCAGAAAGCTTTGGGTTTAAATCCATACCCTGACTCTTGAAAGACAGCAAGGTTTTCATTTATTTCCCTGGAACAATTTAGTAATTGGCACCCTTTAACCTAAGGGAATCAATATTTCTCAAAAGGTGCATCATCCCCTGCTGAGATGTGGCCTTCAGTGACCTGCCTATTTCAAATTAGATAACAAAAAGTCAAGATAAGTAGAAATCAGTCACCCTGTTGTCAATTAAATTAGTCTCATTAAATTATGGATACCTCATTTGGTGTAAAAAAGAGCAAACTATGATATTCTGGGCAAAAAACATAAATCTAAAATAAAAATATTCCTATTAACATCACTCGTACCTAGTAATAAATTAGCTCCCTTACAAATCATTTCAATTATTCCCAAAATCCATCCTTATTTTCTGAGTGCAATAAATTTTAAAAGTGCAATAAAAATTCTTGAGGCCTTTACTCCAGTTTAATCAGGACTTCTTAGTGGTTTCCGAGACACAGCTTCTTGTTCTGGTGCTGCTCTTCCAGACATCTGGGGCTCAACACACCATCTAGGGTGCAAGAAGAAGTATTAGGAAATGTCACTTTAAAATATGGGTGTTTGTTTCAGTCATAGAAGTTTTAAGATTACAGTAACACTGAAGTTAGAGATATAATTGTTTTATGTGCTCTTCAAATTCTCAACAGTTGAATAAAAGACTTTAGATAATTCACTTGGGTGTTACAGTAGCTGATCCTTTAAAAATGGGATCCACTCAACAGGGTATGGCCGAGGAACACATCATAAAATGTTCCTGGCCTGGCTTCAACTTCTTTCTGTCTTCTGTTTTGAATAGCTTTATTTGGATATAACTGATATACAATTAACTGTACATGTTGAGAGTGTACAATTTGATGAGTTTTGACAATCATATACACCCATGAAGCCATCACCACAGTCAAAATAATGAACACACCTATCACCTCCCAAAATTTCCTCTGCCCCTTTGCTTCCCATCTTTTGAGGGATCTGCTCCCTCCTGGCATGTGAGTTCTGCTCCGCTCTGATGTCCTTCTCATAAGGACACTTGGGTCAGGACATGGGCAGAGCTGGAAAGTCCCCTCTCCTCTCTTAAATGTCTTACTATGTAACATGTGAAACTTAAAAATAAAAGAATATGTATATATAATACAGATGGGAATTCTAAATCCTAATAAAAAAACAAACACTTGACAACCTACTACCCAACCTAGAAACTAGAGCATCACCAATTCCTGTGTCCCCCCTTCTGATTGCACCCCATCTCACCCCCTCAGAGCTAATCACTGCCTTTGCTTCGGAACAATGATTTTACCACAAATTCTAAACAATATACTACTTGGTTTCTGTTTGAACTTTCTATAGAAATAGAAACGGTATCATAATGCATTTAATCTTCTGCAACTTGCTCTTCTCATTCAATGTTATATCTCTAAGACTCATCCGTGTTTAAGAATGTCCTGTAGTTCATTTATTTTCACTGCTATATAATATTCCATCATGAGAACACACCATAATACTTCTATCCAATCTCCTGCAAAAAACATTTGTATTATTTCCAGGATTTTGCTTTTAAAAACAATGATGCTATGAACCATTTGCCTCTGTCTCTTATTCAATATAAAGCACCATTGCTGGGTATACGGCTTGTTCACTTTACAAGATCATGTCAAATTGTTTTCCAAGGTGGATGTACAAACTTACAGTCCAACCAGCAATATGTAAAATTCCTAATAATGCACATCCTCTTCAGCTTTTGGCACTGGAAACTTTAATCTGCAAATCCAATGGGTGTACAATGTTGCTTCTATGTGATCTTAATTTGCATTTCTCTGACTACTACCAAGGTTGAACTGTTTTATTATTATTATTATTACTATTATTATTATTATCATCAAAGTAGACTAATTTTCTTGCCCTACTGATGTGGGACCATAGACAGCAGTTTTTGACAAAAGTCTCACTGTCTATCACTATATTCATTTTCTGACATCTTTCTTTTTAAAATTTTATTTAAAAATTTTTTTCTGAACAGACACTCCCCTTCCCCTGATCCTCTGATAACCTATAATCTACTTTTTATCTCTGTGAGTTTGCTATTTCTGTTCGTCTCTGATAAGTCATATCATACAATTTTTGTCCTTATGTGCCTTGCTTATTTCACTGAACATGTTTTTGAGGTTCTTCCATGTCGCAGCATGTATCAGAATTTCATTCTTATGGCTGAATAACACTCCATTGTGTATATGTACTATAGTTTGTTTATCCATTTACTTGTTGACAGTCCCTTGGGTTGTTTCTACCTTCTGGCTATTGTGAACAATGCTGCTATAAACATTGGTTTACAAGTATCTGTTTGAGACCCTGATTTCTCTCTCTTTGGGATATACCTTTAACTGTTTCCCAGAGCTCCAAGAAAGATGGTTTTAACTGTTGTTGATTGTTGTTTGAAACTTCAGTCAGGGATAGAAACCTGGAGCATCTCACTCTGCCATCTTGGTGATGTCACTCCCCTCCAGACTTAGTCTTAAGATCCCAGCTTATATGGACATTTGGCCCCAAGGTAACTCTGGCTTTTGTATTTGCTTACTATAGCTATTCAGATTTCAGCAAACTGTTCCTCATATGTTTTTCTCTATGTATATACTTTGGAAGGGAATGGGGTACTTGGATATTTCCTTTATTTTCCTGAAAGCCCAACTACTCTTTAAACAAAAACGTTTGTTAGGGTTTGTGCCAGTTTGGATATATTATGTCCCCCAGAAAGCCACGTTCTTTAATGCAATCTTGTGGGGGCAGATTTATTGATTAGGGTGGAACCCTGATTAAATTATATCCATGGAGGTGTGGACCCTGCCCATTCAGGGTGGGGCTTAATTAGTTCACTGGAGTATTTAAGAAAGAAGCTAAGAGCTGACACAGACCCAGATGCTTGCTGATGCTTAGAGATGCTAGGAGATCTGTTTGGAGATGCTAAGCTAAGAGATGAAGCCCAAAGTTTGCCCCGGAGAAGCTAAGAGAGAACTCCCAGACACTTAGAGAGAAAGAAACTGGAATCAGAAGCTGAAAGCAAAGCAACCTGGGAGCAAAGGACCAGCAGATGCCAGCCATGTGCCTTCCCAGCTGACAGAGGTGTTCCGGATGCCACAGGCTGTTCTTCAGTGAAGGTATCCTCTTGTTGATGCCTTAGGTTGGACGCTTTTATGGCTTTTGGACTGTAAATTTGTAACCAAGTAAACCCCCTTTAAAAAATCCAATCCATTTCTGGAGCTTTGTATAACAGCAGCATTAGCAAACTGGAACAGAGTTTAGTTGGGTTCCACTTAAATTGAGTGGAAGTGCACTCAGTCACACTACCTGCCTCCTTTCTCTTTTTGTTCCAGCTGTTGGAAGAAAAGGATATGAAGCACAAGTCCTCTTGGAGCTGGCCAGACTCTCCCTCCAGTACCCTTTCCAAGACTAGGTTGGGGGGCACAGGTAGAGAAGGTAAAAAAGGAAGGACAAACATTGCAGAGCCTAACTTGGCCAAAGGTCAAGCCTCAGCCTGGCAATAAAGCTGGCGTTTTACTTTTCTTCTGTTTGATTCTTGTGTTGGTTTCCCATCTGAATCCAACATTGGAAAGGAACCACATATTGTATGATTCCATTTTTTTTTTGAAATGCCCAGAATAGACAAATCCATAAAAACATGAAGTAGATTAGTGGTTGCCTAGGGCTGCAGGTAGGGAGAAATGGGGAATGACTGCTAATAGATATGGGGCTTCTTTTTGAGATGATGAAAATTTTCTAAAATATAGATTGTGGTGATGGTTGCACAACTCTGTGAATATACTAAAAACCAGGGAATTCTATATTTTTTTAAAGGGGTGACTTTATGATACATGAATTATATCTCAACAAAACTTAAAAAAATTGGAAATGAAGGTAGGGATAAAATTTATTGATGTAAAAAATGCATAAAAAACAAACTTACAATCTGATGAACTGTCATAAGCAATCATACATTTAACCATCATCCAATTCAATAAATAAAATATTGCCAGCAAGCTACAGGCCTTCTGCTTGTCCCCTCCAAATCACTACCTCTCCTTCCAAACTCCTGACTCTTAACCACAATTCTGTCTTCCTTTTCCTTAGTGACCTAGGAAAAATAAATTCTGGATACAAGCCCTTGGTTGATTACAAGTAGCAAATATCTTCTCCTATTCCTTGGCCATATACTCTCTTAATGCTATCTTTGATGAATAGACATCCTTAATTTTAATGTAGACAAATTAATTTATTTGTTATAGTCAGTGCTTTTTATATCCTTTCCCTAACAATAGGGAATTATTAATTGACCCCCCCCCAAACACTGCTATTGAATACACATTCTTTAATCAGATTCATATATTTTTTTTCTTTTTTTCTGATAAAGATTTTATAAGAAATACACAGTGCATACGTATTTTTTCCAGATGGTAAATAATCAATTTGCTATTTGAATAAAATAATGGTAATTCAGAACACAGAAAAATCAAGGTATTTGCACAGAAATTTTTCAAGATAATCATATCATTGTTATTATCAAGCAAACTTTATTTATATCAAATTTCCATTGACCTAGAATACAGTCAGAAAGATAACATAGCTAATTTTTAATAATATTGTACACTGGTAACTAATGTTACATACATACAGGTCTCCCAAAGATGATTTTCATTCAAAATAGTTGTGATAATATTCAAATAATATAGCTTTGAAGACTGGTAATCCATTTATGATAGTAGCAATTACTCTTAGTTAATTAGAGTATTCAAATAACTGGAACATTTTTATTCTCTAAACAATTCTGGAAAATGTGGCTTTATGCTAGAAAGAATGCATTTATCCTCATAATTTGGCCCTAAATCTATTTGTATGAATTATGCAGATTTTTCTTTTCCAGCTGCCCAAGAAGCTTTCATTTTGGTGTAGAAGAGTTTTATTGTTTACTGTTTCATGTCAGTTTAATTAATAATTTCAATTTGTTCATGATTTTTTGGATTAAACTATAGATTCTATAGGAATACTAATTAGACCACATAGCAACTAGTATGTGGTAGATACACAATGGCTTGTGAACACATTGAATGGCAGAAGTCTAACCTGCTAAAGGAACAGACTCCGTCTATTACAACAGCAGTGCCCATCACCTGACTACTAAAATGCCCTTCTCCTCAACAGCAAAATTGACACTGATATGGGACTTAAACATACTTACTTTCTCTCCTTTCGGGTTCACTTTGTTTAAGATCATAAGCTCCTGATGGATTCAGCTGCCACTGTAAGAGGGTACAAACATTTTATATGTTGAAAAAGGACTCAATAAGTAGCATTTCAGACCTTGCTTTTTAAAATATCAAAAGATCTTTAAAAAGAAATAAGCATATCCATACCAACAAAGCCCTTATAAGGCCACTTGGTGATCTTGGTATCAGAATCAATACTCTGGAAGGAAGGGGCTTCCAAGATTCTTTACATTCATTTTACAGGTAAGGAAGTAGAAGACCAGAGATGGGTGGTGACTTGCCAAAGACTACATAATATTAAAGGCAGCAAAAGAACCAGGACCCAGGTCTGCTAATGCCCAGGCCCAGTACCAAGGAACTTCCACCACATTACATTGTATCTCTGGATTCTACCAAGAATAACAGTTAGAGAAGGTCTGGATATAAAAGAATGAAAATATGACCAGGGTTTCTTTGTCTCTTGATATAGTTCTTATATATCACACAATATTTACTATTTATATTATATCATGTCCTCTGAATATAATTCCAACTCAATTATTTTTAATGAACAGGGATGCCTGAAGATTCTCAGATATTACAGAGAAGATTGGAACAGCAGATACATGTGATCAGTAGCTGACAGCATAGCCCTGCCATGCCCACCTCCATTAGAGTCACGAATGATTGATCTGAAAAGGACCTGGCACCATCTCCAGAAAGGCACAATGAAACGCCCATTACCTGGGAGCCTCTTCTATGAGAATCAATTAGTTCATCAGATGAACTAGTTACTATCTCAGGTCCTCAGGGGAGATGGGATATAGGACAAGCATTTTACCATGTACACACATGACTGGAAAGGGGGAACATCTAGAAGCAGTTGGTCACCTATAGAAGTGGGATGGCCAGGGTCAGCACTAGGAAAGAGAAGGGGATTTATAAGTTACACTCTCCCCAAGAAATTATGTTTTAACATGTCAGACCACTAAAGTCTTAATTTGGGCACACAAATTAAAAACCAACAACCCAGAATTTTAGAACATAAAAACAATTTGAGGATCAATAAAACATACTGTCATAAGCAATCATACATTTAACCATCATCCAATTCAATAAATAAAATATTGCCAGCAAGCTACAGGCCTTCTGCTTGTCCCCTCCAAATCACTACCTCTCCTTCCAAACTCCTGACTCTTAACCACAATTCTGTCTTCCTTTTCCTTAGTGACCTAGGAAAAATAAATTCTGGATACAAGCCCTTGGTTGATTACAAGTAGCAAATATCTTCTCCTATTCCTTGGCCATATACTCTCTTAATGCTATCTTTGATGAATAGACATCCTTAATTTTAATGTAGGTCCTACATTAAACAGATACTTTAAAGCTATTTTTTAAATCCATATTTCTCAAGCTTAAATAATATCATATATACCCCGTTTAAAAAGAATTCTCAAAAAACAAGCCTTCAAAACTCCAATAATAGATCTATGGAACCGCATTTGAGAACACTGACTTTAAAAATTAATGCCTTTTGAAAACTGTGTTTTGCTTTTTAATTATCTCTGTGTAAGGTATTTTTCTACTCAACAAGAGATAAGAAATACTAGATTACCTTTAAAAAGAAAACACAAAATTTAAAGGTACTACAGAACACATGGGACCCTTTTAGGTCATCTGAAGACAACATGGAAAATTATACTAAATCCTTTTAGCCTTTGATTCCTTTGAAATTTATTTTCAGAAACTTATATTTCCATAACATTACCCTTCCAAAAAAATACACTACCTGCCTATTTTGGTTTACTGGTCTGAGAAACTTTTGTAGTATTCTATTAGGGTTTATACTGATTGTGTTGAATCTGAGACTCTGGATCCAAAAAGTTATAAAACAACCAAGTATTGAATGAGGATGTGCTCTCTAAGATAGCCAAAGTTTTATAAACCAAGAGTAATCAAAGCAGTGTATATTAGTAAAAGAATCAATAGAGAGGATTCTGGGAAGATATAGAAAGAAGTAGAAGACCTAGTCTCCCCCAGAACAATTCATAAATGAACAAAAAACCAGTAAATAACCTGGAATAACAGCGGGGAGACAAATGTGACAGTACACTCAACATCCACCGACATGAATTGGGAGGAATGCCCGAGATCACAGCATAAAATCTGTAAGTAAAACTGTGGACTGGCGCTGAGAGCCAAGAACCTAGAGCCGGGAGCCCCTCCCTCACGGAAGCCGCGCCGTGCACTCTCTCAGCCCAGCTCCAAGTGAGGTTTCCATATTAACTGCTCAATACAGACAGCGAATCCTCAACAAGCAGCCAGAGGCTTTTGGTGACAACTGACCTTGGGAGAATCGGGGAACATATCTGTCTCAGGATAGGGAGCCCAGAGGATTGGGTGCTATATCTGGCTGATGGGTGAACCTGGAAGTTTTTCTATCCCTTGCTCTCTCTCTGTGGAGAAAACCTCAGCTGTTCTCAGCCCACAAGGCATTGCAGCAAAGACAGCCTCAGACATTCTGCAATCTGAAACGAGCTGAGAGACCCACGGCACAGCCCAGCAGCCCAGGGCTTCCCTTGAGGGACGGCGCACACTGATGACGTAGCATAGCATTCCTTTGGCTGAGGGAGGATCATGGCTGGGAGGGGGGATCCGCTCAGAGAACCCAGGGGCGCTATGCCAATTCGGGTGGTTTGTGTGACACCGAGAGAGAAGGTCTGGGGCTGAACTGAAATGAAGGCTTAGACTCTTGCGGTAGCCTTGAATCTCCTGGAACCTGGGAGATTTGAACAGTAGAACTGCCCTTCCTTCCTGGCCACCCGTACACACACCCCACACTCAGGGCAGATGGCTCCAGCAACACACCCAAACTGAGTTCTCCAACTGAACACACAAGAGTCATTTCCCCACACTCAGTGGAAAAAAGGTTGAGAACTGATCTGAGGGATATAGGTGACTCACAGACGCCATCTGCTGGTTAGTTAGAGAAAGTGAACATCACCAAACTGTGTCTCTGAAAAATTAGATCGATATCCTTTTTTTTTGATACAACCTGAAAGAACCCTATCAAGCAAAACAAATGCCAAGAGGCCAAAAACAACAGAAAATCTTAATGCATAAGATAAAACCAGACGATATGGAGAATCCAATTCCAAACATTCAAATCAAAATATCAGAAGAGACAGAGTACCTGGCACAATTAATCAAAGAACTACAATCGAGGAACGAAAACATGGCAAAGGATTTAAAGGACATCAAGAAGACCATGGCCCAGGATATAAGTGACATAAAGAAGACCCTAGAAGAGCATAAAGAAGACATTGCAAGAGTAAATAAAAAAATAGAAGATCTTATGAAATAAAAGAAACTGTTGGCCAAATTAAAAAGACTCTGGATATTCACAGTACAAGATTAGAGGAAGCTGAACAACATCTCAGTGTCCTAGAAATCCACAGAACAGAAAATGAAAGAACAAAAGAAAGAATGGAGAAAAAAATCAAAAAAATCACAATGGATCTCAGGGATACGATAGATAAAATAAAACGTCCAAACTTAAGACTCATTGGTATCTCAGAAGGGGAAGAGAAGGGTAAAGGTCTAGAAAGAGTATTCAAAGAAATTGTTGGGGAAAACTTCCCCAACCGTCTACACAATATAAACACACAAAGCATAAATGCCCAGCGAACTCCAAATAGAATGAATCCAAATAAACCCACCCCAAGACATATTCTGATCAGACTGTCAAATAGTGAAGAGAAGCAGCAAGTTCTGAAAGCAGCAAGAGAAAAGCAATTCACCACAAACAAAGGAAACAATATAAAACTAAGTAGTGACTACTCAGTGGCCACTATGGAGGCAAGAAGGCAGTGGCATGACATATTTAAAATTCTGAGAGAGAAAAATTTCCAGCCAAGAATACTTGATCCAGCAAAACTCTCCTTCAAATTTGAGGGAGAGCTTAGATTTTTCACAGACAAACAAATGCTGAGCGACTTTGCCAATAAAAGACCTGCCCTACTTCAGATTCTAAAGGAAACCCTACCAACAGAGAGACAAAGAAAGGAGAAAGAGATATAGAGTATTTTAACAGACATATATAGTACCTTACATCCCAAATCACCAGGACACTCATTTTTCTCTAGTGATCACAGATCTTTCTCCAGAAGGGACCATAAGCTGGGACATAAAACAAGCCTCAAGAAATTAATTAAAAAAAAAAATTGAATATACTCAAAGAATATTCTCCAAACACAATGGAATACAAATAGAAGTCAATAATTTTTGAACTATAACTCCACTATTTACTTCCTACATGATAAAAAATACACAAACTCCAAGGACAAATCAGTGGTTTTGAACTCAATGTAAAATATGTAATTTTAGACAACTATATAAAGGTGGGGGACTGAAGGAGTATAGGAACATAGTTTATGTGCCCTATTGAAGTGAAGGTGGTATCAAAGAAAAACAAGATTGATATGGATTTAAGAGGTTAATTTTAAGCCCCACAGTAAACACAAAGAAATTATCAGAGAATATAACCATAGAGATGAAAAGTAGAGTTTGGGTTAAGAGAAATAGGGGAAGGGGCAATGGGGAGTTAAGAAAGGAGTGTAGGGTTGCTGTTTGAGGTGAAGGGAAATTTCTAGTAACGGATGGTGGGAAAGAGCATAACATCATTCTAAATGTGATTAATCCCACTAATGGAAGGCTAGGGAGGGGGTGGAATGGGAAGATTTAGGCTGTATATATGTTTCCACAATTGAAAAAAGAAAAAAAAAAAAAGTCTAGATGACAATTGAATGCTAAGGATGAACTTGGATGGGATTGGAGGGTGGAGGACAGGTGGCTCGAAGGGACACAGCTGAGACATAAGGGAAAGGAAATATAGAATGTAAGCTTTGTATCATTGTTGAATCTCTTATACTTCTTAGCTGCGCTTAATGGAATTACATAAAAAAAATGTTCTTGTTCATGGGAAGTACATATGTGAATTATAGTATATGTTCAAGGATGTGTGCAGCTAACTCTCATATGTTCAGAAGGCAGAAATAGATGATGGATGATAGATAGGGAGGGAAAGAAATAGTGATGTGACAGCATGTTAAAGTTGGTTGATTGAGCTATCGCGGGAGGGGGGTCAGGGTATGATGGAATTCTGTGTATGGGGCTAGTATTGTTTTTGCAACTATTCATGTAACTTTGAATTTATTTCAAAATAAAAAAAAATAAAAAAAATAAACCAATAGATTCTTTCTGTCTGCCTCATATACTATTATCTCCCTAGCAATAAAGCTTCTATTTTAGTAGACATTAAACAAAATGAGTTAAATGAACCAATCAATCAATGGAAGAGAGTAAATAACCCAACAACAGTTTTCAAGGAAGAATGGAAGGATTATTAAATAAACAGAGCTGAGAAAAATTAAATATTTTGAAAAAATTAAGTTAAACCCATACTTCAAACAACAAATTAATTCTAGATGGTTTTCAATTTTGTTTTCTGTCTCTGCAATGTTCACAATCACAACATACATCATCAGTAGCACTTATCAGTAATGAATGTTATGACCATCAAAGTGAAGTGTATCAGAATTTCCAAGGTTAAGGGGAGGCCCTATAGAATTTGAAATTTCCGTCTCCTCCCACTCCATCTAGACTCGAATTGAATTAAAAGGCTAAATGTGATACATAAAACTCAATAAAAACTGGAAAAATGCCTCCAAAAAAAAAGGTTCCTAAGCATAATGTTAGATATTAAAAACAGGAGGTATTAAAGAGGAAAAGACCAATAGGTTTGATCATAAAAAATATAAAATTTCCATATATCAAATAAAAAATCAAACAAGGAAAATATCTTTGTAACATCTATCAAAAAGCTAAAGCTATTACATATCTGTAATAAAACACTAAAATGAGCAAAGAGCATAGCACTGGGTACAGGAATACAGATGGCTAAAAAAAAAAGGAAAAAGGAAAACAAAAAATGTTCCATGTCAGAAGTCATCAAAAAGAAAAAAAAAGAAAGAAAATCAAAACCAATTTTAACCTATCAAATTTAAATGTTTTAAATGATTAAAAGAAATCTACAGCCTCAGTGCTGAAACAGAGTACAGTGATATCGGAGTTGTTGTGTTAAAAATCAGTATACCCTCATGGAAAGCAATTTAGCCAAATAAGTATCAACATCCTAAAAATACCCTTTGACCTACTAATTCCACTCATAAGAATCTACTCTAAGGAACACATCTTTTCTCGCGAATCAGCTGAGCGAGGGCATCCCAGTGGTGGTGCCTGGCAGACACCCTCTGCCAGAAGGGCCTTTTGCGCCCTCCGTCTTCCTGCGCTCTTCTGCTTCTCTTGCCCTACCTTACATTCTTTTCATCTCTTCATTCTTCTTACAACTGAACAGCTACTAAAAGCAAGGGATTTCATAATTTACTATAATCCATCACGTACAACTCTGAAGAGGGAGGTCACCTAATCTTTGTAAAGAGAATTTTAAAAACCTGTTCCTAGGTGAAGGGACATTGATGACAAGATGTTGAATGAAATAAACCAGAAATGAAAAGACAAAGATTATAATGCATCATTAATGTGGACTAACTATAATGTGCAAACTCTGAGAATTGAGTCTAAGGGCACAGGTTATCAGGGGAAGGCTTATGGTAAAGGTTCCTAGATTGTAAGTGCTTATAGCAGTCACATCTATTCCTGAGTTGTAACAGCTATTTCTAAATTCTCAGATGCTGAGCTCTTTGTGTATAACTCTGTGTATAACCTGATTGGTCTCTGGAACTTTCGATATCTGTGTGACACCTGAGACTCAGAGCCAGAGTCCAGCAGCTATGAATGTCAGCATTATCTCAAACAGCAAATATTAAAGAGTCTGAAAAAGAGGTCAGACTTCAATTAGAGATATGAATGAAATGGACTTGGTTAGGACTAAGGTAAACCAGAGTAAAGGGTAAAGGATGGTATTGATGGTATTTTAAAACTTCAACTTCTGTGTGAGACCAAAGGAACAGATGTTTATTAGGTGCAAAATCTCTATTTTCTGTAGCACACTATATAATTTAACTTGTATGGTCAGTTTATTCAAACACAATAATTACATGGAACTTTGAATAGGGAGTGAAATCTGGTTGGTTTGTACAGGTTAGTGTGAAGCCCCAATATATCCCAGAGTAATCTGGGCAGAGAATAAAGATGTATTTGCAAAGCCCCCTTGAGGGACTGGGGGGAAATGTGGAAACATTAAACTTCCCCACCTGGGGAATTACTGATATTCTCACATGCATTGGGGACTACCAATTTAGAAGGCCAAGCCCTGGATCTTGGGGTTTGCCCTTAGGAAGCTTGCAAAGGAGAGGCTAAGTCTACTTATAATTGTGCCTAACAGTCACCCCCAGAGAACCTCTTTTGTTGTTCAGATTTGGTCTCTCTCTCTAAGCCAACACTTAAGGTAAACTCACTGCCCTCCCCCACTATGTGGGACATGACTCCCAGGGGTGTAAATCTCCCTGGCAACGTGGAACATGACTCATGGGGATGAGCTTGGCCTTGGCATCGTGGGATTGAGAAAGCCTTCTTGGACCAAAGGGAGAAGAGAAATGAAATAAAATAGAGTTTCAGTGGCTGAGAGACTTCAAATGAAGTCGAGAGGTCATTCTGGCAGTTCTTATGTATTATATAGATACCCCTTTTTAGTTTTTAGTGAGTTGGAATAGCTAGAAGGTGTTGAACGGCAACCCAGTAGCCTTAATTCTTGAAGACAATTGTGTAACTATATAGCTTACACTGTGTGATGATGTCATTATAAAAAATTTGTGGCTCCCACTCCCTTTAAACAGGGTATGCACAGATTAATAGAAAAATGAGGACAAAAAGTAAATGAATAATAGGGAGGGATGGGGTATATGGGATGTTTTGGGTGTTCTCTTTTACTTTATATTTTATTCTTATTCTTTTTTGTGTAGTAATGAAAATGTTCAAAAATTGTGATGACACATGCACAACTATATATAACGGTACTATGAACAATTGATAGTACACTGTGGATGACTATATGGTTTATGAATGTATCTCAATAAAATTGAATTTTAACAAAAAAAACTATTCCTTCCCACTCTTCAGGAGGAATGAAGAGACAGAAAACAACAACACAGAATTGGAGATTTCTCTTTGACTCACTTGATGTAAGCTTCTTTTATTTTTACAAAAGAGAGGCATCTTTCTCAGTTCTCCCTTATCTCAGTGTCACATGACCACTTCTCTTTTCTTTTTAAATTCAATTTTATTGAGATATATTCACATACCATGCAGTCATACAGAGCATACAATCAATTGTTCACAGTACCATTATATACTTGTGCGTTCATCACTAAAATTAATTTTTGAACATTTTCATTACCACACACACAAAAATAATAAGAATAAAAATTAAAGTGAAAAAGAACAATTAAAGTAAAAAAGAACACTGGGTGTCCTTTTTTTTTCCCCCATTTTTCTACTCATCCATCCATACACTGGACAAAGGGGAGTGTGGTCCATATGGCTTCCCCAATCACATTGTCATCCCTCATAAGCTACATTTTTATACAATTGTCTTCAAGATTCAAGGGTTCTCGGTTATAGTTTGATAGTTTCAGGTATTTACTCCTAGCTATTCCAATTCATTAGAACCTAAAAAGGGTTATCTATGTTGTGTGTAAGAGTGCCCACCAGAGTGACCTCTTGGCTCCTTTTAGAATCTCTCTGCCACTGAAAATTATTTCATTTTGTTTCACATCCCCCTTTTGGTCAAGAAGATGTTCTCCATCCCACGATGCCGGGTCTAGATTCCTCCCCAGGAGTCATATTCCACGTTGCCAGGGACATTTACACCCCTGGGCATCAGACCCCACATAGGGAGGAGGGCAGTGATTTCACCTGCCAAGTTGGCTTAGCTAGAGAGAGAGGGCCACATCTGAGCAACAAAGAGGCATTCGGGAGGAGGCTCTTAGGCACAACTATAGGGAGGCCTAGCCTCTCCTTTGCAGCAACCATCTTCCCAAGGGCAAGTCTTGTGATAGAGGGTTCAGCCCATCAAACCACCAGTCCCCAATATGACCCCTTTTCTTTTAAAACTGTGATAAACTTCACATGAAACAGTTGAAAATTAAAAAAAACAAAAATATATGACAAAAATTAAATGGTAAATATTTGTGTAAACATTCACATGCAGAAGCTGAATACAATGCTCTTATATTTAAAACTTTAAACATATATATAGTTTAACATCTAATTAGTTGCCTCGTATGCTCCAGGCACCCTGAACTCACACAGATGTATATAACAGGAATGTAAGGATGAAATTTAGACCTTTTTTACCCACTGCAAATTCTAGGACATAAACGTCTATTGTTATTTTCAGAGGTCATAATTGCATCCATAGAAAATCTAAATGAGTCCACAGACTATTATAACAAATAAGAGAAAAAGTCCAAATACTAAAGATGTGTAAAGAGTTAAAGTTCTATGTTTTCCATGAACTACCTCAGTTCTTTTTCTTGAAATAACAAATATGAAATTCTTTCTAACTTTTTTCAGATTTCTCTCATGAGAAAATGTGTGTGTGTGTCCCTGTCTTTTGGTCAATCTTAAACTATTTTCACCTCTTTCCACCACTCTATGCCAGAGATTTTTCCTCCATCAGCCACCAGAGGGCACCAAAAGGGCCCACAGGTTCAAAGAACAATTCTCAACAGAAATGTATATTCATAAGGCACAGATCCTAAGCTGAACATTTGTAACTGAGTAAGTTCTTGTACACAAAACAAACTCAACAATGATAGTATGTTGAAATCCTTGAAAAGCATTGGAATAACTAAGTTAAAATATGCAACAGGGTACCTAGCAACGTAATAGAAAATATACCTTGGAAAAATGTGGACCAACTTACCGTAAACTTGCTAACACCCTCGAGCTCCTCAAACCTCATGTAAGAGATGTCTGCCTTCTTCTTTCCAACATCTACATCCCCAGCATATATTTGTTTTATGCCTGCACCTTTAATTAAAGGTACACACTCATCACACGGGCACTTGGTCACAAAAATCATGCTTCTTTCTTCTGGCTTTATTTCTTGACATCTACAAAAAAAAGGTTTAAATATTAGGAAGGTAGTTTCTAAAAGGGTAAGTTTTTTTTTTTTTTTTTTAGAGAAATCTTAAAACATGAGAATTGAGTCACTTTAAAAACAGATTTATAGCATTATAAACAATAATCAAGCCTTATTCTGGTTGAATTAGTGAACGTTCAAAATATATAAACTCACGAAATGTTGCAAACAACCTGAACATGACAATTTTTGTACTTAAAATTAATTTATTGATTCTAAGCAATTGGAAAGATGTTCAGTATTAGATTACAGAGTAAATGAAAACAGAAAGAGACAAGAAAGAAAGGGGGAGAGAGATAAAAAGGGGAAACAATGCTTTCCAGGTAAGCACCTCTTTATAATGCCACAAACAGGAGTAAGAAAAAACACCCTTTTCTTAAGATCTAACCATGTACTATTAGACATGAACTCAATGTGTGGGCAGTTTCTAGCCCCTATCTTGTACCTAATGGATATTTAATAAACATTTACTAAATGATGAATCAATAACAAAAATTTTTTTAGTTACAGTTTCCTTAAAATAGAATAATTTTATTTAACTGATGTTTGCATTAGGCATATTCATAGCTTCATTTTACAAAATGAAGCAAGTAAATCTGTAATAGAGTACAAGCCAAAGAATAGAGAAGCTGGGGTGACATTTTGCATGCTTCCTCCTTCGGACGAAGGAGTGCTCTCTTCTGAGGCAACAGGGATGGGAGCTCCAGGTTCCGTGCTTCACCTTGTTCTCAGTCAGCCATCATCAGTCCCCCCAGCCCTGGCCTTCCGTACCCATCTCTCACTAGTCTTCACCTGGACTAGAGAGCAGAGTCTTGTGCACCCAGTCTGTTCAAATAATGCACTTGCTACCCGTCATCAACCAAGTGTGGCCCTGTCGAGGCCATTCCACCCACCCCACTGCCCAACAAAGTCTAAATTCAAAGTCACCTATTGCCCAGTCTCAACCCATTCTTTTAAGCTTCAGTTCCCATGTATTCTACATTGCAGCCCAACTGGATTGTTCAAGTTCCCAAACACACACTATGTTTTCCTACTACCACTACTTGTGCTGGAAGCAAGAACGGCCATCCTTCAAGTGAGATCTTCAATTGCCATAAGTCTGCCAATTCCTTAAAGCTCATTCCAAATGCTAGCTCTTCTATGAAGCTTTTCCCTTGCACTCCCCCTCCCAGTCCATAGCAGCCCCTGAATTTTCACAGTACTTTGGAATCAATCCCATTAAATGAATGCAGCTTATATCCCCAAGGACGGGAGCCATGTCTTATTCAGCTTTTAATCCCCCAACGGCACCCACTCAATGGTAAATGCTGAAAACTGTTTGTGATCCAAGTTAATGTTAGAAGGAGGTACTGCCAATTATAATCTCTAACAAAAGCATTTTAAAGCAATTTGGTTCATAATAAAAACTGTATACTCATATACATAAATATACGTGCTCCCAATTTAGAAAACTAAGATCTTAATGTCCAGAAATACAAGAGGCCGTGCAAGACTCTAAGGACAAACTTCAAGCAGTTTTAGATTGGAGAGTGAAGGAAAGAAAAAAAAAGATTTGCTCAATAAATTTGAAGGGTTGGAGAATCTATGATAATTGCCTAAGCTCAGGCATCAGGGGCCAAATTTCACCAAAGTTATACTTCTGTAAAGAATATTTCTTGGAATCTGAAAAGAGAAAATAAATTATAACTAAAAGAAAATGAATTTCAGCTAGCCCTTGCTACAGTTTAAAGAATGACACCTGCAAAAGAATTCCATACCTGAATGTCAGGGCATTCTGTTCCGCGTGTATAATGTATCTGAATTTCCGGATCTCTCTGTCTTTCTGCTTGTCATCCATGTGGGGAAAGTCAGCGTACTCGGATCCAACAGGAAAAGCATTATAGCCACACCCCAGGAAGTACATTGCTCCTGTTCCATCACAATTTCTCTACGAATATGAGCAAACCAGCAGAGCTGAGCTTTCAGAATTCTGCAAAGGCACTGTGCAGTGTATTTTTAAAGCTGAGTATCACACGTTGTATACCGAATATTCAATAAATTTTCTATGACAAACTGAGCCACGAAAAAATACAATATTTGAGCCTCCTTCTGCAATGTGGTCTTGTCAAAGCTAAGTTCCATGAAGGCTGGCATCCTCTCTAATCTGTAATTTCAAGGAAGTCCTTGGTTTTAGCAGTGAATTAAATACTACTTTGTTGAATTCACAAATTGTTTCACTTGATTCAGACATCCCTGCCCAGAGAGATTACAGGATTCTAGAGAGCAGAAACCACATTTTATACTTCTTTTCTATCCCTTAAAGCACACCTGTAAGAGAATTAAGTATGTAAAAAGTGTTTAATAAAAGATTGCTGATCATTTTACTTCTTATATGTTGTGCTGTGCTACTGGTTGAGAAGCCAGGAATTTTTAAAAGGCATTGAACAAATCATTTCTGTTATATTGGGCTAAAAATGTCATTTAGTTAGAAAATTAAAAATCCACTTTCCTCTAATCTTCAATTTTTTTTGTATCCTTAAATTTGTGCAAATTTTTTAAATTCGATTTTATTGAGATTATTCACACACCATACAATCATCCAAAGTGTACAATCAATTGTTCATGGTACCATTAAATAGTGTGCATTCATTACCACAGTTAATTTTTTTTTAATTTTAAAACATTTTCATTACTCCAGAAAAGAAATAGAAATAAAAAAGAAAACTCAAATCCTCAATGTTTACTGAGCCTCTATTGTATGTATATGTCATAGGACTCCTTACTTCAGTGGCTCTTTTTTATTTCTCTTGTTCAGTGGCATATTCTTTGTTAATATGAATTACAGTGAAATATTTTAATCAATCACAGTGTTTATAATACTTTGAAATATGCTATAGCCCTCACTAAATTTCAAAATATTATACTTACTCAAATGATAGTATTAAGACTAATTACTGTAGCAGCTTGATAAAAGTCATAGTATGATGGCGAGTCAACAAAAGCTTGCAAATAAAATACTCACTAATAATAGTAGAGAATTCTTTTTAAGCCCTTACTAAACATTGGGTTGAGCTTACATGCATTATTTCATTTAATTAATCCTCATGACAACCTAGAGAGTAGTACTACTATTATCTCTAATTTACAGATAGGGAAACCGAGGCCAAGAGATACTGAATAACTTATTCAGAGTCACAATAGTCAGTAACATAGTCAGAATTCAAACCTAGGTTGCTTAACCACAAATCCATATGTCTTTCCACTTTACCATGCTGCCTAGACTGGAGATAACTTAACTGGAAACCTAGTCTCCACAAAGTAGTTGTGAATGAGATGTGTCAAAAGGCTGCTGAACATTCGTATAAACCTAAATGAGAGTTTATGCCATAGACCAGGCACCGTGCTGACCTCACGAAACTTATATTCTAGAGACAGCAAGCACCTGAACATGTATTTTAACTGGGATGAATGTTACAAATGAGAATGCTATAGGAGCTTTTGGCAGAGGAACCTATTTGAGGAGTAATTAACAGTTTGGGGACTCATAAATAGAGTAAAGAGGTATTGTGAAGATGGAATCCATAAGACTTGTGTGCCAGTTTGGATATATTATGTCCCCCAAGAAAAAGCCATCATCTTTTAATTCAATCTCTTGGGATATTGGGGTTAGGTTGTTTCAATGGAGATGTGACCCACCAAACAGTGAGTGACACTTTTGATTAGAGTGTGACCTCTTGATTGAATGTTTCCATGGAAGTGTGGCCCCATCCATTCAGCCTAGGTCTGAATTAGTTTACCTGAGCACTAGAAGAGCTCAGACAGAAGGAGCTCCAGGAGCTGCAGCCGAGATACACATTTTGGAGATGGCCGTAGAAAGCAGGCTTTTGCTAGCCCAGAGAACCTAAGAGAATGCCCCCAGACACTTAGAGAGAAACATCCTGGGAGAAAGGCATTTTGAAATGCAACCTGGGAGCGAGCAGATGCCAGCCATGTGCCTTCTGAGCCAATGGCCTTTCTTCAGTGAAGGTACCCTACTGCTGATGCCTTTGTTTGGACACTCTTATGGCCTTAGGACTGTAACTTTGTAACCAAATAAACCCCCTTTATAAAAGCCAATCCATTTCTGGTATTTGTCATAATGGCAGCATTAGCAAACCGGAACACTTGGTGCTTGAATGCATGTGTAAAATTACAGGGAAAGAGATGGTGAGCACTGATGAAGGAGTAGGTTAGCGGGGAAGATCCTGGATGCTCTGGCTAGGTTCAACTGCAGAGGCCTCTGAATCAGCTGAGGAAACAAATGACTTGCTGTAAAGTACACGTAAGCAAAATGCACACCCCCTACTCATATTTCAGTCAGCTATATACTTACTAAATATCTCTTGATTCCATGCCTCCTAAACCAATAAATAACCCACAGCCTCATTTCTTTTTTATTATTCTCCATATTTCCTGTCTAGCCCCACTTCAATCTTTTTAAAATGTAAATCTGATCAGATCAATTTCCTACTTAAAATACTTTCGGTCTGCACTGTCCAATAGAGCAGCCACTGGGCACATGTGGCAATTGAGCACTTGAAATGTGATCAGTCCAACTGAGAGGTGCTGTGAGTGTAAAACACAGATGTTTTATATAGATTATGTATTGAAATGATACAAATTTTGGATATATTGGGTCAAATAAAATATACTCTTAAACTTAATTCACCTGTTCCTTTTAATTTTTTTTTAATGTGGCTCCTGGAAAATTTTAAATTACGTATGTGGTTCGCCTTATAAAGTACATATTGTTAGATCCCAGAAGAAACTAACATGTAGAAGGAGTTTCTAACCCAGGAGCCCTGCAGCTTATCTCACAGAAAACAGGTGCCCCATAAACTAAAGAATGAAGGCTGTTCAAGGCTGTTCAAGGCTGTTCCAGCCACAGTGGTGCCTCAAAGGCAGGTAAGGCAAGGTCAGATATGTCCATAAGATGAACAACCAAAAAGGCCTGCTCTCCCTAGTTAGATAACGCAGCTGCTTTCCTAAAAAGAATATTGTCTCAGAATTCTAGCAACCAATCAGCCCAAAACTTGATAGGCACTTACCCAACGAGGGACAGAACACCACAGCAGATACCCTTCCCAACATGGGTTCCTTTTTTCGTTAAAAAGTGCTGCTCTCAGAGAGCTGGAGCCATTATCTTTTTTCTTCTTTTCTGCTGGCTCCCATCTGCTTTCTTCCTCTAATAAATCTTAAACTTTATACTTAAACTTTGACTCGCTGTGTTGTATGGATTCCTGAACGACTCCAACCTAACACATATGTGGTTCGCTGGTTAGAGCTGTCTAGAGGGTAAAGTCCCACTGTCTAAAGGGTAGAGTCCAAACTCTTTACCCAAAGTTCTTCATGGTCCAGTCCAAGTTTTTATCTCTCTACTGTACATAAGGACACCAGGCTCCAACATGCCCAGTCACTTGCATGTTGGCATTGTCCCCCCTTTCTCTCTCTCACCCCCTACCTTTGCATGTTACCTTCCTAGGCCCACTAAATTGCTTTTCTGATGACCCCTTACTCATTCTTCAAAAGTTACCTCCACCAAGAATATTTCCCTCATGCCTCCAAGCAGAGGCAACTTTCCTCCTCTAAGCTCGTGGTATCATGTTATAGTCACACCTAAATACCAGTTTCCTTTTCACTCCTCTGTCTCCACTACTAGACTACAAGACCATGAAGGGTAGCATATGTGCTCTGTAAATCCCCAATACTGACTGTACCACAGTGCCTACCCTTAAGGTGTTTAATCAATGTTTGCTAAATGAGTGAATCTATCTAGAATATTGTTGAGGGAATGAGAACATGTCTACAGAATTTAATAAAGGCACCAATATAAAAATATTCATCCCAATGACAGTAAAATGTAATTCCCTTAAGACTGAACTATGTTTATGCAAAATCAAGGTTAAATGTTTAAAAATTGTTTTCATACTTACAGATTTCCCTTCCGCCCAAATGACTGCTCCAACTCCTGTTTTATGATCCTCTGAAAGAGACATGACATTGAAGTCAGTTAAAAAATCTAGAGTCTGGTAGGTGCAGAAATAGATTTTTTCCAAAAATAATAATAACATTTTTTATTGAAATATACTTCATAAATGTAGCAGCAATTATTGACAGCTTTACTAATTATAAAAGAGTATTAAAATACATGTCTTGAAAGTATGGAATATGGGAGCTATGTCTCAAACAACTAGACAGTGTCCCTACTGACCCAGGCACAAATGATTGTGGTGAGAGCACGTCAAAGCTGTAATTGCAACTGAGTGTAACTTTATTGATTCTCCATTAATAAGTCAGTTTCTAAATCACAGCTTCCAGCTGATGAAAAAAGAAGTTTCTAAACTAATGGATTTAGTGTAATAACCGTTTACAACAGCAGTCAAATCTAGCATTCAGTACACTCTAGTCACGGAAAATACATTTTGTGAAAATATTCCTGCCAAGAAAAAACTTCACACCCATAACACAAACGTGAACAAACCTATATGGGCTTTTTAATATATCTTCTGGAAGGTATATGTGAAAGGAATTTTGGTTTAAATAAAATTGTGTGCTTTCCCTCGCCTTCACAGTTTCCCTGGGCAGGGGGGTGCTAAGTTAGTGACATCATGCTCATTTCTAAATCAAGTGGCAGAATTTATAAACATAAGATTATAATGTCCCTATAGGACCAAAGCCTTTGCAATAAGGAAGGCTGTTCTCCTCAAAAGCATTAATCTGAAAAAGAAAATACAAAAATAAAATAGAAACTACATATTAAGAATCTACTTTTGCTTCTATCAACTCAAGTATGAATTCCAAATTTCTAAGACTAATATACATTAATTATGAAGACCACTTTACTTATCACAATCTTATTAATACTGTAATCATTTTAGGGAGGTACATTTATACAGAAAAAAATAATGATTATCTGTGAACTTTTCCTAGGGTGAAGATTGGTGATGATTAAATGAAACTCTGGCTTCCCCCTACAATTTCCTAAAAGTTAATCCTTCCAAAGTTAACAAATTTAAACAACTACTTTTCTAGTAAAAGTTCAAAGAAAACTGTGCCCCTACACATTTAAAAATAAACAAGTTAACTTAAAAAAAATTTCTGACACTATAATAAAATTCCCTATCTCCAAAATTATGTACAAAGGATTTATAAATTTATTTTAAGTACTTTTTTTTAAACAAACAAACGAACATTATCTCATTTTTACCCTAAAGGTAAAGCAGATAAAATTTCCCATTTCTAGATGAGAAAACAGGCACAGAGAAATTTAGTACTCAAAATTTAGTCCTCCAAAACCTGCTTATAATTGTGCCTAAGAGTCTCCCTCTGAGTGCCTCTTTGTTGCTCAGATGTGGCCCTCTCTCTCTTTATAACTAAGCCACCTTGGCAGGTGATCTCACTACCCTCCCCCATTGTGGAACCTGAATCCCAGGGGTATAAATCTCCCTGGCAACACAGGATATGACTCCCAGGGATGAATATGGACCCAGCACCATGGGATTGAGAACATCTTCTTGACCAAAAGGGGGATGTGAAATGAAATGAAATAAAGCTTCAGTGGCTGAGAGATTTCAAATGGAGTTGAGAGGTCACTCTGGTGGACTTTCTTACGCACTATATAGATAACATTTTTTAGGTTTTAATGCATTGGACTAGCTAGAAGTAAATACCTGAAACTACCAAACTGCAACCCAGTAGCTTTGACTCTTGAAGATGATTGTATAACAATGCAGTTTATAAGGGGTGACAGTGTGATCATGAAAACCTTGTGGATCGCACTCCCTTTATCC
Source organism: Choloepus didactylus (assembly GCF_015220235.1). Taxonomy (NCBI): domain Eukaryota; kingdom Metazoa; phylum Chordata; class Mammalia; order Pilosa; family Megalonychidae; genus Choloepus; species Choloepus didactylus. The sequence goes on from NC_051318.1 coordinate 95,215,027, forward strand.
AGTATATGGATGGATGAGTAGATAAATGGGGACAAAAACTAAATGAAAAATAGGGTGGGGTGGGGGGATGATTTGGGTGTTCTTTTTTATTTTTATTTTTATTCTGATTCTGATTCTTTCTGGTATAAGGAAAATGTTCAAAAATAGATTGGGGTGATGAATGTACAACTATATGATGGTACTGTGAACAGCTGATTGTACACTATGGATAACTGTATGGCATGTGAATATATCTCAATAAAACTGAATTAAAAAAAATTTAGTCCTCCATATCCAACCTACTTGTCTTCCTTTCCTCCACCTCTCCCCCTTTGACATGAAGTTTCATAACCAAGATTTTCATTTATGTACTCAACAAATAATTATTGAGTGCCTAAAATGTGCCAAGTACTGTGACAGCAGTGACAGCACCAGGAAGTCCCCATCTTGATGAAGCTTGCAGTGCGGTGGGGAGGACAGAAACAAGATCACCAGCAGATGCTCAGAACACATGTTGTGCTGTGCAGGAAAAGAGCACAATGCTAAGATACAGACTATATGGGAGGACTGATTTCTAGAGAGTGGAGATGGTCTTGAAAGGGACAGTGATGTACACAGAATTGGGTTCCTTCCAAGACCTTCAGAGTTTAACACAAGGGGAGAAGAGTACAAATCCATGACTTTATACTCACATCTAAGACAAGTGCAGAAGTTCTAAACATGACATTTCCCTGCACAAACAAAATCTTTACAGTATGTAAAGTTGTACTTAATACATGCATAAATCTGAAACAGAAAGCAAAAAACTAAAACAGATATTCTTCATATTAATAGTCTACTTTTCCTACCATCAACATTAAGATTTGTCATATGTTCTGTTTTTTAGTCTCAGGAGCCACTTTTTTAGTTTTGGCCTGGGGACAGACTAAACCTTGTCAAGAGGGGATTTTCTGTAAGCATGAAGCTCTGCTGGCCAGCTAAGTTTAGTTACACCAAGAGAATATTCTTTATTATATATATTTAAAAAGCAGAATAAATTTTCATTCACATAAAATGGATTTGATTTCACCGAGTCCCAGGGCTGGGTGAGAGATGGAGTAACTTCTCAAAAATCTTTTCATGTCTCTAAGTTTTACAGAAATTGCTCCCCACGATCTGGTCATTCACAAGGTTTTCTCTGTACGATTCTGAAGGGATGGTCAACTTACAATCACTGAGTCACCTTCTTGGGTCACTGAAAGTCAGAGGATAAGCCTTTGTCCTGTGATTCTGGAACACAGGCGTCTTTATCGGAGCTCCCGATGCTGGGGTTCTGTGTTTCTCCGAGCGCAGTCCACAGACCATTTGCCTCAGAAGCATCGGAGTGCTCATTAAAAATGCACTCTGGTTCCCAATGAATCAATCTCTCTGAGGGAAGAGGGGCAGGGCTTGGGAATCTGTATTTCTAATGAGCATCTGTGATGGTGGGTTCATGTGTCAACTTGGCCACATGTCCGGTCAAGCAAGCACTGGCCTAACCATTACTGCAAGGACATTTCGTGACTGGTTAATAAACCAGAAGCTGGTTTATTAAATCATCAGTCAATTGATTGCATCTGTGGCTGATTACGTCTACAATCAACTAGGAGAGTGTCTTCCGCAATGAGAGACTACAATCAGTTGGATTTAATCCAATCAGCTGAAGACTTTTAAGGGAGAAGAGAGAACTTTCCATTCTGATTCAGCCAGCCAGCCTCTTCTGGGGAGTTCATTGAAAACCTTCATTGGAGATGCCAGCTTGCTGCCTGCCCTATGGAATCTGGACAAGATGCATTCCCACAGTTGTGTGAGACACATTTATAAAATCTCATATTTACAGATCTCTCCTGTTGGTTCTGTTTCCCTAGAGAACCCTAACTAATACAGCATCTCACATAATTTTTAGGCATATTAACATCTGGGAATCAGGGAGTTAAGATTTAAAAGTTCTTTCTTGGCTACTCGCAATTAATTTCATCATCAACATTGTGGTCCAATAGGAAGACATAACCCCTAGCTTTGGAAAACACCTAGGCTAATGATATAACGGGACCCAAAAAAATCAAAAATCAATACGTAAATCAGGTAGAGGATGAAATGCCCTTCCACTTTTTCTCCGAAATGTTCTCAAATGTTGTCATTTGGCTACTCCCAAAGCATCCTAAAAACATATTTTAATGACATTTCCATGGATCCTATTTATCCATCATTGAAAAAGTAAATATTAAGCATCTACTTTCAATTAGTCTTAGAACTCCATTGTTAGAAGTTTCTGAATTGTTTCAGAAATGTTCATCTTTCAATAAAGCTGTCAAAGCAAACTGAATAATGTGAAATAATGTAAATGCTTGAGTTATTAGAAGCACACCACATCATGGGTATATCTACCTTGCAGGACTGTCCTCAGTGGTAAATGAGAAATGTATCTAAATCGCCTAAAGCTCCATGCCTGACATGTGCTCAACAAATAATTGCTATTGTTATTATTTATCATCAATGAATAATACAGTTCCAGAATCCCTTATCTGAAATTCCTTATATCAAGTTTTCTCAACAGTTTGATGCCAACTTATTTGGCGGCAAAACCTGACCTTAATTGAGTTATAGCCCTTAATTTGTCAGACATTTCACTCTACGTATTAGTGTGTTTGACGACAGGTTACTTCCCCACATGCCATCAGGAGTGTTAGGTAACATAGTACCTGCACCATATTATCTTTAAAAATCTGATAAATTCTGAATTCCTTTTCATCTGGCTCCAAGGATTTAGGATAGGGGGTTATGGGTCATTTTTCTTTGCATATAAAAAGATTTCTTTTATCCATTCAACACATACACTGCTTAAACTGATGGTTAAGACATGGTCTCTTCTCTGGAAGAGATTGCAGTGTAGTGGAGAGCATGAGAGGAGAGTTACTCCCTGTGTAGGGCTTTAGGTTCCAGGCAAAAAAAAATCATCTACAGTCAAAATTAACCTTGAAAAATCTTTTAAATTGTCCACCAAGTGCATAAGCATGGCTTTATATATAAAAATTCTGCATAGTAATAGTGAATATTTATAATACAAATACGTAACTATATAGTCCTGTAGAATATCTAATAAAGAATATATATGCACATTTGCATATATGTGAATTCTAACCAGCAAAGGAGCAGGAGGACATTATAGTTACAACAGCTGCTTTCATTTCTTTGTCCTTCCAGAACGGTGTAGAGAAAAATACTTTATAATGCTGGTGTCAGAAAAAGACCAACATCTAACCCATAATACAATACATTAAGCCAAACTTTTACACAATACAGTTGTCTGGGGCATAGTCTGATCCTGTAGTAGAAACTAATTTTTAGTAAGAATTACATGATTAACCCTAGTCAATGTCAGAATCACATGAAAAATATTTTAAGAACATAGGTTTAGGCCCAACCCTTAGAGATTTTAATTTAGTAACTCTGGGGTGGTGACAGAGCATCTGTATTTTTTCATGTTTTAACAGTGATTCTGACATGCCAATTGCAAACCTCCCTTCCACAGAATTCTCTGGTTTGTTGCGGTCGTTGTTTAAAATATTCTGCAGACCAAGTGGCATCTTATGGACCTTTTCTGAAAAGTTCTTTCTCTTCCCCTTTTCTTGAGCTAATTCAAAAATCCTACTCTGGCCCATTTCCTACTGCTTCCCCATCAACATTTTTTCCTCATTTCAAAGTTGCATTTTAAAAAGTGATCGTGGTTTCATTTTGAAACAGAAGTACCAGATGTAAAAATACTGTTCATTATATTTGGAAATACAGACATGATATTTTATCACCATAAAGAAAATTCCAATTACTAAGTTTCCATTTTCACATACACATTTATGCACAACTTAATAATGTAAAAATGTTTTGAAGACACTCCAGCAATTGGAAAAATCTGCAATGACCAACCTTCCTTCACCTTGGCTATGTTTTAGTAATTTTGAACTCATTTTTTGAGGTTTTATTAAATATTGAATATATGCAAAAGAAAAATGAATGATTTTTGTTCTCTCCTTTCTTTTTTTTGTCCCATCTCTAGTGGAAGTCTCAATGAACAATGAAATGATAAAAGCAAGAAACAGAAAGAAGTCCCTAAGTAACAGGCCCTGGTTTATAAATGGAGCACTGAATAAAGGCCACAAGGAATTCTACTACTGCTCTAAGAAAGAGTTGTCTACTCGAGGGCCTCACAAATTTCTCTACCTTGTATGAACACTAAGTGAATTCTACTGTAGATGAGACAAAGACACTTTACTTCTGAGACAAACACGCCCAACGAGGCAGCCCCCATTTATGAACTAAGCATTTAACTCACCAGTTCGATATGCCAATAACCTGGCCTGAACCATGCAGTGCCTTGCAATTTCTTGTGGCAAACTTTGACTGTGAATTTCATTAATCTGTTCTGGATTGCTACAATAAAATCCGAAGTGCTTAAAGTTCGGCACACTGGAAGCTACTGTGGCCAAAAGTAGGACGAGGTCTTTCATGTTTTGCCTTAGATTGCTAAAGTATGGGTTTTCACACAAGTTCTCCAAACCTATAGTCATCAGTATCTGCTTATGTATTTCTTCATTTGAAACCAAAAATAGCATTTCATATTCTTTTATTCTTTCTTGTTTACATTCAGAGTAAAAGTCAAAATTATCATCCGGCAGTGTTTTGGTAATTTTCTGAATAAAGTCACATTTGTAAGAGGTTTCCTCTACAAACTGCACCATATAACACACCAAAGGTTGAAGTAAAACACACACGTGGGCCCGACTGTTTGACTTCAATCTTTCCACTGCTTTGGCATCTAACTTTGCATCTTCAGAACTGGAAGGCCCAGGAAGCAAACTTATTTCTGGATCAGCAGGCCAATATGAAATTCGGTTGACTCCAGCTGAAATACAAAATATGAAAGGTAACCATCTGATACATTCTGAAATTGTTTTAAAATAAATCTACCGTATCACTTCAGAGGACCTAGATGCCCCCATATAACAAATGCTCATTATCAATTCACCTCTAACACAGCCTGGCAAACTATGGCCCATGGCCAAATACAGCCCACAGCCTGTTTTTGTGCAGCTCGCCAAGAATGGTTTTTACACTTTTAAATGGTTGAAGAAAATACGAAGAACATTATTTTGTGATGTGAAAATTAAATGTCCACAAATAAAGTTTTATTGGGATGTGCCAGGCCCATTTGTTTATGCATCATCTGTGGCTGCTTTGGCACCACAACAGTAGTTAGATAGTTGCAACACTGTGTGGCTGAGACCCTTTTACAGAACGTTTGCAGACCCCCAAAGCCCATGGGAAAGCATTGTGAAATCACAGTTTTGTTTGTTAAGTGTGTCCAAAGCTGCTAGGACTACAGCAGAATCCTCCACGTGATCAAATAGCTGCTTTAAGAATTGCAGTCTACAACTGGTATTTAGAATTTTATACCTAGAATAAACAAGTCATTTATGTGTGAATTTGTTCTTGTCCTCTGATTAAGAATTCTTCCATGATGCTAAAACAAAATTCTAAACAAACAAAAAATTCATGTGTGTTATGTGTTTAGTGCAGCATTATGTATCGTAGTAAAATTACAAAAAACTTAAATGACTGAAACAGGGTAATGGTTATTAAGCAAATTATGGTCCTCCTAATAAAATATTACGTGGTTATGAAAAATGTTCACAAAATTTATAATGTGGAAAAAGTTTTATGATGTGATGTGGGGGCAGAGGTAGGAAAAATCAAGATTCATTTTTATAAGCCCACAAAATTAAAATCAAAACACACTAGGGGAAATATTTTTCAATCAATGTGACTGAGGAAAGTTTAGTAATCTTTAATATAAAGAAAAGCTTTCAATTCATTAAGAGCACATATGAATTGACAAAAACAATGCCTCAAGAGTCAAAAAAGATATGAAGAATTTACAACAGAGGAAGCAAAACTGGACACCAAACATGAAAAATATTTTAATTTGTATTTGAGATTGAACGATAAGATACTATACTGAGTTCACCTATTAAATCAGAAAAGATTTCAACACTACCAAACCGAAGAGGACAAGGTAAAATGGGAAAGTGTCAGGAGGGCAGGGAGGGTATAAAGTGGTAGTATTTTTGGTAACCACTTTGACAATACAAAGAGCCTTCCAATGTTCACTCTTTCACCTAATAATTCCACTTATTTAATCATACTGAAAAACTAGGGTGGGAGACCCATTTGAGAAAACATATTTGAGCTGCATTTACAGAAAAAAAAGGTCTTATAGGCCCCAGGCACTCCATGTGATTGCATACTCATATCCCCACCAAAGACTGAGCTCCCTGGAAAGAACTATATTTGGGGTTTGATTTTGAAATCCCTCCTCAGCACCAGTGCCTTAAGCATAGCTCAGTACGCAAACATTCAAGTGAATGGGCATTATAACGAAGAGATCCCTTTGGTATTATCTTTCAGCTAAGGGGGGATTTTGTGTGTGTGATAGTGCCCAGAAGTGAATAGACAGAAGGCCCAAGAGTATTCTACAAACTAAGAGGTCTGAGTAGAACAAATGTGTATTGGCATCTATTCCCTGCTAACCCTGACTCATTGTAGCTTGGGTGGCAAAGCAACTTTGAAGGCCTCAAGTTTATATAAGAATGTTTCCTCTGGTTGCATTTCATCTTCCCTCTGCTGGAGTTCTCACAATCCATTTCCTAATCATCAGTGAGGGCAAATCTTTCATCTAAGCATCTTGGTTGCTCCTAGTAATCCTGATCCAGGAGAGCAAGAGAGGAATAATCTTCAAATGTTCACAAACCAGTGGCAAATGCTACAACAGTGGCAAAAAATTCTCAAATTTCTGGATTTCAGGACCGCTCTACAACTCTTAAAAATTACTGAGGACCCCAAAGAGCTGTAGTTCATGTGAATTATATCTATCAATATTTACTGTATTTGAAAATTAAAACAAATTTTTTAAATATTTATTTTATTAATTTTAAAATGACAATAAAAGACCTATTACACATTAATGTTAATTTTATAACAATAAAAGACCTACTACACATTAATGTAAATAACATTTTTATGAAAATTAACTGTATTTTCCACAACAGCTACAAAAATTAGTGAGAAGAATGGCATTGTTTTAAATTTTTACAGAACTCTAATATCTGGCTTAATGGAAGACAACTGGATTCTCAAATCTGCTTCTGCCTCTAGTCTCCTGCAATATGTTGTTTTTGTTGAAGTATGTGAAAAATATCAGATATATACTTGAAAGAGAAGGGTATTTTAACAGCCATTGCAGATAAATGTGAATGTTCTTCTTTGACACTACAGAAATATTCAATGAGGGACAGTTTCTTAAAGGTTAGTTACAATGTGGAATCTGAAACAATATCAATGAACAGAACTTTCTGTTCTGTTACATTAAAATCCATTGGTCTATCTTGTACTTTGAATGGCTCTTTTACCCACACAAGATTTTATAACATCATGCATGGGTCATTTGGAAAATATTGGTTTATTGATTTTACAATTAAAAAAAAAATCACATTCATTCATCTCACCACTGATCTCATCAGAAGAGTCTAAATATTCAGAAGCTGTCAAGTTTGAGACAAGTGGATACAAGTTTTCAAAATTCTAATTCCCACTCGAAAGCTCACATTTTATCACTGACAACAAATACTGTCAATTTTTCCTTGAAATGACAGGTTCACTCAACATGATCTCTAATTCCAGTCAGTGAGGACCTGTGGAAAGCATCTTGCCAAGTGCTGGACATTACAAGCTCTAAACAAAAGCCTGTTTCTCTCCCCTCACTGGTGGTTGTAGGGGAGGATTCAGAAGATGGTGCATATTTGAGTTTTACTACCTGGGAGACTGCCTTAATAAATGGCTTTTGATATGGTTAAGACTGAAATACTGAATATCTGGTTTGTCTTCAGCCGAGAGCTACTATATGTTTCACAACTGCCATTTCAGTTTGTTTATTTCTCTTTTAAGGAGATTATTATAGCAGTCATTCAGCAGAAATTGTTTTTAAAACTTGCTCCTGAAATACTCTATCATTTCTATGTAAATTAAACTTATTGTGTAAATAAAATAAACTGATGTGTCAGTTTTTAGGGGAAAAAAAATGACAGGTTCACTTCATTCATTTTCAATAAAAAGTCTGCCAAATATCCAAGTATAAATAATTAGTCTGTCAGTTCATGGTGTTTCATGAAAAGAAATGGATAATTCAGTTCACAACCCAATCACACAAGAGCTTTTCCTCAAGGCAACTGTCACACTTTGGTGCTTTCTGTGCACCTCCTATTTCTTCACAAGGAGTATTAAAAAGATATGCACATAATGGTTGGGATTTAATAAAATTAATCATTTCTACTGTTTCACCAAGGCCATTCTTAAGTGAAGGTGGCTCTTTGCTTCGGTTCCGTGTGCATGCTGGGGTTGCAGGTGTGCTCTGGCCCCACTGCAGTGGCTCATGCTGTGCCACCAGGAGTTCACCCACCATTGTTGGGGTAGCCTTAGTGCAAATGTGATATTATCATGAACACAGTTTCCACCACTGTGTCATAGAAATATCTGCTTTGTAGCTGAAGTAATAGTAACAGTGATTGTAAATAAAGTATCTATATCATGACACTTGACTATGAGATCAAGTAACTACATCATGGGATTAAACCACAAATATATGTCTAGTATATCAAGTCACTGAAATTTGGGGGTTTATTTGTTATAAAGCTAGCATTAACCAATTAATACACTGGGAGTTATTTAACTAGTGACAGAGCTGAGATCAGAATACATGTTTTTCAACCCTTTATCTCAAACTGTTCTCATGTAAATGCTGTAAATTGCCAACAAAGCCTTATCCACACTTACTATTGTGGGTTGACTTGTGTTCCCCAGAAAACATACATTCAAATCGTAATCCCCAGTACCTGCAAATGGGACCTTTTTTGGAAATTGGGTCTTTGCAGATGTCATCAAGTTAAGATGAGGTTATGCTGGGTTAGTGAGGGGCCTAATCTAACGACTGGTGTCCTTATAAGCAGAGGGAAATCTGGACACAGAGACACACAGGGAAAATGCCATATAACGAGAGAGGCACAGATTGGAGTGATGCATCTGCAAGCCAAGGGTACACCAAGGATTTCCAGGAACCACCAGAAACTAGGAGGAGGCAAGGAAGGACTCAGAGAACATGGCCCTGCTGACATCTTGATTTTGGACTTCTGGCCTCCAGAACTGTGAGAGGATAAACTTTTGTTGTTTTAAGTCACACAGTTTGTGGTACTTGATTATGGCAGCCCTAGAAAACTAATATACTTACCATTTACAATCATTTTCAAACAAGCAGAACACGGTTTTCTGGAAAAGTAAAGGTCGCAGCTTTTCAGCCTTGACCCATGTTTAATAAGAGCAATTTGCCCAGCATGTAAATCTTCACTAGAACAATGAAGACCAACAATTTTCATGTTTTTCACCACCACAAGGCCAGTTCTCTTTACCTACATTAAATATAAAATAATTATTCATTGGTTACAACACCTAAGATCATATTTGTATTATACTTGATTTATTAATAAAATGAAGTTTCATTTAGTTCTTTATCTAAACACAGCGGGAACAAAAGCATGTTTCTCATTATCCAAAAAATTTCTGAAAGTTTAGTGTTGACTTTATACCAGAAATGTTCTAACTCTGGGCTTTCTTTACCAAACAATTAAGCATGTAATTATTATTAATTTGACTCAGTGAAAAATGAATACATTTTAGCCTAATAAAGGGTAAGAACCAAGCCAATTTGACTTGTTACCTGTAGCATCTAGTCTAGGACTATTCAGTGTTAAGTTTCTAGGTGATAATAAGGAAAAATTTGGAAAACCCTTCGATTTTACACATGGACAAGTAGAGTAAAGCCCAGAGTGTTTATGTGACTTTCTGAAAGACTCACAGGTGATAAAAGGTAGAACTAAAGAAGAGGTTATGGTCATCTTAAATTTTAAAATATTTTAAATATTCACTAAAAGATAATTCTTAACTCCTTTCTAAAAATTGGTTGTACTTTGGTAGTCTAGACTAATGTGGTTGGATCCCACCTACTACAAGTATATAGAAATGCTAGACAAATTACAATGAAAAAAATTTTTTTAAATGAACAGTTGAGTTCAAAAGGAAGGAAGACAGACTCTCAGGTGTCAGAAAGGAAAAGAGAACTCAGAGCCAGAGCAATAAGCTTGCGCTATCTCAGAAGTATCTCACCAGTAGAGGATTGGTCTGACCCAGATTTAAGCCCTGGAGGATGGGATGGGCTAGGGTTCGATGGCATTCTAATCATGCTTTGAGTCAAAGTTTTCTGTTACTTTGAACATAAAGCATCCTAATTTATATGAGAAAAACCTGGGCTGAGGATAGGGTACCCATTATTCCAAATCCCCTCCCTACTGCTGTATGGCTATCCCCTGAGGAAATGTATTTGAAATCACTTTACGGATCAGACCAAAGTAATATTAACTAAAATATTCAACTCTCAGTTTCAGTTGTCAGTATAAAACACGTTTCAAACTATGGAGAACGCTCCTTTGTGAAATACCTAAAAAAATGGAATAGAGAAGGTGTTACAGAATTCCCTTTTTGAGTCAAACAACCATCTCCTAACTGTAAGGATGTTTAAAAGGAATACAAAAATCTTTCCTTTACAAAATATATATTAAAGAATGTATCTGGCATATGAAAGATCTGTTTACATTGAGTTTAAGAATAAGTTTTTAATTTTTCTTAGATTTGTGAACTCTTTTCTACCTTTGCCCTTCCCCCATCCCAAAATTTCCTAGTTTTAAATACCTTAAATGCAAAGTTAGTATCTATTTCTGAGTATCTTCAGCAAGTTTTTTTAAAATTTGTCACTTTGAAAAATAACTGATGTTGCCTTATCAAAATATCTCAGCACTAGAGTCCGTTTTATTAAACTGAATCAACTGTGACCAGTGGGAATGGTTGCAATTGAATTTTAGCTTTAGATTTTCTAAGTAGGTAAGCAGAGAAAAGAAATAAAACAGAAAACTTGACCTCAAAAGACTTTTTAAAAAACTGTTCCTAATAAATAAGCAACATCTCCTCAACTTATTTTTCAGAAGTACATCTTTTGGGTCAAGTTTATATATCATTTTCTTATCTAGAATCTCTTTTTATTTTTTTGCCTTGGAGAATAACTAACTTGTAATGTTTTTCACTTTGCTTCTAAGCAAGCTCAAAAGATCAAGGCAGAGACAAAGATTTTTTCCATCCTAAACTTAAAACAAAACAGAGAAAAGCCTCAGTTGCATTCCATTTAGGCACATCTACTTGTGGCAGCTCCCAGCAGACTAAGTCTTTTCTGTCTTCAGAACAGATGCCCTGTTCTGGACACCGACTTTGTTTCACTTCACTAACACCATGGCAAGTCACCTATGTAACCCCAGTCATGGAGTTTTACCTTCAAACATGGGCAAAAGAGGACAGTCTGTTTTGTTTATGAACTAGTACATTTACTTAAATGGCGACTCACTATTTTTTTCCCTGTCTTTCTTATAATGAAATCATCTAAATAATCTTAGATAAATTATTAGTATATTCTTGTTGGACATTTTAGAGATGCGCTGTCAGAACTAATCAGGAAATCCCCAAGAATTATATCAGAATTATTAAGGTGACCTTTTTCGAAGTACACATGGTTAGACTCCACTCCAGACTCAGTGAATTAGAATCTCAGGAAAATGCAAAAGATTACAAGTAACAAGGAAGTACTGTTCAATATTAAAAAGAGCAAAGTTCATCTTGTCAAGTCTAGACAGAGTTTTACCCTACTCATAGGCTAATAAGTTAGCTTATTCTTCTTTAATGGGTACTGGCAGAAGGCATGAGGGTCCTGGGCAGAGACAAAGGGCTCTGTTATCCACAGCACAGCAAGCACCATGTTTGTGCTGGCTGCCTTTGCCTGTGAGTCTCGGGGGGGGGGGGGGGGGGGCGGTGTGGCAGTGCAGATAGATCCAATGGGGCCTGCACACGTGGTGCGTTATTTGACAGCAGAGGAACACTGAGCTTGGGGACCCTGCTGTTTCACAGCAAGCAGTAAAAAAAAAATCTGCTCTTTGTCCAAAGGGAGAAATGACCTCATCCCCCGAGGTTGCTTGCTGTAAACCCAATTCTGAGAAATGGCCCAGGTGGAGGGCAGTCAAGGTCTTAGGTTTTTAGCCTACCCAGCAAGACAGGCAGGAAATGACTGCACCGTGGAATGTTTCCCTTCTCATCTATGTGAATTAATATTGAGGGGATCGAGAGTTAAATTTAAAAAAAAAAAAAAAAAAAAAAGTTTTTTCTTTTCTTCTTTTTTTTAATAGGAGAGACAATATATAGTCTTGTAAATACACAAAAAAATTTTAGGAGCATTTATAAGAAACTCCCTTGGAAGTGGGAATGAGGAGAGATTTATGTTCTACTTTATACTTTTTGTTTTAATTGTCATTATAGCATATATGTCTTTAAAAAGAAATAAAAATTCACCTGTTTTTTGTCAGTAGGTCCTCTAGCCATGTCTTCATTATCTCCTAAGGCTCCATGCTTTCCTTCTTCCTTTTTCTGATTAAAAGTAGATTAAGAAAGAAAAAAAAAGATTAGTTCCTGAGACACATTCAGTATTTCCTTGGCTTTGGAAATATTCATTTTTGCCTTGAAACCCCGCACTGACTTGCCACTTTGTTCAGGATCAGGTTCAGACTACTGAACTTCATAAACATGACCTTTATTCTGGCCCCTACACATCTTTCCAAGGAACAGAAGGAGGACTGGAAATTGTGGTCAGAAAATAAAATTCTATAGTTTAAGATTTCAGAGTTGGGACAGTTTTGAGCAATGAAAAAGTCCAGAGTGTAGCCACAGTTATGAGTGACTAAAGTGGAACACGGGCAAATTAATTGGAATTGAGAAAATCAAGGAACCAGGTAGCAAAGGCATGGATTGTGGTAGGCAAAATAATGGTCCCCAGAGATGTCCATGGTTCAGTCCCTGTGGCTATGAAGCCAGTAGATGATTCAAACCGGGAGGGGTTAAGGTGAGGAAGCAGAATTCTGTGAGCCCCAGAATTTATTTAATTTATTTAATACATTTATTTATTTAATAAATTGGTGGTGATGGGAAACTTGGTGAATGCTGACTTCTTAGTCTTATGAAACTGGATGCTAGAAAAAGGAGCAACCACCAAGGAAAGGTTTATAAGAAAAACGAGGTCATAGGAATGAAGTTTCTATTCAAGCAGAACAGGAAGTGGAGGGAGTAATGGCGTTGGTCGTAAAATGCTGGTGTTTGTATAGTACTAATAGTGATGATATTTCTATGAGTGAAAATAATAGCAGTATCTTAACAATTTCATTGAATTCTCACAGCATTATAAAGTAGCTACCACTGTTGTTTCCATTTCACAAATGAGGAAACTGTGACTGAGAGAGATTAAATAACTTTATCCTAGTCATACAGCTAATAAATTGGTAAACCAGCATACAAGCCCAAAATCCATTGTTTTAACAACTGGGCTATCTTGCTTCTGTTCAGAAAAAGTAAAGTGAACAATCCTTAAGGAGCACCCATATAGTGTAAATATTTGACAGTACTGAAAAACTTGGATATTAGATTTATTTGGAGATGGTTTTAAGTTAACACATTAAGGCTGGTAAAAAGTGCAGATTATTTTTAAATGTCCAATTATAAAGGGATACAGTACATCCATACGATGGACTGTTATGCAATCATTAAAATAACAAGCATTCAAATAGTGCACAGCATGTACCAGGCACTATTCTAAGAGCTTTACAGATGTCAACTCATTCAATTCTCATAAAAGCCCCCCATAGTATATAGTAGTAACATTCCATTTTACAGATGAGGAAGCTGATGCCTAGAGATAAAGCAACTTCTGCAAGGTTACACAATGAGTAAGAAACTGAGGCAAGATTTGAACCCAGGCAGGCTAACTATAAAACCACTGGCTACTCTTAAACCACTAGACTAAGTTGCCTCTCCTATGTTTGTACTAACATCAGAGTATAAAAATTTTTCTATGTTAAGTGAAAAGTGCATGATTCAGATCTAAATGATCTCAAATGATCCCAAAGATGGGAAAGAACAATATAAACATGTTAGTAGTCTGTAAGTGGTGGAATTATGAGGAATTCTTTTTCTTCTGTCCATTTTATGAATAGTGCATAGGAATTACTCTGATAACTGTTTTACTTTGCAAAGCTGCTCAAAGCAGCTACTTGCAAAATTAGGGTATTATTTTAAGGAATTTAATATATTCTATCAACAAAAGATCAGGTTGATGGCTCCATGTTTTCTCCGAGTGACTCACAGTTTATCTGGCACCATGTTCTGTCATCTGGCAGGCACCAAGGAAGCTTTAAAAATGAAAGAAATCATTATAAAATAATGGTGTAGTTTGAAGCAGTATGTACCTCAGAAAAACATGTTCCTAAATTTAATCCATTCCTGTGGGTATGAATCCATTGTAAATAGGACCTTTTGATGATGTTACTTTAGTTAAGGTGTGGCCCACCTCAATCAGGCTGGGTCTTAATTCTATTGCTGGAGTCCTTTATAAAGGGAATGAAGTTCAGACAGACAAAGCCACAGAGAGAGCGGCAAAAGGGTAGGTATCAAGGGAACCCAGAAAAGAAGGGAGAGACCAGGAGATGCTACCATATGCCTTGCCATGTAACCAGCTAAGTACTATAAATCACCAGCAGCCAGCCTCAAGAACACCACAGTCTTCAAGGAGAAAGTATCACCTTCATGACACTTTGCTTTATTGATATTAGATATATAAGTAGTTGATACCCTTCAAATAATTATGTTCTAAATAACTGGCAAGTTGGCTTTTTGGAATTTAAAACATTTTTTTTTCATAGAAACAATGTTTAAATGTTAAAAATGGTTAAATGATCTTAACCCAAAAGACTACTGGTGAGGAATTCCCAGCCCAAGTGTCTCTGAGTCCAAAGGCCTTAGACATCTCTGAAGATTGGGAAAGTAAGTAAACTAGAGGAAGGGGTACCAACAGACAAGACGGAATTTAACACAGGATTAGGAATACTGAATCTTTATATAATTTTCATTTCCTCAATTGCTAGGGTATTAGAATACTTAGAAAGAAAAAATGGAAATGGTGGAACTGTAACCTGTAACATCCTTTGAAATTTGTTATATAGCTACTTGCTAAATTGTAATTTGAAAGCTATACCTTTTTGCATATATGTTACATTTCATAAGGAAATAACTGAAACTGTGGAATCATAACCTATAATATTCTTTGAAATTTTCTATCTACTTGTTAAATTGAACCTGGAAAGTTATCACTGTTATGCATATATGCTATATTCTACAATTTAAAAAATGATTAAAAAAAAAAAAAAAGTGGAGGCCTAACCAAGCCCATGGCTTGACAGCCATGGTCCTACCAGATCTGGATGTGGGAGGGCAGCTGTGAAGATACAAATGCAGTGAAGAGGAGCAGGGTGTGCTTCAGGACCAGCATACAAGAGTGATAACCTTTCATATGTACAGTTCAGTTCTATTTCCAGGTCTGCCAGCATTTCTAAAACATGGATTCTTGTTTTGCTTTGTTTGGATGCTCTTTATACTCATTTCTGTGTCATAATTATAACTTTTTAATTTAAAAGCTTTCAATAGGCATGGGTATGAGTCAGATTTCTAAGTAAGATTCCAAATAAAATATTTAAAACAAAACAGAAGACTGATTTCTTTCATTTTTAAAGCTTCCTTGATGCCTGCCAGATGAAAGAACATGATGCCAGATAAACTGTGAGTCACCCAGAGAAAACAGGGAGTCATCAACCTGATCTTTTGTTAAGCAAGATATAAAGTTGCATAAAATCTTGTTGCAAATGTAGTTTTATAATGCTGAAATTTACTTGGCCCTATTATTTTGTTTTTATTATTAAAATGCTAACTGAAAGCCTTGTCTCACTTACTTCCTCAGGCTACATAGTTTTCTCCATAAAGTATGATGAAACAGTAAGGTGTATGTTATTTGTAAACAGACTTTAGTAATTAGTTGGCCCTGACTTCATTCCTGATAGAATTTAAATAACATTGTTCACTAAATATAGCCTATGCTTGTCTATCTAAAAAGAACTTAAATTTCAGCACAGGCTTTATTCTTAGTTTGTGTGTGTGTGTGTGTGAGTGTGTGTTTGTGTATAAACAGAATTAAATTGAGATCAAATCTGGCTATTTTTAAAAAAAAAAAGGCTTCTTTGAACTTAGTACTCAATCTCTAATAAGCCCAGCTTTTTAAATGTCTTAAACCTCTATAAACAATTTGCTTCTAATCTACTTCTACAAAAAACAAACACCCCCACCGACCCCCACCCCTACCCCCACAGCATGGAAATTTACTTTCATAAATAATACTGAACTATCAAGAAGTAGAAGGAATAAAGGAACTCTGAAATCCATGAAGGAAATCAGGAACTTTCTCAAAGCCAATAATAAAATGTGAAGCTAAAGGAGGGGTGTGGAGGTGTTGAGAAATGGGGAATAAGGATGCATAACACTTTTAGTGTTTTACTATCTATAAAACATTTCACATAGGAATGTGAATTCCCCCCCCCATTAAAATTTCTCAATGCCATCCTCTTGCTTACAAGATAAAATCTAAACTTCTTCACAAGGCATACAATGTTGTTTTTTATGATCTGACACCCTCCACCTTTCCAGGCTCATCTCTAGTCTCCTCTCTCCACCCAGCTTTACCCTGGGCCCGAGAACCACAAAAAGTTCTCTCATTCCTCCAAGCATTTCCACATGTAGTGTCTTGGCATGGCCAATACCTACGCATCCTTCCCCGTGCAAATGCCACCTCCCTTGTGAATCCTCCCCTCACTTCCTCATGTAAAGTCTTGGTAGCATATCTATTTGTGTTCTCACTTTGTATTAGACTCCACCATCTAATTTTATCTTAACTATTTAAATGCCTCGATTTCCCCCACACTGGAGAACAAGGACCATGTCTTTTCCCCATCTCTCCAGTGCTAAGCACACACCCTCATCCATAGTACACTAGAGGGTGCCCAAGATGAAAAAAAGAGGGTGATCATGAATGAGCTCCTAAGAGTACTGTAGGAACTTAAGGATTTACAAAAAGCATTTCCAGAGAAAATCTAAAGCAATCTTTCAGCAGAATTATTGGCAAGTCAGAAACTTCAATAAGCATATGCAGAAAAACATAATTACAATTTTGTAAGAGGGAAAAAGAAATCCTTATGGTGAAAAACATATTGGAAGGAAAGTACCAGAATGTTACGAGTGATGTTGTTAGAATGGTGAGAAGCCATTCCCCACCCCTCCTTTTTTTCCTGTTTTCAATGCCAACTTGACTTAACATTACTTCCATAATATGACCTTTGGCCCCCTAAAAAGTCAATGGCAACACTAAGCTTTCAAAGCTACCAAATCAAAATGAGAACCCAGCACCAAGGGACCACAAGTGTGCGGGAAAATGATTAAGAACCTGGCACCTGCTGACTCAAGGGTGGGAGAAAGAAAAGATATAGGATGTACACATTTCCAATACACTGGTTTTTAAATGATTATTCTTCCTATACATTCCTAACCTGTTTTGATCATCCTTTTCCAGATTTAAAGAGATTATTCACATGGAACAAAGAAAAGCATTCACATTCATGGACTACCTATTATAATAGTAGCTGCTAAGGGGTACACCAAGTAGCAGAAGACAAATTTACAATTTGACAGGAGATAAAAACTACCTCGATGAAACAGCAAAAGTATACAATTGGATACTAAATTATGTGGTATAGACAATAATCTTGGCCAAACCAACATACAAATATCATTAATATCTGATAAACTTAGCCCAATCTGAGAGTAACTATTGAGTTACAAGTACCACCATGAATTTTAAAGGTAATTTTCAAATCTTAAGGTCTGTTGAATTTGTTCAAGTGTGACAGAAAATGGAACAATAAAATCGAATATTAGCGCATTGTTTTCTCAGGAGAAAAACTACTTAAGGAAACAAATTATACCTGAGATTTTTGTCTTTGGGCTTCTGTAGCTGGGAAGAGCTCCATCCAGAGGCTGAGGAGAGTGAAAAGGTTGACTTTAGAAAGCCTTGGTGTTTCACCTAGGGCAAACATAAAACAGAAGGCAAACCGTTTAAAATTTTATTCTTAGCCCAAGCTGCAGCCTTTGCTCAGCTGCTCTAGCAGAGGGCAGAGAAAAAGGATTAGAGAACAGGAGAATCCGTGAGATTCCTTAGCAGGATGCGGTGGCCTCACGGCATTTTTTCCAAAGTTAGGCCCTTTTCTCCAACCCTCATCCGGGAGGGGGAACAAAAATGACAACTGATACGCGCAGCTATCGGAACAACACAAAGGGAACTTGGAAAAAGCCCTTGCGCCTCATGTCGAAGTGGAGCAAGTTTTTCTTTGGTAATGAGACTTTGCTCTAAGATCAATGACTGGACCAGGACGCTAATGCTGTGCCCTTCGAGGGTAAAACAGTGGAAACGTCGGAAAGCGTCGTCTGCGGTTAATCTGAAAATCAAAGCCAAAGCAAGATTCGGGGCATTCTTTCAGAGTCGCCGGTCTCCGGGACTCCAGCTCTAGGTCCCGGAAGAGAAAAAGGGGGCCACGAGCGCGACTTCCAGAGCCGCTGGGGCCGGGCCAAGAGGTCCGGGTGAGTGAGACGAAGACGCGCCCCGAGCGGGGAAGAGCCGGCCAGGAGCGGCAGGGCAGGCCAGGAGAGACAGGAAGAGAGAGCCCGGAGTTAGTCAGCGAGAGACGACCCAGAGCAGAGCGAAGGGTCAGGGGTCACGGGCACTCACCGGTCATACTGCCCGTCTGGGTGCTGACTGACCGCCATGTCCCCGCGTTCTCCAGATGTTGCATCTGCCCCGCTTCTTTCATCCCAACCCTAGCGGCCTCTGCTGCCCAGGAAACCTCCCTCTGGCAGGCATCATCTCGGCCCCGGCGGCTGCCGTTCCAGCCTCCTCCCAGCAACAGTAAGGCCAGCCGCCGCTTCGTCGCGGCCAGATGACGTAAAGCCCGCCTGCCACTTCCCGGTGCGCGCTGTGACGTCACGGCGCCCCGCGGCCACCGAGGCACCGGGCGAGCCCAGGGGTGTACGGGTGGAGGGGTCGGCGTTTCAGTCACTTAAGTTTTGTATTTTGGTGTTTTTGTGGATTTTGCCGAAGTAGGGTCGCTTGAGGGTGTGTTGACTGGAGGTCCCAGGATGCGGAGACTTTGATGGGGTCATGGGACTGTACAGAGTTGAGAGTTTGTATCGGAACGCGGAAGAGAATTAAAATGGAAACTTCCCTTTTTTGTCGGAGTCAAGGTCTTAGAGAACCTGGGAGCGGAGGGGGGAGGGTAGCTGGGCAGTCGCGGTGGTTGTAATCATCAGAGATTTGCCCTGGGGAAATAGTGCCAGGGACCACCTTAGGCTACTTTTGCTTCAATAGCAGTCCATAAATTCATTATCATTCGGCATTAATATGTTCAGTATCCCCAGTGAATTTTCTTTGACCTATAATTATAATTATTGGGAACTGTTACATTGTTACTGGTTTCTAATGTCAAAGTTTGGTCAATGAATATAGTCTATATGATACCAGTTGTTTGAGATTTATTCAGACTTTATGACCTGGAGTGGGGTTGTCCAATAGAACTTTCTCAGGTGAAGGATATGTTCTGTAGCTTCACTGTGGGTTATGGTGGCCTCAGCCACATGTAGCTATTGAGCACCCGGAATGTGAGTAATGTGACTGAGGAATTGAATTTTTAACTTTGCTTAGTTTTACTTAATTAAAATTAAAAATTTAAATAGCCACAGTGGCTAATAGCTACTGTATTGGACAGCTTAGCTCTAGACTCTCCTGGAATTCTGATTAGATGTAGGTTAAACCTACTAAGGTTTCTTTTTTATTTTCCTTCCCTTTGTTTCTCTGAGCTACATTCTGGCTGATTCTTTCAGATTTATCTTCTAGCTTGTTACTTATCTCCTTGGCTATGTAGAATTTTTCCTGGTTCATCCATTCTGAGGATGTAGTGCTTCAGGTGACCTCACTCTCCCAGGAATGCCATTCTGCCTCCTCACAGTCCCTTCATTGGCCATTAACTTGGAGGTTTTAAAGAGACGCCACAGATATTTGCAAAACACATATCCAACAGAGGACTCTCTAAACTCAAAAGTAAACAACGCCATTAGAAAATGGGTAAAAGACTTAAGACAGTCACTTCACTAGAGAAGATACAGAAGTGGCAGATAAGCATTGAAAAGATGTTCATCATCATTAGCCATTAGGGAAATGCAAACTAAAACCACAGTGAGATACTACTGCATCCTTATTAGCATTGCTAAAATAAAAAATATTGTCTGTACCAAATGCTGGTGAGTATGCTGCACAATTGGACCTCTCATACATAGCCGATGGGAATAGAAAATGATACAGTCACTTGGGAAAACAGTTTGGTAGTTTCTTATAAAGTTAAACATCTGTTTAGCAATCAAACTCCTGGATATTTATCCTAGTTAAATGAAAATTGATGCTCACACAAAACCCTGTACATGAATATTTGTAGCAGCTTTGTTATTTATCCTAGTTAAATGAAAATTTATGCTCACACAAAATCCTGTACATGAATATTTGTAGCAGCTTTGTTTGTAGTAGTTAAAAACTGGAAACAAGCCAGATGACCTTCCATGTGTAAATGAATGGAGAAACAAACTATGGCAAAGCCATGCAATGCAATATTAATCAGAAATAAAAAGGAATAAACTATTGAGCCATGTAGCAACTTGGATGAATCTCAAAGGCATTGTGCTGAATGAAGAAAGCCAATCTCAAAGGGTTACTGATTGTAGAATTCCATTCATCTAACGTTCTCAAAGTGGGAAAATTATAATGATGGAAAACTGATGAGTGGTTGCCAAGGGTGGTGGTGAAAAGGTGGATGTGACTATGAAGGGGAAATGAGGGAGTGTCTTTGCATTGATAGTTACTAATTTCTACACAAGTGATCAAATTTCATGGAACTCTATACCCCAAAACAAAAATAGTGTGTGCAAAAGCTAGTGAAATCTGAATAAGATCTATACCTGATTTCATAGTATTGCACCAATTTCAATTTCATGGTTTTCACAATGTACTATGATTATGTAAGATACTATTGCAGAAGCTGGGTGAAGGATGAACAGGAACTGTCTCTTATTTTTGCAACTTCTTCTGAGTCTTAATCTAAATCTTATCTAAATCTAGATATAGATATATCTACACCTATCTTTGTCTTTAAGTCCCCAGAAGTCAAGATGTGTCCTTAGAACAACCATTAGCTTTTTGGCCCACTTACCTCTCCAGATTCCTGTTCTCACTTCATTTTCAGACCTTTAGTATTTCAGAGTTTTTAAATACTTGGACTATTTCCTTTATTTTTGTCTGCCAGAAGAGACACCAAAGAGATGGCCAACCCACTCCAAACCAGGTGTTGGGGTCATCAACAAAAGCATGACTCACAAGGCACTGGAGGAAAAACGTTTCACATAGAGAAGAGGCAGAGCAAGGCTAATTTGACTAGTGGACTTCGATACTCCCTGCTGGCATGGGAGTTGGTCAATGCACACCTTCTTGTGCTTGTGTCATAGTGGAAGGACTCTGCTCCCTTCCTGATGGGAACAGGTATAGCAGAGACGGGGTGGGCCAGATGCCATAAAACATACATACTTCTCTGGGAACATTTGTATGTGCTCAGCAGAGGCCCCTTAAGGCCTTGGTCTGGGAATGCAAATAGGAAGAAGAGCATGGCCAGGTGGGGGTGGAATTGGGGGGGACCTGAGTCCTTGACAGCCACTCCCTTCAGAGACAACAGTGCATGTGGGGTGGGCTGCTTCCCCTCACGAGGTCTGCCAGGGAAACCCTTGTGAACCCTGTTCTGGTTTGCTAATGCTGCCAGAATGCAAAATACCAGAAAATGGATTGGCTTTTATAAAGGAGGTTTATTTGGTTACACCTCAGGCCATAAGGTGTCCAAGGTAAGGCATTAACAACAGGATGGCCAATGGCATCCGAAAACCTCTGTTAGCTGGGAAAGCACATGGCTGGCATCTGCTTGCTCCCAGGTTGCATTTCAAAATGGCGTTCTCCAAAATGTCTGCATCAACTTCCAACGGCCATCTTCAAAATGTCTGACCCAGCTGCAGCTCCTCTTCAAAATGTCACTCTCAGTTGCTCTGAGGTCCTTCTGTCTGTGAAGGCCTTTATATGACTCCAGTGATCCAATTAACACCCACCCTAAATGGGTGGGGTAACACCTCAATGGAAATTATCCAATCAAACGTTTCATGCACAGTTGACTGAGTCACATCTCCATGGAAACACTCACTCAAAGGATTCCAATCTAATCAACACTAATACATCTGCCCCCACAAGACTGCATCAAAGAATATGGCTTTTGACGGGACATAATACATCCAAACCAGCACAAACCCCCATCAGGCTAGTGGGTTAACAAAGTCCCCTAACATGGGCTCCCATCGTGGGGCCTCCTGCCTTAGGATTCCCGGTCCAATCCCTGGTTTCAGAGGGCCCGCCTGAGGCAGTCAGTTACAAACAGCTTTATCGGCCCACGATGTCCATTCGCTTGTCTCGCCCACGTGGGGACGACATCTGAAGGTGTCCTGCTGGAAAGCACAACCGAGGCCATCTCCTGCTGTCTGGATGTGATCCTGGGTCAGCACTCAGTCCAAACCACAGGGCATCCCATGGCTGGGGGAGTTCTACATCAGGAGGAGTGAAAAGCGTCTCCCCAGGTGCCAGAAGGACCCTGCTCCTGCCCAGATGGGTACAGACACAGCAGGGCAGGGTGGGCCAGGTGTTTAGGGCAAAAGTGGAAGGAATGCACCGGCAGGCCACTCTGCTAGGGGATGAGTTTTACCTCAAGGCTTTCCTAAGAGGGGAGTGAGTCCACATTTATCCTCCCATCTTAGAAGGCAGGCCAATGCATCTGATTTATTTGTGGGTCCCAGGGAAAGGGAGCAGGCCACACTCAGCTTCCACAGTCCACCCCCTGACTTTTCCTGGGACCCCCAACAGACAGAGAAGCACAGGGTAGGTCACAGGGAAAGATAGCAGGCCACACTCAGCTTCTGCTACTTTCTTACTAGCTCAGCCATATTTTATCCAGCATTTTTAAGTGTTTTGTAGCAGAAATGTTTTGGGGGCTCTCTTATGCATGGTATTGCTGGAAATGAGGGTCCTGCTGCAAAGAAAAATAAAAGGACTGAAAAAGATGAGAAGACAAAATGCTACCTCAGTGTTAATAAGTGGACAAGCTCAGAGCAGCTGAGTCCTACAAAGGGCAGTTTGATCAATAAAATGGTTTTGAAATGACTAAATAATTATTTCTAGCACGTAGAAAGAGTATGGGCTTTGGTTTCAGACAGACAACCCATACTCCTACTCTAACCACAAGTTATTTACTAGTTAAGTGTATCAGTCAGCTTAGACTAAGTTTAGCGTGGGTAACAAATGACCACCAAATCCCAGTGACTTGCCACACAGAGGTTGACTTCTGGCTCATGTCATATGCTTGCAGCTCTGCTTCTGTGGGTAGGATCTGGGATCCAGGCTGAAGGAGCAGCCTTGGACATGCTATTCTCATGACAGAAGGACAAGAGATGGGAGAGCTAAGAGATGGCTCTTAAAGCAAGTCATGTGGCTGAGCCCGACATCAATGAATTGAGATGCATAATCCTCTTTCAGGGATGTGCCAGAAAGGCAGGGGCAGCAGATATTCTGAAGGTAATGTAGTCCACAATAATAATAAATGACCTTACCAGAAATGGATCCTTGGCCTGTTATTTAACCTATTGTTAGTAAAATGATGGTACTTGTTTGTTTGTTTTTTTTTTCAAATGTCAAACTTACAGAAAACGTACAGGACAGTACAAAGTGCTTCTATATTTCCTTCTCCCAGAATCTGCAGTTTGAAATATTTTACCACATTTGTACCATCTCTCTTTTCAGTTATTCTCTCTCTTACACACATATTAGCACATCTCTCTCTTTCATTATTCTTTTTTCTGAAACATTTAAGAGCAGATTATAGACACTATGCCCAGATCTCCCTAAAAACTCCCATGAGCCTTTCCCTCCAAAAAAGGCACTCTCCAACATATGCTAATACAATCATCCAAAACTAGAAGTTAGCAATGATGCAACACTATCCAATCCACAGACCTGGGGTGGTTTGGAGCTATGTACCCAGAAAAACATGTTCTTAAATCTAACCCTGTGGTTGTGAACCCTTTGAAAGTAGGACCTTTTGATGAGGCCACGCAGATAAGATGTGGCCTACCTCAATTGGGGTGGATCTGAATCCTCTTACAGGAGTCCTTTATAAATGGAATGAAATTGAGACAGAGAGAAAGTCACAGAAACAAGAAGCTGAAATCAGCAAAACCCAGAAGAGAAAGGGGACACCAGCAGAGGTCACCAGAGGAGTCCAGGATCACCGGCAGCCAGCCTTAGAGAAGAAAGCATCGCCTTGATGATGCCTTGATTTGGACATTTTCCCGGCCTCAAAACTGTAAGCGAATGAATTCCCATTGGTTAAGCAGAACCATTTCATGGTACTTGCTTTGAGCAGCCTGGGAAACTAAAACAGATCCCATTAACTTTCACAAACTGTTCCAACAAGAGGTCTCTTTCCTGTGTGGTTCAGGATCAGATCCAGGATCACTGAATTGTAGTGATTTTAATGTTAAGTTTCCTTCACCCTGGAACAGTTCCTTGGTCTTGCCTTGTGTTCTGTGATCTGCCCAGTTTTAAAGGGTACAGGCCTTTCCTTCTGTAGGCTGCCCCTCTACCAGGGTCAGTCAGTGTTGCCTCATAGCCAGACCCAGGCCATCCATCGTTGGCACCCCTGGCTATGCCAACCTTGACCGTTGGCCAAGTTACTGCCATAAAGTCATTATTTCCCTTTTGTAATTGAGAAGTATTTTGTGGGGAGATTCTTCAAAATTATGCCAATATTTGAACCTCCTTAGATCTCCACCCACCAACTTTAGCATCTACTGGTGATTTCCACATGAACAAACCACCAACCTGATGGTTGCCTAATTGTGATTTCTAATTTTCATCATCCCTTCTGTGCCGGTTTGAAACTGTTATGTACCCCAGGGAAGACTAGGTTCTTTAATGCAATCTTGTGGGGGCGGAATTATTATTATGAGTGGGATCTTTTGATTAGATTGTTTCTATGGAGATGTGACCCACCCAACTGTGGGTGAAACCTTTGATTGAATATTTCCATGGAGATGTGACCCTGCCCATTCAGAGTGGGTCTTAATTAGATCACTGGAGTCCTTAAGAGAGCTGAGAGCCCACACAGACCCAGATGGTTGGAGATGCAGACAGAAGGACATTTGGAGATGCTAAGCTAAGAGATGAAGCCCAGGGTTTGCCCCAGAGAAGCTCAGAGAGGAACCCCTGATGCTTGGAGAGAAATGCCCTGGGAGAACAAGCAAGGATGAACAGAAGCTGAAAGAAGCTAAAAGAGACAGAAGCCCAGAAATGTTTTGGAGAAAGCCATTTTCAAACCAGAGCCTGGGAGAGAAGGACCTGCGGATGCCAGCCACATGCCTTCCCGGCTGGCAGAGGTGTTCTGGATGCCATTGGCCTTTTTCAGAGTCAAGGTATCTTTCTCTGGATGCCTTAGTTTGGACAGTTTTATGGTTTTAGAGCTGTAAATTTGTGAACTAATAAACTCCCATTGTAAAAGCCAAGCCATTTCTGGTATATTGCATTTCCAGCAGCTTTAGCAAACCAAAACACCTTCTAGGTGTATTAGTGTCATTTTGCTATAAGGAAGAGCCCTCCCTTCTCCCTCATTCATTCCATTCATTCTTTTATATTGCTTTGGACTTATGAATTCCTATTTTCTTCAGTGAATTGTAAGCTATTCTGTATTTATTTTAATGCTAAAATTGCCCCATGTTTGGCCCATGAAAGCCTCTTCATATTGTCTTCTTTATCCTTTTGACATGTTCTCATCATTTGTTGAACACTTCCTTACATTCTGGTGCCACAAGTTGTTCCAGGCCCATCTTGAGCTTTCCCTGCCTCCAGTCCTGGAACCATTTCCCCAAGGAGCCCTGGTTCCTTTTCAAGTCTAGAAACTGAGAAATAGTCCCTAAGTGTGCACATTGCTACTAGTGTGTCATCACTACCCAGCCCTCTGAGTGGATAAGAAAATATATGTATTTGTATGTATGCATATAAATACATACATGTTATATATACAAAGTTTACAGTGATACCTGCCATTCCAGTCCAGCACATCAGGGTTCTTTCTAGCCCTTCCCTTTGTATTTGTAATCTCTTCCCCAACAGCAAGAAACTTGTCTCCCACTATCCTCAATACAGGTTTGTGAGTTTTTTTCCTTTTTTTCCTTCAATTCCCCTGCATGTGATTAATCTCCTAGCATCTTGGTGGCCTCCTGGGCTCCCCAGCCCCTCTGCTGCTGCCTCCACGGGAAGGGAAGGACTGTCAAATGGCTTTTGACTGAATTATTCAAGGAGAGAAGGAGGGAGAGAGGGAGGGAGGGAGGGAGGAAGAAGGAATATGCTTATCACAAATTGTCATGAAGACTAAATGACCCCAAATTGCAGAGAGCCTGGCACAGATAAGGTGCTCAACACCATTCTTTATATTTTAAATTCAGTTTTATTAAGATATATTCACATGCCATATAGTCATCCATAGTGTACAATCAGTTGTTCACAGTGCCATTCATGACAGTCAATTTTTGAACATTTTCCTTACTCCAAAAAAAAAAAAAAAGTAAAGAACACCTAAAACATTTCATCCCCCCATTCCACCCTATTTTTTGTTTAATTTTTGTCCCCATTTTTCTACTCATCTGTCCATACAGTGGATAAAGGGAGTGGGAGCCACAAGATTTTCACAATCACACAGTCACACCGTGTAAGCTACATAGTTAACACAATCATCTTCAAGAATCAAGGCTACTAGGTTGCCGTTCAATAGTTTCAGGTATTTCCTTCTAGCTTTTATAATACACTAAAACCTAAAATGGGATATCTATGTAGCTCATAAGAATACCCTCCAGAATGACCTCTCGACACCAAATAAAAGCTCTCAGCCACTGAGACTTTGTTTCATTTCACTTCCCACTTTTGGTCAAGAAGATTTGCTCAATCCCGTGATGCCGAATCTAGACTCATCCCTGGGAGTCATGTCCTGCATTGCCAGGGAGATTTACACCCCTGGGAGTTATGTCCCACGTAGAGGGGAGGGCAGTGAGTTCACCTGCCTAGTGGACTGAGAGAGAGGGAGAGGCCACATCTGAGAAACAAAGAGGTTCTCTGGGGGAGAATCCTAGGCACAGTCATAAGTAGGCTTAGCCTCTCCTTTGCAGTAACAAGGCTCATAAGGGCAAGCCCCAAGACAGAGGGCTCGGCCTACCAGATTTGCAGTCCTCAATGTTTGTGAGAATATCAGTAATACCCCAGGTGAGGAAGTCTAACATTTCTGCATTTTTTCCCAGTTCCTCAGGGTGACCCTGCAAATATATTTTTATTCTCTACCCAAATTACTTTGGAATGTATCAGGATTTCACATTAACCTGTACAAATCTACCAGATCTCACTTCCTATTCAAAGTTCCATGTAATTATAGTGTTGGAATAAACTGTATAAGTTAAACTATTTAGTGTGCTACAGAAAATATAGATCCTGCACCAAATAAACATCTCTTCCCTTGGTCTCACACAGAAGTTGAAGTTTTAAAACAGTCAGTATCATCCTTTACTCTTTGGCCTGATTTGCCTTAGTCCTAACCAGATCCACTTCATTGATATCTCTAGTTGAAGTCTGAAATCTTTTTCAGCTTTTTTAATAGTTGCTGTATGGGGTAATACTGACATTCATATCTGCCGAGCTGTAGCTCTGAATCTCAGGTGTCACACAGATACCCAAAGTTCCAGAGATGGACCAGGTTATACACAAAGAGCTCAGCATCTCGGAATTTAGAGATAACCATTACAACTCAGGAACAGATGTGACTGCTGTAAGGGCTTACAATCTAGCGACCTTTACAATAAGCCTTCCCTGGATAACCTGTACTCTAAGATTGAATTCTCAGAGTTTACACATTATAGTTAGTCCATATTAGTGACATGTTATAATGTTTGTCTTTTCGTTTCTGGCTTATTTCACTCAAAATGCTGTCCTCAAAATCCATTCACCTAGTTGCATGTCTCACAACTTCATTCCTTCTTGCAGATGCTCAATTTTCTATAATATGCATACCTAGCAGTTCACCATTCTGTTCATCAGTCGATGTACCCTTAGGCCGCCTCCACCCACTGCAAATCGCAAATACTGCTGCCATCGACACCAGTAGCACCATTCATTGTTTCCCCACCCCACCTGTTTGTTTTTCATTCATTTTTTCTCTGTGCTTAGCCTTTTGTTCTAGGTCCTGTTTGTTGGGAGTGTAGTCCTAGCCGTGTGCTTATATGGACAGAATCTTCCCACAACAAAACAAGCTGGAGGTCCCATGGAGTTGACCACAAAGGCGTTTTATCTACAGCTGGGTGCATTGACACTGGCAGTGTTTGGCAGGAACTGAATATCTGCCTCGTAGAGGAAAATGAGCCTCACATTCAATTTCACCCTTATATGGGTCCCTCCGTGACTGGTGCCCGTGTCTCCTGCGTGTAGATCAGAGGGGCTCAGAGGGGCTCTCAGTGGCCAGGGCGCCCTTGCAGATGGGAGTGGCCTTCATTTCAGGCAAAAATGAGAATTCAGAAATTAAGGTTTCCCAGAGTTATCAGAAGGCAATTCCTGGTAGCACTTAAACTCTGAGGAAGGGAAAGAGACACTCGAAACAAAATCCAGATGCCCTTCCTGGAACGTTCACATCGTTACGGAGATCAGTGCTGCCAAAGAGAAATGACTTCTCGGGTTTTTCCATGTATTGCCCCCAAATGGTGTCCTCAGGCAAGTAAACTAGGTGCCACGTTGATTAATGTTCCAAGAAGTAAGAATGTGCAGGGAGCCCGGGGGACCTCGATCCTCCAGTGAGGTGAGAGGATCTGGCGAGGCCACTGTCCAGTGCTCCTCAAAGGCTACTGGCCATGGGCCACCTGGGAGGGGCTGGCCACACAACCCGTGTCCCTGCTCCTTCTGGGTCACCATGTGTGTGGTGCCCTCTGAGCTGTCAGGTAGGCCCACCTGGGATCCAGTGTTCCTGAATCAACATCCCTGAAGAGGTTCTGGAATTAGACGTGTCAGAAGCCAACAGCAGGGACGAAGGGATGAGAGGATGGATAAGACAAGGAAATGGAGGGAACGAGCCCTGGGTGTGCCAGACGCTTTATGTAATGAAAATGGCGGTAGTGGTAATAATAGCATCTTACGTTATTGAGCATTTACTCTGCTCCACTTCTGTTCTAAGTCTTTTACATATAGGCAATCATGTAACCCTCCCAACAATCTTATGAAGTGGGTACTATTATTGGAACCAAGACATAAAATAACTTGCTCAAAAAAAACATTGATTGGAAGGGGATGTCAATGCACATTACTCCACTCAACTGTAACCACTGACTACAGCGGCTTTACTGGTAATTGTAAATGTTGTTTTAGCTTATTTCCATCCCTTTACTTGATGTCTCATGTTAACTGCAATTTACAGGTTGCCCCAGCTAGCTTTTGTGAAGCCCACGCTTGCAAGCTCCCTATTAACTATACCCTAAACATAACTAGTCAATATATGCCAATTATTTCAGTTACGTCACTATCTCCACCTCCCCCTGTTTGAATTCCATAAAAACCTTAAGCTCTTTAGACTCAGGGAGGCAGATTTGAGCTGGGGGGCCCCTGTCTCCAGGCTGGACTACCTTGCATTAAAGCTCTTTCTTTTCTCAAGATTTCAAAGTCATGGCATTGACTTCTGTGCACATCAGGCAGCGAGCACTTGAATCATTTCTCTTTTCTAGATGGAGCAACCAAGCCCCTTGGACAAGCAGCATCGGCACCCCTTGGGAGCTTGTTAGAAACACAGAACCTTGGGAACCACCCAGACTTCTTAAAACAGAATCTGGGCTAAACTGGTGGGCTCCCGGGGTTCTCAAAGTTGCATAAGAGTCACTCTGAGGCTATGTGAAAACACGGCCTCCTGGACCTCACCCCCGGAGATTATGAGTCAGGCGTTTAGCTGTATTTTGACCCTCTGTGGAATCCATTCTACCAATTAACTACTCTTTGGTATCACATCATCTACGTTATTAACTGAAGTTAAAAAGCAAAATTTTCACACTAGGTAACGAGCAGGTGTCAGAGTTTAATCTAAATCAGGGGTTGGTAAACTTTTTCTGTAAAGGCCTAGATAGTAAATATCGTAGGCTTTGTGGGCCTTTGGGGCTCTCTCATAACTACTCAATCCTGCTGCAAAAGTAGCCCTGGACAACATGTAGATGAATGAGTGTGACTGTTTTCCAATAAAACTGTTTCCTGCTGACCCCTCAATTAACTCATGACTGAGGGAACCACCAGTGCTGGCCATTAGATGGAGTTCAGAGTGCACTTGAGGAACAGGGGGTTAAATATTCAGAGAGGAAAAGACTGTAGTAAGTTAGCTAAGGTATGATATGCCTGCTTAACTTTCTTCAGGGTAATTATACCTTTGGGGTTGTTTTGTACATGGCTATAACATCCTAACACTTTATCAGTTTCTGCAAGGTAACCTTTCATCTTACGGAGCTGTAAATTGTCATTGCTTCTATAACTTGTGGGTTATTAATTAAAAAAAGAAAACTGTAACAACAAACTTGCATTCCCCCAAAGTGTCAAATGAGAGTCCCACTCAGCAAGGTCCTACTATTCAAGCAGGCATATTATTTTCTAATAATGGAAATGCATAACAAAAAAGGCAAGTAATCAATCTTTATCCCAGGAAGAATCCACAGGGCCTTAAGCAATGTATAAACATCTGGAAAAACTGTTGTTGGACAAATCTAGAATATCATAAATTGTGGACAGAATCTTTTATCTTTTCTTTCTCTGTTTCCACTTGGTTCTCCAACAATGAAGCTCTCCAGAGTATATGGAAATTGGTAAGTCACTCTGTACTTGTTGGCATGGTGTTCCTCTGATGTTTTGAGCTGGAGCTGTCCCATGTCCCATATCTTAATATAAGAGCTTTGAGGTGCTGCTATGAGAAGATCTCTCTAAGTTACTGAGTAACATGTTTCACCACTGAGTGTTGGTTGAGATTCTAGGTTACTTTGATGAATCTTAAAGCATTTCCCAGGAATTTTTATTAGAATGTCAAGTCTAGTTGCCACATGTATGGTTTCCTCACACCAAAAATCAATAAAATTCAATATTATCCATCGCTTCATTTGTGAATGTTACACTACAGTCAAGCTGCTTGCTGCTGCAAAAACATTAGAAGTTTGCTGTGGATGTTTTTTCCCCAAAGGCACTTGTTAAAGATAACAGCATATATATATATATATTACTGAGATTTTTCACATACCATACAGCTATCCAAAGATCCAAAATGTACAATCAATTGCCCATGGTACCATCATACAGCTGTGCATCCAACACAATTATTTTTTTCAATTTTTAGAACATCTTCATTACTCCAAAAAAGAAATAAATAAAAAAAAAAAAAAAAAAAAAAAGGAAACTCACATCCTCCCATATCCCTAACCACACCACCCCCTCCATTATTGATTCATAGTATTGGTATAGTACATTTGTTACTGTTGATGAAAGAATGTTAAAATACTACTAACTGTAGTACATAGTTTGCAATAGGTATACATTTTTTCCCTATATGCCTCTCTATTATTAACTTCTAGTTATAGTGTCATACATTTGTTCTAGTTCATGAGAGAGATTTCTAATATTTGTAGTTAGTAAGACATTGTGTACCACAAGATTCACTGTTTTATACATTCCCATCTTTTAACCTCCAACTTTCCTTCTGGTGACATGTGTGAC
This sequence comes from Choloepus didactylus, assembly GCF_015220235.1. Lineage (NCBI taxonomy): Eukaryota > Metazoa > Chordata > Mammalia > Pilosa > Megalonychidae > Choloepus > Choloepus didactylus. Next base: position 95,247,140 of record NC_051318.1, read on the forward strand.
TCTGAGTTTCCCCTTTCCACCTCATTCACACACCTTTCAGCACTGTTAGTTATTCTCAAAACATGCTACCATCACCCCTGTCCGTTTGCAAACATTTAAGTTCACCATAGTTAACATTCTGCTCATATTAAGCAACCGCTCCCCATTCTTTAGCCTTGTTCTATATCCTGGTAACTTATATTTCCTATCTATGAGTTTACATATTATAATTAGTTCATTTCAGTGAGACCCTGCAATATTTGCCTTTATGTGTCTGTCTTATTTCACTCAATATAATGCCCTCAAGGTTTCTTCATCAACCCATTTCTTTTAAGATGGTTTTGTTCACACACCATACATTCCGTCCTAAGTAAACAACCATCGGTTCCCTGCAAAGTCATGTATTTATGTATTCAGCACCATCACCACTATCTATATAAGGACATTTCCATTTCTTCCACAAAGATGGAGGAAGAGTCAAAGTAGGCAGAGAGACAAAAGAAAAAGAAAAGAGAAAGAGAGAAAAAACAAACAAACAAAACAACAAAACGATAGACAGAAAGCAACAAAAGGAAAGATAGCATTAATCTAAAATAGAATAAAGAGTCAGACAACATCACCAATGCCAGGAGTCCCGTACCCTTCCATTATTCCCCACCCACCCCCATATGCATTTAGCTTTGATATATTGCCTTTGTTATATTAAAGGAAGCATAATACAATGTTTCTGTTCATCATAGTCTCTAGTTTGCATTGATTATATTTCCCCCGCAATCCCACCTTATTTTTAACACCTTGCAATGTTGACATTCATTTTTTCTACCTCATGTAAAAACATATTTGTATCTTTTATTACAATCGTTGAGCATCCTAGGTTTCCCTGAGTTACACAGTCTCAGTCTTTATCATTCCTCTTGTGTTCTGGTGTCCCACACGGTCCCAGCCTTTGTCTTTCAACCATATTCACAGTCATCTTTGTTCAGTGTACTTACATTGCTGTGCTACTATCTCGCAAAATTGTTTTCCAAACCTCTCACTCCTGTCTTTTCCTTTCTGTCTGCAGTGCTTCCTTTAGTGCTTCCTGTAGAGCAGGTTTCTTGTTCACAAACTCTGTCATTGTCTGTCGGAGAATATTTTGAGCTCTCCCTCATATTTGAAGGACAGTTTTGCCGGATATAGGATTCTTGGTTGGTGGTTTTTCTCTTTCAGTGTCTTAAATATATCACCCCACTTCCTTCTTGCCTCCATGGTTTCTATTGAGAAATCCACACATAGTCTCATCAAGCTTCCCTTGTATGTGATGGATCGCTTTTCTCTTGCTGCTTTCAGGATTCTCTCTTTATCTTTGACGTTTGAAAATCTGATTACTGAATGTCTTGGCGTAGACCTATTCAGATCTATTCTGTTTGGAGTACGCTGTGCTTCTTGGATCTGTAATTTTATGTCTTTCATAAGAGATGGGAAATTTTCATTCATTATTTCCTCTATTATTGCTTCTGCCCCTTTTCCCTTCTCTTCTCCTTCTGGGACACCAAGAACACGTACATTCTTGCTTTTCATTTTGTCTTTAAGTTCCCAGAGATGTTGCTTGTATTTTTCCATTCTTTTCTCTGTCTGTTCTTTTTTGTGTAGGTTTTCAGGTGCCTTGTTCTCCAGTTCCTGGGTGTTTTCTTCTGCTGTTGTATGTTTTCATTGTGTCTTTCATCTCTTGTGTTGTGTCTATTTTTTCCATAGATTCTGCCAGTTGGTTTTTCGAACTCTTAATTTCTACCTTATGTACACCCAGTGTTTTCATTATATGGTTCAGCTCTCTCGTCATATCTTCCCTAATCTTTTTGAATTGACTTATTATTGGTTGTTTCAATTCCTGTATCTCAGTTGAAGTATCAGTTTGTTCCTTTGACTGGGCCATATCTTCATTTTTCTTAGTGTAGGTTGTAGTTTTCTGTTTTCTAGGCATGGTTTTCTTGGTTACCCCATTCAGGTTTTCCCAGACCAGAATGGGCTCAGGTCCCAAAGAAAGAACTATTCAGTATCTGGTTTCCCTGAGGGTGTGTCTTAGAAGATTGGTTCACCCTGTGATGCCTCAAGTCACTGTGATTTTCTGCCCAGCAGGTGGTGCCTGTCAGCCTATAATTCCAGACTGGTATAAGGAGATGTGGCCTATGGCTGTTTTCCCCCAGGCTCTCGGGTCTGGTTCTGAATGGAAGGCAGGTAGTAGAGCTGGGCCCCATCCCTTTCCTCTTAGAGAAGACAGACCCCCTAGGGAGAGGTCATTAGCATTTCAATGGTCTCTCTCTGACTGTACTATCTCCACCTTTGTCTGGGTCAGAGCACTGGGAACTGAAAATGGCTGAGGCTTTCTCTACTGAGCAGAAACAGGGACCGAAAGTCCCCTTCAGAGCTAGTCCATGGTGACCTTCTGGCTCTCCAAGGTCAGTTGTCACCCAAAGCCTCCTCTGTTTGTTGGGGATTTGTACCTCGTAGTGAGCAGTTCACACTTGCTAATTAAAGCCCCAGTTGGAGCTCAGCTGCAGTATATTCACTTGCTAGAAGAGAGCTTCTCTCTAGCACCACAAGGCTTTGCACCTCAGGCTGTGAGGGGAGGGGTCTCCTGGCTTAGATCCTCAGTTTTTACTTACAGATTTTGTGCTGTGATCTTGAGCATTCCTCCCAATTCAGGTTGGTGTATGATGAGTGGACAGTCATGTTTGTACCCCCGCAGTTATTCCAGATTATTTACTAGTTGTTCCTGGTTCTTTATTAGTTGTTCCAGGGGGACTAACTAGCTTCCACTCCTCTCTATGTCACCATCTTAGATCCTCCAACAGCACATTTTTAAGAACAACAAATGAAATAATGAAATAAAAATGTGTCAGTGAACTACAGAGCTCAAATGCTTGTCTAGCTATGAAGCTGTTCCATCCTGCATTTGTGTAATTCTACATATAAACGAATGTTTGCAAGGCTCCACTTACATTTCAAATGCATCTTGCCTGCCTGCCTACTAGGAATGGCACACTTCCTTTGGTTATTACTCCTTTCTTCACTGCTCTGAGAAAGGGCAGATATTACATTGCTTACATGGAAAAGCAATTGTGGCAAATGCTAGATAAAGAACATTCTTCCTCAGTGTTCCCAATGCTAGATACCCTACAAGAAGCCCTGACTTTCCAAGAGGAGTGGAGTGTGTAGATACCTTGAAAATATTCCTGAAAAAGCCCAGTAGCCATGACTTTCATTTGGGAAGGAAGTCTACCCAACACAATGTATACCTGTGATGACACTGCTCTGTGATCAGCTCCCACCATGTATGTATAGAGGATACCACCCATCTTGGTATCTTAAGAACTAACAAGTGTGGCAGTTCCTTAGAAAACAAGATATAGAGTTACCCTTCAATCCAGCAATTTCACTTCTCAGTATATATCCAGAAGATCTGAAAGTGGTGACACAACCAGATATTTGCACACTGATATTCATAGTGGCATTACTCACAATTGCCAAAAGATGGAAACAATCCCAATGTCCTTCAACAGATGAGTGGATAACAAAATGTGGTATATACACACGATGGAATACTATGCGGCAGTAAGAAAGAACGAGGTCGTGAAGCATATGACAATATGGATGAACCTTGAAGACATAATGCTGAGTGAAATAAGCCAGGCACAAAAAGAGAGATATTGTATGTCACCACTAATGTGAACTCTGTGAAAAATGTAAAATAAATGTTTTATATTGTAGCATGTAGGGGACCTAGTGATAGATAGCAACTAGTGGAGGGGGAATGATAATTTAATAAGAACAAATTTTATGGAGGGTAATCTTAATGTTATGGGAATGCTCAGGAACGACTATGGTTTGTTAATTTTGGGGGGGCATGGTAGGAACATGTTGTAAGCAATGTAGTTATTTTAGGTTATTTGTTTTTCTTATTCCTTTGTATTGTTAAAAAAAAAAAAAAAGAACTAACAACTGAAGTGGAAGATAAGAGGTTAGAAACTGAGGACAATCTAAGGATGATAATGCCAGCTCACACTTACAGAGCATTACTGCATGTCAGATCTGCTGGATTGAATTATGTCCTGAAGTTTGGACATATTTTTGGTCTTGGTCTGCATGCTGGTGGGTGTAGACCACTGTAAATAAGATGTCTTCAGGATGCAACTTCAGTTAAGGCGTGATGCAGCTGAATCAGGTTGGGCTTTAATCCAGATGACCAGAGTCCTTTATAGGCAGAGGGAAAGTTGGACAGAGAGAGAAGCCAGGAGAGGCTGCCATGTGCATTATCATGTGACAGAACTGCCAAGGGCTAAGGATCGCCAGCAACCACTACCAGAACGCCACAGTCTTTGGGAAGAAAGCGTCACCTTATTGCCTGAATTTTGGACTTCTCCTAGACTCAAAACCATGAGGAAACAAATTCCCATTGTTTAAGCAAACCCATAAGATATTTGTTTTAGCCACTGGGAAACTAAAACACTGGCCAATGTGCTAAGTACATTGTGCCATTATATAGTATATATTCATTGTAATAATTATATTATTATATATACCATGTTAATACATTATAATAATGCAGTGTACTTAGTTTTAAAGAAATCAGTCTTTCTACCTGCCCAAAATGTGTACTGTCCTCCATGTATATATATGTATACTGTTCCAGTTTGCTAATGCTGCCGGAATGCAAAACACCAGAAATGGATTGGCTTTTATAAAAGGGGACTTATTTGGTTACACAGTTACAGTCTTAAGGCCATAAGTTTCCAAGGTAACACATTAACAATTGGGTACCTTCACTGGAGGATGGCCAATGGTGTCTGGAAAACCTCTGTTAGCTGGGAAGGCACGTGGCTGGCGTCTGCTTGCTCCCAAGTTGTGTTTCAAAATGGCGTTCTCCAAAATGTCTGCATCAGCTTCCAACGGGCGTCTTCAAAATGTTTGTCTCAGCTACAGCTACTCTCTCAGTTCCTGTGCATTCTTCAAAGCATACCTCTTGCCTGTAGCAAGCTCACTCCTTCTGTCTCAGCTTATATAGTGCTCTAGTAAATGAATCAAGGTCCATACTGAATGAACAGGGCCACACCTCCATGGAAATTATCCAATCAGAGTCATCACCTGTAGTTGGGTGGGGAGCATCTCCATGGAAACAACCCAATCCATAGGTTCCAACCTGATCAACACTAATATGTCTGCCCCTAAATGACTGCATCAAAGAACATGGCATTTTGGGGACATGACACATCCAAACTGGCACACTTACTAATACTAGAAAATCATTAGCTGTTTATCTGAAATTCATATTTAACTGGGTATGCTGTGTTGTATCTGACAACCCTACCTCATTCTCCTTGTGTTCACTCTGGTATTTAACCTCAGGACTCCCAGTCTCCTTGGAACCCTCTCCCTTTGGGTGGTATCATGTACACTTGTCTTCTTTTATTTTTCTACTCCTGCTGCTGCTTCCATGACTTCTGTATCCACCACTGGGATCATTAGAGTATATCTGGAAGCCCCTTCTTTTACATCTGTACACTTTATCCTTGGTGAGGTCCTCTCTTCCAGTCACTCCAATCAGTGGTTCCCAAAGTGGGGTCCCCAGACCACCATCGGCATCACCTGGGAACTAGATGTAAACACAAATTCTCCTGCCTCAACTCAGACCCTACAGAATCAGAATTTCTAGGGTGAGACCCAAGAATCTGTTTTATGAAGCTCTCCATGTGTCTCTGATGCAAGCTAAACTTTGAGGATCAGTGGTTAGTTCTGTGCTGTTGACTCCTGTGATGGTTGGGTTCATGTGTCACCTTGGCCAGGTGATGGTGCCCAGTTGTCTGATCAAGCAAGCACTGGCCTGACCAGTACTACAGGGACATTTTGTGGCTGGTTTATTAAATCATCAGTCAACTGATTGCATCTGTGGCTGATTACATCTATGATCAAACAAGGGAGTGTCTTCTGCATTGAGAGAATCCGATCAGTTGGATTTAATCCAGTTGGCGAAGACTTTTAAGAGACAAGAGAGAGCTTTGACTTTTCTTCAGCCAGCCAGCCTTTCCTGGGGAATTCATCGAAGATCTTCATTGGAGTTGCCAGTTTGCTGCCTGCCCTATGGAATTTGGACTCCTATGTCATGCCCTATGGAACTTGGACTTACATATCCCCACAGTTGCATGAGACACTCTTATAAAATCTCATATTTACTGATATCTCCTGTTCTGTTTCCCTAGAGAACCCTGACTAATACAAGTTGGCTAAGGTGAATTACATTAATTGATTTTTAAATGTTCAACCAACTTTGCATTCCTGGGATGAACCACACTTGGTCATGATGTATCTTTTTTATGCAATGTTGGATACAATCTGCTAAAATTTTGTTTAGGATTTTTGCATCCATATTCATGTGAGATATTGATCTGGAATTTTTTTCTTATAATATGCTTGTTTTCATCATTAGGGCAATGCTAGTCTCATGAAATGAGGTGGGAAGTAGTCCCTCTTCTTCAATTTTCTAGAAAATTTGCATAGATTTTGTGTCATTTCTTCCTTAAATGTTTGGTAGGATTCACCAGTGAAGCCATCTAGAACTATTTTCTTTGGGGAAAGATTTTTTAACTACAAAAAACTGCTTATGCCATCGAGCTTGGCTTTCTTTTGTTTTCTTCCTCATCCCATCCTAGGAGTCAGGCCACCACATCTAGTCTTGAGTCCAATTAATCCACTATGGTCTTTTTAAAATTCAGTTGATTTTATAGTGTACCTTTTGATTCCCTTCTTCTTTCCTTTTCTCTATATTGTTAAGTTATTTTCTTAATAGTTTGAAATTGGGGACTACAAGTAACATCTTAAACTTACAACAACATGTCTGAATAATACCAACTTAATTTCTGTGGTGTACAAGAGCTCCATTTGTATTTGTATATTCCCGTACTTTCTTATAAAGTATTATCTAAAAGCACATCTTTATACATTGTGTTCCATTAACATTGATTTACTTATTGTTACACATTTGACTTTAAAATATATGGAAAAAAAGACAGTCACAAAACCAAAATTACAATAATGCCAGAACTGCCCAGGTATAATGTAGAGGCAGGGATCCAAGGCTTAGAGAGTCTGGAATGTTAGAGTGGATTTATCATGGAAGACCTGCTCACACAGACAGGAATGTCCAGAAGACACATCTTTTACCAGGACTGTGAGGAATAAATTTGTGAGACTAGCTCCATCATCCCTGAAGAGCTCTGTAGTTGCCCTTCTCTGTAGGTCAGATATTACTGTAGGAACTGCTGTCATTGAGCTGGAATCCTTAAACACAGAGGGGATACTCTGATCCCGAGTTGGAAAAAGCCACATGGCAGCAGTTAATCGCTAAAGATGAGGTGGTTATAGCTACCATGATGGACAGCAGACTCAAAGCAGCAAAATAACCTGACTTGCAGAGACTTATGCCATTGGCCAGTAGATCATGGGGTACCTAGCAGTAAAATAGATGGGCAGACTACTAAATTCTTGTTACTAAATTAATTCAGTCCACTAAATTCTCCATAAGCAGAATAATTTTAGTTCAAGTGAACAAAAGTCTAACTTGAATTACAAAAACAGAGAGTCATGGCCCCTGAATCAATTCCCAGACTTGAGACAGTTTACAGATCCAGAGCTCCTTGTGAATGAAGGGAAGGCTGGTTACCCTTGGAGAAGGACTCTGTTACACTGCCAAAAATTTATACTTTTAATCTTCCTCCCACTCTTCCCCAGGGAGAGCTACAGCCTTTTACCAGGGAAACCGTGCATTGGGGAAAAGGCAATGATCAGATATCTTGGGGATTATTAGACACTGGTTCAGAAATGACATTAATTCCAGGAGACCCAAAACATCACTCTGGTCCACCAGTCAGAGGAGGGGCTTATGGAGGTCAGGTGATTGATGAAGTTTTAGCTCAGGTCCATTTCACTGTAGGTCAGTGGGTTCCCAGACCCATTATGTGGTTATTTTCCCAGTTCTGGAATGCATAATTGGAACAGACATACTCAGCAACTGGCAGAATCCTCACATTGGTTCCCTGACTTGTGAAGTGAGGGCTATTATGGTGGGAAAGGCCAAGTGGAAGCCACTAGAACTGCCCCTGCCTAGCAAAATAGTAAACCAGAAGCAATACTGGATTCCTGGAGGGATTGCAGATTAATGCCACTCTTAAGGACTTGAAGGAGACAGGTGGGGCGGGGATGATTTCCACACATCCCCATTCAACTCTATTTGGTCTGTGCAGAAAACAGATGGGTCATGGAGGATGACAGTGGATTATCATAAATTTCACCAGGTGGTGACTCCAATTGCAGCTGCTGTTCCAGATGTGGTATCACTGCTTGAGTAAATCATCACATCCCCTGGTACCTGGTATGCAGCTATTGATTGGGCAAATGCCTTTTTCTCAATAGCTGTTAGTAAGGACCACCAGAAACAGTTTGCATTCAACTGGCAAGGCCAGCAGTATACATTCACTGTGTTACCTCAGGGGTATATCAACTCTCCAGCTCTATGTTATAATATTGTCCACAGAGATCTTGATAATTTCTCCCTCCCACAAAACATCACACTGGTCCATTATATTGATGATACCATGTCGATTGGACCTAGTGAGCAAGAAGTAGCAACTACTCTAGACTTATTGGTAAGGCATTTGTGTGTTAGAGGATGGGAGATAAATCCAACAAAAATACAGAGGGCTTCCACCTCAGTAAAATTTCTAGGTGCCCAGTGGTGTGGAGCATGTTGAGATATCCCTTCTAAGGTGATGGATAAGCTGTTGCATCTGGCCCCTCCTACAATCAAAAAAGAGGCACAACGCTAGTTGGCCTCCTTGGATTTTGGAGACAACATATTCCTCATTTGGGTGTGCTACTCTGGCCAATTGAGTGACCAGAAAAGCTTCTAGTTTTGAGTGGGAACTGGGACAAAATGAGGCAGGTCCAGGCTGCTGTGCAAGCTGCTCTGCCACTTGGAACATATGATCCAGCAGATCCATTGATGCTAGATGTGTCCATGGCAAATAGAGATGCTGTTTGGAGACTTTGGCAGGCTCCTATAAGAGAATCACAATGCAGGCCCTTAGGATTTTGAAGTAAAGCCTTACCATCCTATGCAGATAACTACTCTCCTTTTGAGAAACAGCTTTGTCCTGCTATTGGGCCTTAAGAGACAGAACATTTGATCATGGGCCACCAAGTTACCATGAGACCTGGGTTGCCTATCATGAGCTGGGTGCTGTCCAATCCACCAAGCCATAAAGTTGGGTGTGCACTGCAGTACTCCATCATAAAATGGAAATGGTATATATGAGATTGGGCTTAAGCATGTCCTGAAGGCACACATCAGTCATATGAGGAAGTGGCCCAAATGCCCATGGCTCCCACTCCTGCTACATTACCTTCTCTTTCCCAGCCCACAGCTATGGCCTGTTGGGGAGTTCCTTACAATCAGTTGACTGAGGAAGAAAACACTCAAGGCCTGGTTTACAGATGGTTCTGCACGATATGCAGGCACCACCCGAAAGTGGACAGCTGCAGCACTGCAGCCCTTTTCTTGGATGTCCCTGAAAGACAGTGGTGAGGGGAAATCCTCCCAGTGGAATTTCCCCTGGTAGAAGTTCCCTGGTAGAACTTCAAGTCATGCACCTGGTTGTTCATTTTGTTTGGAAGGAGAACTGGCCAGAGGTGCATTTGTATACTGATTCATGGGCTGCTAAGGTTTGGCTGGAGGTCAGCGACTCTGAAGGAACATGATTGGAAAATTGGAAACAAAGAGGTCTGGGGAAGAGGTATGTGGATAGACCTTTCTGAGTGGGCAAAAAACATGAAGATATTTATGTCCGTGTGAATGCTCACCAGAGGGTAACTTCAGCAGAGGAAGATTTTAATACTCAAGTGGATAAGATGACCTATTCTGTGGATACCAGTCAGCCTCTTTCCCCAGCTACTCCTGTCATTGCCTAGTGGGCTCATGAACAAAGTGGTCATGGTGGTAGGGATGGAGGTTATGCATGGGCTCAGCAACATGGACTTCCCCTCACCAAGGCTGACCTGGCCACAACCACTGATTAGTGTCCAATCTTCCAGCAGCAGAGACCCATACTCAGTCCCTGATATGGCACCATTCCCCGAGGTGATCAGCCTGCTACCTGGTAGAAGGTTGATTACATTGGACCACTTCCATCATGTAAGGGGCCACAACTTGTTCTAACTGGAGTAGATGCATAATCCAGATATGGGTTTCCTTCCCTACATGCAATGCTTCTGCCAAAACTACTATCCATGGACTTACAGAATGCCTTATCCGCTGTCATGGTATTCCACACAGCATTGCTTCTGATTAGGAACCCATTTCACAGCTAATGAAATGAGGAAATGGGAAAATCCTCATGGAATTCTCTGGTTTTCCCATGTTCCCCATCATACAGAGGCAGCTGTGTTGACAGAACCACAGAATGGCCTGTTGAAGACTTGGTTATGGTGCCAACTAGGCACCCTTAGTGATCCACCAGAAAAATTTTACTTCCTGTCCCTGCAACCTTAAGCTCTGCTGGTCTACAGGTCTTAGTTCCAAAAGGAGGAGTGCTCCCACCAGAAGACACAACAATAATTCCATTGAACTGGAAGTTAAGACTGCCACCTGGCCACTTTGGACTCCTCATGCCTCTGAATCAACAGGCAGGGATAGGGATTACTGTAGTGGCTAGGGTGATCCTGACTATCCAGGGGAAATAGCACTGCAACCATACAATGGAGGTAAATAAGAGTTTTCCTGGAATACATGAGATCTCCTAGGGCATCTCTTAGTGTTACCAAGCCCTGTGATTAAAGTCATGGAAAACTGCAACAACCCAATCCAGGCAGGACTACTAATGGTGAAGAAACTTTAGGAATGAAGGTTTGGGTCACCTCACCAGGGAAAGAACCACAGCCAGCTGAAGTGCTTGCTGAGGGTAAAGGGAACATGGAATGTGTAGCAGAAGAAGGTAGGGATAAGTATGAACTATGACCACATGACCAGTTACAGGAACGGGGACTGTGATGGTATGAATATTTCCTCCTTGTTTTATTTGAGTATGTTTGTATTTGTACATAAAGGAAATATCTTTGTTTTCTTCTCTATCTTTTCACTTTATCATATGACATAAGTTGTATTGTTCATTTCATAGTATTTAGGTTAAAGGAAATCAAGTTTAAGAGTGAATGTTACCCAAGGACTTGCACCCTATTCTGGAGAGATTTAGTGCATTTCCAGTCAAATGCAGGATGGCTGAGTATTGTTAGGTGAAACATATGTCTGTTACTGTGTTCTATTAAGAGATTAAGTATGGTTTAAGGTGATGTGTATAGATTCCAAGTTAACAAGGGGTGAACGGTGATGGTTGGGTTCATGTGTCAACTTGGTCAGGTGATGGTGCCCAGTTGTCTGGTCAAGCAAACACTGGTCTAATCATTACTGCAAGGACATTTGTGGCTGGTTAATAAACCAGAAGCCCGGTTTATTAAATCATAAGTCAGCTGATTGCATCTATGGCTGATTACATCTACAATCAACTAAGGGAATGTCTTCCACAATGAGAGAATCCAATCAGTTGGATTTAATTCAATTGGTGAAGACTTTTAAGAGACAAGAGAGAAATTTCATTTCTTCTTCAGCCAGCCAGCATCTCCTGGGGAGTTCATCGAAGACCTTCATTGGAGTTGCCAGCTTGCAGCCTGCCCTACAGAATTTGGACTTGTGCACCCTGCCCTATCGAATTTGGACTCATGCATCCCCACAGTTGTATGAGACACTTTTATAAAATCTCCTTTTACAGATATCTCCTGTTGGTTCTGTTTCCCTAGCGAACCCTGACTAATACAACTCTCAATTTTTTGTTTCTATCCTGACTTCATATCCAAAATCCTCTCTTGAATTTCAAACTGGAGTGTTCTGTGGAATGTTAAAATGTGGGGGGAAAATGGTTCTGTGGTCAAAAGAGATTTATATAGTATTGCAGCATTTCTTAAAACGATTTGACTATTGACATCTATTTTCAGGAGACTGTAGAAAAAAACAGAACATTTCCAGCTGAGTGGCTTCATTGGAAACAAAATAATCAAAATGGAATCCATTACCTTCTCTTCTAAATCACGTCTACCTCTGACAGTCTGTTTCTTTCAAATAGCACCATCCTTCTCCTAGTTACCTGGGCTTAAACTATTGAAGTCATGACTTCTTCCTCTTCTGTGGCTGCCTCCAAATTTTAGGGGTTCAGTCACTGGAGTGCTGAAGGGGAGACCCAAGGTAACTCTTGTGGATCAAGCGAGGTCTTGTGCTCTGTCAAAGTCAAGGCTTTGGAGGTGGCCCCCTGCTGGGGCTTGGAAACAAGTCCATCCACCCCAAAGGCAATTTGAGTTGGTCTCACCAGGCAGAAGTCCAGGATGGCAGGTAGATAACGCCAGGGCTACTAACAATTGGCCTCAAGTGACATGGAGTCAAGCTTCCAAGCGGACCATGAAAAACAAAGTAGGACCTCTCCTGGAGGAATGGAGGAGCAAGGCAAAGAACTGAACCAGGTGTTGAGGTAAAAGGAAAATTAAACATGTTTTGGAGACCAGGAGAAGTGATGGAGGCCTGGGTGCAGCTGGTCTGTCGGCCACATTTTCAGTAGATCTACAGCAGTGGTTGTCAAAGTGGGGTCCTCAGCCCAGCAGCGGAGCATGATGGAAGTGAAAATTTTTGCGCCTCACCCCTGACCTACAGAAGCAGACAGACCCTCTGAGGGTGGGGCCCAGTGATCTCCAAGTGATTCGGATGCACGCTGAAGTTTGAGAAGTCTGATCGAGAGAGATCGAGTGGAAATAAAAAGTGTGAGGGAAGGGAGCTGATAGTCACTATAAAAACAAAGTGAGGAGTTATTGTGGGAGTGAGACAGGAGCAAAGAAAGATCTGGTTTACCTCTCTTTTGGGTTGCAGTTATCAACAGGCTTCACTGTGACTGTAGCACTGCAAACGCGCGTTACAACTTTGAGACCTGTGTGCATTTTTTTTTTTTTAATCTTGTTATATCCCTGCATCACAGAGGTGGAAATCTTAGAACAGTTCAAGATGCACACTCTCACTTCAAAGCTGAGAAAGGAGAGCTAAAGAAGATGTAAAACACTGGCTCTTTCCATCTTGGCTCTCTCAGCTGGGGAGAAGCAGAGGTGGTGCCGATAAAGTAAGATAATGTGGCCTGTGCCAGGGCAGGGACTCATGGACAGGGATCAGGAGCTGCTCTGAGGTCAAGTCACTGCTGGGGATCTCAGGACGTGCCATCCCAAACCTGGTAATGGTTGCTTCTCCCCCATCGCCACTCTGCCCCAGAAAGCCCTGTTACCAATGAGGAGGAAACAGACACCCACGACGGAAGGTGCTCAGTGCTGTGAAAACGATGCACCGCGGGCACCCCTGACCACTGAAATCTCCTGGGGTAGCTGACACACTTTGGCCCTCAATACCCAGATGTCACCGTTCTTTAAAAAGAATGAGTTGTTTTCCTAAGGAGGCGGTGAGGAGAGTCCGTTTCTCTCACCTGCTTGATAAGGAGGGGACGCTTCTGTGCTCCCAGGGAGAAAAGGCTAATTGCAAAGACTGCTCAGAGCTGACTGGGGTCAATGTCATATGTACAGATTGCAATCTTTAAAAGTTGGCTCACAATTACAAATTGTATCATGTCTGTGTTTAAGCAAAGCCTTTGTACAGTTCCACTCTGAATTCAAACACTAGACCTGGGCAGCCACTGATACTTGTATAGAAAAAGCTTCCACATGCGGGTCAATGTTATTATTAAATGTCATTATTACGTGATTAAAGATGGTCAGGATGTGTTCAAACTTTTCCACACCATTAATACATTGCTCTTTGTCAACTTGAGAACTTCGAATGGGGAACTCTTGGTTCCTAGGAGGTGTGAGGCAATGGCTTCTTGGAACATTTCCTTAAGCAGTAGAAATATGTCCCATAGAAAAGAGGACAAACATTCTTGTTGGGATAACACTAACCTGATGGTCTGCAGTTCCTGCTGATGTATGTGCTTTTATTACGCTGTCCACTGACTCTATAGGTCATCTGGATGACACAGTCACACATTTTAAACAAAAAATGCCATTAAAGAGTCGATCAATTTTGACATCCTGAACGGACTAATTTTTCAAGTGTATTTGCTGCTGTTTGGTTAAATATTTGCCAAGTGAATGAATGAACTACAAACTCTCTCCCAAGGTTGGAGCCTCACCTAATAAAGAGAGTTTGGCTTGTAGAAGGGGTGGGTGAGCTCAGAGAGAACCTTGCTGGGATGACGGCACCCGTTTTTACCCGGGTGGAGGCAGTTGTCCCCGGCACAGCCTCTGTGATGCCCTCCCCAGGGGAGGGAGGCCCAGGACTGTGACCCCCGACTCCACCACCCCAGGTCTTCCCAGGACCCCCACTTTTTTTATTCTTATTTTTATGGTGACATATGTGCAACATTAAATTTGCCTTTTAACCATTTTTAAGCATATAATTCAATGCCATCGATTACATGCACAATGTTGTGCTATCACCTGCAGCCATTAATGAAAATTCATCACCCCAAACAGAAAGTCTGCACCCATTAAGCAATAATTCCCCATACCCTGCTCCCATCCTCCAACCCTGGTAACCTGCAGTCTTCTTTTGGTCTCTATAAATTTGCATATTCTAGTTAATTTAAAGTGAGATTACATGTTATTTGTTCTTTTGGGTCTGGCTCATTTCACTCAACATGATGTCTTCAAGGTTCATCCATGTTGCTGTATGTATCAGAATTTCATTCCTTTTCACAGCTGAATAATATTCCATTGTATGTATATACCACATTTTGTTTATCCATTCATCTATTGGTGGACACTTGGGTTGCTCCTACCTTGTGGCAATTGTGAACAATGCTGCTATGAACATTGGTGTGCAAATACCTGTTTGAGTCCCTGCTTTCAATTCTTTGGGGGATTTATCTAAAAATGTGCATGTATTTATAGCCAGTTCAGGGTTGCAAAAGGCCACATCTTTGGGGGTGGGTACACCTCAGAACAGTTATCTCCAACTTTTTTGGACCACGACTCCCTGGGAGAATACATTTTATTTTGTGAGCCAGGAAGGACAGAAACAAATGTATCATTGAAACACAAGTTCCACAACACAATGTCTAAAATAGTATACTATTTCAATAAGGTTCTCAAGCAAGACCTTCCACAGGGCAGAGGCCACCTCTGATGGCTCCAGAGAGGACCACCCATGAGTAGAAAGACCATGTGGTCCCTCATCCCTACTCAGTGCAACCAAGCAGAGGGCTTTCAGTGGCATGAGGCTGGCATGTCCACTGTGAGAATCCCTATGTCAGTGGTCCCCGGATGGTGTCCACAAGTGGTTGGTACCATGTTTAAATAAGTCAAGGAAAAGCTGAGTGAAACAATGCTTCTTGACTGAACTTCCCAGTGCCTCTGATGTCTCAGTGTGTGCTGTGACTCTCGGGGAGCAGGGGGCACAGTAGGTAGTGTTTTCTTACCACACTTGACCCCACAACATTTTCTCCCCCACACTACCCCTGAAAATCGGCAAAATAGAGTTTAGGGAGTGCTGCTCCAAGTGAGTAGGATCTTTCCTCCACTAGTGGGAGAAACAAAATGGTAGATGGGAGACTTGTTGGTTCCTACACAGGCTGAGGACAGAACCAGGGAATGAGGATGCTTGAAGGGGGCTGAGATGAGTCACCTGTGTTTGAATTTATATTTGAAAAAGCATGGTGGGCAGACCCTATAAAATACCATTTATAGTTTTGTCTGTTCAAAAGAGACCATGATGGTCTGGGATGTGAAGTAATTTGGAAACTTCATGAGGCTCAAACTGTGAGCTTTGAAGCAAAGAGGCCAAATGAGGAGGCCAGTAAACTAAGCTGACTCTCCAGCTTCCAAATCTCACTGTGCCTCAGCTTCTGTTTGTCATTGTAAATGTGGGAACATCCATAAAGTTATATTTCGTAGACTTGTATGCTTTATTGGTGTTTGTGGGTTTGAAGTTTCCGGAAGATCTCAGGACAAATTCCTCAAAAAATATGAAGAATCTACTGTAATTTAGATATGAACTTCAACACCCTGAAAACCAGGGACCCCCTGTGCAACTGTGCAAATTGTTCCCTGCCCACCATTCACCAACTATGGCACAAAGAAGTCCTTTGGGATTGGAGATGTGCGAGACACCAGCAGCCTTCTGAGAAAACATTTGTTTTCAAACTGTCAGAAAACAAAACAAAATTAGAGTCGTTGGCCAGTATGTTCCACATTCTTTTTCAGGAGCATCTTGCTTGGGAGTGTGTAAGGCTCTATATCGGAGCCATTGGTTCCTATTTGCACGGCCTCAGAAAAATCTGAGACTCAGATTCATCGCTAGTAAACCAGAAATGAGGATAAAACATACCGACCCACGGAGCTGAAGCAAGATAAGGTGTATCACAGGTCTTTACAAATATCAGTTGGGAAGGGAGTTCGTGGCCAACTCCTGCCGGAGCTCCGTGCCCTTAGGGTTCAGCGTGCAGGTTTGCTATGTCCTGGCCAAGGGCATTGGGAGAACCTCACGGAGCAGTCTCAGGAAGAAGTAGGTTGCAACACATTCATTTGTGCCTAGTAGTTCTGAAAGAGGGGTACTGTGCCTAATCTCTATCATTGCCTCCGAGCCCTGAGAAAGGTAGGGCCCCTAAACAGTGGTGCCTACCCAGAATTCCCTTCACTTCTAAAAGTTTCTGGTGTCACATATAGACATTAAACAATTTATTGAATGAAAACTCTCCTTGGCATGGGTTCTTTGTATATACAGTCTTATGTTTCTATCCAAAACATGAAACCAAAATACACCTCTGACCTCAGAGACAAAAACTGGTATGGCTGCATCTCTGTAGCATTTAACAACTGTCAAATGAGCAAACACCGCATATTTCCAAAGACATGGAAACCTTCCCCAGGGCACATTTTGTGTGATTTGTCACAGTCATCATGCTAAAATGAACGTTCCTTAGGAGATATGTGCAAGGGGAAACACGAAGATGGGTACAGTTGTATTTCATACCTTGGTGGGAAAAAAAAAGGCTGATAACTTCTTAACCAACCACTTTTTCCACTTTTGTTAACAGTATCAATAACCACCACCACCACCCCACCCCCCCGCCGCCACTTCAGTCTCTATTTCTTTACAGACCTGTTTTCTCTGAAGTCCCAGAACCGTGGGACGCGGCGACTTGCCCGGCGGAGCTGCTTTATGCTGCCGTCTTCATGTTAGCGGGGGTCTCCGTGCAGCCAGCTGTGTCTCCCCCAGTGGCTCCCCCAGGGTCCCTGCTTCTGCAGAGACCTCTTTGACCGGGCTGTCTGGAAAGCAGCAGTTTGCAGGCCGCTGCTCTATACCTCTTTGAAATGAGGTTGTAGAGGATTGGGTTGATGGATGCGCTCAGATAGAAAAGTTGCAAAGCAACGATGTTAAAGTACTGGGAGAAATACATCATCCGGGAGTCTTCTGTATTTATGTAAATGATCCTGCCAACGTGGAATGGCAACCAGCAGACTATAAAGGCCAGAACGACCACCACTGCAAAGAAGACACAGGCACCAGAATTAGCAAAAGCTTCGGAAAACAAATCAGCGTTCCCGGGAAAGCATCTGAAGGAATGAATCAGAAACTCATTCCTAAGAGACAGGACTTAACCCAGCCCAATCCCCACCCCAGGAAAACCATTACGCTGCAGACTGCATCAGAATTTGCTTTAAAACAACATCTTAGTCCCAAAGACCTCTTATCAAGGCTGGACATAAACCAGCAGGAGCGAGTTCTACTAATGAGCTTTCTGGCAGGCGTCCTTCCACAAACCCACTTCAGAGATACGCGCTGTTCTCCGTTGAAAAGAATTCTGCAACAGGTCTGCACAATTTTCTTTGTGATAAGGGCATGGTTCGCTTTAGCCTTCAGGATAATTTAACATTAAAGAAAAAAAAAATTAGTTTAATGGAATCTGCCCTGTCTTCTCAAGGGTTCTGGGAGCTGTCCACACCCGCGGCATCTAACAGAGACGCGCGCTTGGATTAAAAGCGTCCAGTTACCCAGCCCGGGGCAGCCCGGCTCACAGGTCACAGCGGCTTTGCACAAAGATCGCTGTTTCCCGGACCCGGGTGGCCCATCCCTCAGGAGGCGCGCTGGGGCCACCCCAGAGCCCCGGGGGAAGGAGGACGGGACAGGAGATGGCTTTCTCTGGAGATGGGAAGTAGGGATAGGTGGAGGCTGCCGTAGAAACGGGAAAGGAAGAGGAACTGGAGCGGAGCCGAGGAAGGGGACGCAGAGCCCGGAGCGTGCCTGGGACGGCGGTGGCGCCACTTACGCAGGACGCGGACCGTCTGCCGGTGACCCCGCTCCCGCGCCGAGGCGGCCGGGCCCCGCAGCGGCCCCCGGCTGGTCCAGAGCTGGCGCCCGATGAGCCCGTAGAGGACGCTGAGGCACAGGAAGGGCAGGAAGAAGTAGGCGGTGGTGACCCACAGCATGACGCGCAGCGCGCCCAGCTGCGCCCGGCTCGGCCGGCACTCGCGGCTGAAGAGCGCGGCGGCCTCCGCTGCCTCGGGCCCCGACGGCGGGGTCAGGGACTGCGCCCGCGAGGTAGGGGGTGAAGGGGCCGCCCCTGCGGTGCCGTTCGGGGTCGGGGCCGCGGAAGGGGCGGGGTCCTGCTCGACGCCCACCAGGAAGAAGAAGGGCGCCGCGGAGAGCAGCGCCACGGCCCAGAGCGCGGCGATGAGCGCCCGGACGCGGCGGCGGGTGGCGAGGACGCGGGCCCGCAGCGGGCGGCAGACGGCCAGGTAGCGCTCGACGCTGAGCGCCGTCACGTGCAGCAGCGTGGCGTAGGTGCCGCCCTCGCCCAGGCACAGCGACAGGCGGCACAGCAGCGGCCCGAAGATCCAGGGGCGCGAGCGCCAGAGGCGGTACAGGTCGAAGGGGAGGCCGAGCAGGATGAGCAGGTCGGACACGGCCATGCTGCCCAGGTACAGGTTGGTGGTGGAGCGCAGGTCGCGGCGGCGGCCGACCAGCAGCACGGTCACCACGTTGCCGCTCACCCCGACGGCGAAGAGCCCCAGGCACACGGCCGTCACCGGCACCAGCGCGCCCAGCGGGAAGGGCGAGCAGCGGCGCTCGTCGCACGGCGGCAGCGCGGGCCACGGCGGCTCCCGCGCGCCTTCGGGGCCGTGGCTGCGGTTCCAGGGGCTGCCCATGGGCGCACCGGCCGCGCGTCCTCCCCGCCCGGTGGCTTCCTCCCCGCCCCGAGCCCCGGCCGCACTGCCCGGCCCTGCGGCGTCCGGGCGCGGGGAAGGCAGCTCTGCACCGTGTTGGTGGGGTGGGGGCACGGGGCCGCGCGCAGTCTCCGCCCTCCGCCACTGCCCGCCCCCGGCCCGGCCCCGCTCCCGCGCCCTCCAGCAGGCGACGTGGAGGCCACGGTGCGTCCCTCCCCGCGGGCGGGTGCTTGGGGGACCTGGCGGCCGCGTCCGGCCCGGGAAGCGACTACCAAGCCCGGGTGGGGTGGGCTTCCCGACCCCACCGATTGCGGGCTGGGGCCGCGGCCCGGGAAGGCTGGGGGACGCTCGCCCAGAATATCAAAAGGAAAGGAGGGGAGTCTGCAAAGAATCCAGGGGCCCCTCGGGTTCCAGTCCCGGCGCGCCCTCACGCGCGTGAGGGGCGGAGATGCTGGGCCAGTCCAGGCTGCTCAGAGTTGAACCTAAAGATTTCACCCCCCCGCCCCTTGCAACTCTGACATCTACTCTCATAACCACGTTTGCCCATGTTGAAGAACCTCGCTTAAATATTTACCTGGGCATTTGAGTACTTTCATAGGTGATGAATTGTTCCCGCGAAACTATTCTATCGGCTTACAAAGCCCAACTTGTGGGCCAACAACCAGGAAGAACGAAATTTCGGGAATGGGACTAAAACTAATTTAGGAATCAGTTCCTGGTGGTCTCAGTGGCAGGAGCCGGCGTTTAGGGGGCGCTGAGGATGCGGCTGGTCCTGGGCTTTTCATTTCACCCTCCCGTCCTCCTGGGCTCGTGTCACCCACGAGGAAAGTGGGACTCCTGTGAGGCCACACGGGCAGCAAGGGGCGGGGGCTGGGATTTGGACGCGGGTCTCAGTCCCGAGCGGGCAGGGCCCACGTCCCACCACCCTGCCCTGCTCCACCCTGCCGGCCACCTAGCCCTCTTGGTTTTTTTTTTTTTTTTTTTCCTTGCCATGTCCTCTATCTCTTTGTGTGAAAGGAGACATTTCTAGCCGTTTTGCCACCCGTCTGTTGTGGCAAGCTTAAATCCCCAACTCCTCCTGCCATTCCCAGCTCCTTTCTCCAGCTGAAACCTGGCTTTCCCCAAGGTTTCCCTGCTGTCCTCACTCGCAGGAACCATGGGCTTGGAGGCGGGTAGAGACGTCTTCCTTCTCCTGGTTTCCACCCCTCCTGAAGCCTCCAGCTTTGAATCTGATCACAACAGCCCCCCCCCCCCCCAGCTCCAGTCCCCACCGTGGCTCCTTTAGGGTTTGGGAGTCTCCACAGCACCCTCTCTTGACAAAATTCACATCACAGACCTGGATGCTGCAATGCGTGGACCCCTGAGTTTGTTGGCCTCGTTTCCATCCCTGGTTTTGCTTGTCCTCCATCTCATCTCAGCCAGCAGCTCCCCCAGCTTATGCCATCTCACCCTTCCTCACCAGGACCTGGTGACCTCCTCCGTCTCAATTTCAGTCATTCCTATTTCTGACCTCCACCCTCTCTCTGAATAGCTACTTTCTTTAGGATCTCTACTCCCGTCATCCTTCAACCCCACCGGGCCTCCCACGGGCTCTTCCTCCTCGTTCACCACCTCCTGTCCTCACGTCCCTCCTATACCCCACGTAAGCTCCGTCAGCACTCGCCACGGCTGGCAGGCACACGCCCTCGGCGCCCTTCCTCTATCCCCCATTTGTCAGACAAATGGGGAAAAGCACAGCCACAGTCCTGGTTACCTGCAGTCCTCTGCTTACTCCAGGCCTGTTCTGGGAGAGCTGATGAGTTGTGTCACCTGAAATTCACCCTGTTTCCCCTGGCCGTCCTGCTTCTCACCCGATTCCGCTCACTCCCCAGACTGTTCTCCTACGCAGCCTCCTCTCTCCTTAAAACCCAGCACCTCCTTGTCATCCCTACTCTCAGGCGGCGACATTGCACTCTATTTCTCTAAAAAAAAAAAAAGAGAGAAAGAAAAAAAGAAAAGAGAACTTTTTCACATTCCCTCTACCTCTACTACATTCACCCACCTCACCCCATTTTTGCCCCTTACACATGAATGAACTGGGGGTACTTGTGGCTGAAGAGCTCCATTTGCCTCCTTGAGAACATCCCTCTAGCAATTTTCTCCCTCTCTCCCCCCGAATCACCTTTTCCCCCTCTCTTCTAGATCATTTCAATGTTTCTAGCAAAACTCCTCAAAAGAGTATACAGTGTCTTCATTTTTTCTCCCTTTCTATTCCCTTTTCCCCAGCAGAGAAAATATAATTTCTTCATCTACAGTTGATCTGATTTTCCCCTGAGCGCTTACCTGCTGGGAAGCAAGAAAACATTAATAATCATATTCAGAGTATGGTTTAGTCCAGCCTGATAAATTACAGTCCCTCTAGGTGTTCTGTCTTGGATAAATTGCACATCTTCTCTTCCAAGTTCCCCTCGCTTGCCTGCTCTTTCCCTAAGGAGGGCCCAGGTGTATGGGGAGGAGAGGTGAGCCGGCTTGTGGAAGGAGAAGGGGGAGGGTCACCTAGCCCTGGGTGGCTCCTGGGGTGCCCTGGCTGGTTCCAGGTGCCCATTCCTGCCCGGCTGCCCTTGGAGACAGTGGTCTGTGGCTGGTGAACATGGGTCCCTTCCTTTCACCGCCCAGGGGCACATGATGGCTTCTTCTTGGCTCTCCCTGCTGCAACCCCCCCTACCCCACCCCAGGCCTCATCATGGTTTCCATTCTGCACATGATCTGGTGGTCCACCCCAGCCTCTGCCAAACGGCCCCCTTCTCCTTCCCCACCCACCACAGGAGGGGCTCTAACTAGCTCTCAAATCCGTGTTCCTGCCAGCCAGAGTCACGAGCACCAACTCTCCCCTCTCCACCTCTGACTATTCAGACTTCCCTTCTGTCCTGACCCTTCCCATGCCCTTCTCTCTGTAGACCTTAGCACAACTGACGGACGATAGTTTCCTTTGTTATTTGTTTATTTTCTGTCCCCTCTGTCTCCTTAACGTGCTCTAGAAGTCAGGGCTTTACTTGGTTTTGTTCATGCTGTTTCCCTACTGCCACGATCAGTACTGGCACAAAATGAGAACTTGATAAATATTTGTCAACTCAGGGAACGAATGAGTAGGCTTCTGCAGAACCAGATGGTGTTATTTTCCTTACAGTTCCCAGCAGTTAAGTGCAGTACTCGGATCACAGTGGGTGCTCAGAGAGCTGGGTGTGCAGCAGCCTTTTTCTATAACATCGTCCCATTGAGGTTCCGGTGTGTCTTGGCTCATTGCAATGCTTTGGTGGTCCTTGTTTTTGGAAAAAATGGGACCAGATAGCTGAGTAAGTGGCTGAATCTGCTTGCTACTTTGTAGTTCTGTCGTCACCCACTGTATCTCATCCGATGAGGGGAAGAGGAGGTTCTCAGTGGACCAGGTGTGTGGACAGAGATTGGCGCTTGAGTGGGGCTAGGGTGGGTTTAGGTGTGGCCTGGCATGACCCTGTGTCCCTGGAAGCAAGAGATTGGGGTCATCTAGGGTCCTGACCCCTAACTGGAGGCAGCATGGAGTGGCCTGAATAAAAATAAATCTAACAGGCTCTGTGAGCAAGGCGTTGCTTCCAGTGTCTGTGTGGGTCAACTCATTCAGTGCTCAACATCAGCGCTGTGCAGTGGTCCTTACAGTAGCTCCGTTTTGCAGATGAGAAGGCGATGGCACAGATGGTCCCCAGGCCACGCGGCCGCGAGGGGGCAGTGCCACCATTTCCAGAGTCCGTCTCTGTAACCACCTGCTCTGCTGCCTTTTGCCAGAGACCATAATGCTCCTGACCTTAGGGAGGCTGTAGGTTTGACCCCGAAACTGCCAAGATAGTGTCTTCCCACTTACATTCCAGAAATCACATTTTGTGAACAAACACAAGTGTATGGAAAGCTTTACAGAACATTATGATAAGTCCGTGACTTAGTTCACCTGTCAAAACACAAAAACTCGGGAGTTTTTTTTTTTTTTTTTACACTCTTCTCCCCAGAAGAGGAGGGTACGAGGCAGAGGTTGAAAACTGAGAGCACATGGCAATTGGCAGAAACTTCAGAAAAATTTTGAGCCAACTTTTACATTTGGGATATTTCACAGAAAGTTGCTGGTTTCCAGAATGGGACGGTCTGGCAGCTCTGGGCCACGATCCCAAAAGGTGACAATCAACCCAGAGTGGCGGCGGCTGCCTTTAGCTGCCGAGTCCCTGCTCTGTGCGGATCCCGCAGACCCTGCACCCCCCCAGTTCCCTTCCCCGTTTGCCAGACCTGCTGGTGCCAGCAAATGGCATCTTATTTAATAAAATGCAAAGAAGCCCAAGCTGGGACTGGGGGGGTGGGGGTGGACCCCTGGCAGAGAGGACAAAGTGTCAGATCCATCTGACCCCAGCACAGCAGGGGCTTGACAGGGGGTCACAGATGCTCTGTGACTATTTTGCTTTAGCAGTTTTCTTGGTCCTGATTTCTCTTGATAGAGACAGGTTCACTGCGGCAAGGATTATCAAGGGGCATGGCGTGGGTGGGGAGGGGGTGAGAACCTGTGAGGGTGGGTGGGAAGAGGGGCAGGACTTGGAAAAGCACCTCCTGGGGATTCCAGGCCACCCCTCCCGACCCCAGTGGGCTGTTTGGTCAGGAAGCAGCTCCTGGCTCACACGGTACAGCCGCCCGCCCTGCGCTGAGCTCGGGCTCCCTCCGCTGTGCCCTCTCTGTGTTGATGGCGTCAGATGTACCCCCCAGCCACAAGGACACACTTGGATATTCTGACTCACCTCGTTCAGACTTGGAGAACTGACCCATCGCTGCTTGAAAGGAGGTACAACCACAAAAGTCAAGAAGATGGTGAGGTTGAAGTCACAATACTCTCGGCAATTTAATAGTAAAAGTCTCAACATCTCTGTGCTAGTTTAGAAATGTTATGGACCCCAGAAGAGCCATGATTTTTTTTGTTATTAAATTTGGTTCTATTGTGATATATTCACATACCATACAATCATCCATGGTGTACAATCAGCTGTTCACAGTACCTTCATTTAGTTGTGCATTCATCACCCCAATCTGTTTTTTTTAATTTGTTAAGATTGATTCACACACGATACAATCATCCAAAATATACAATCAGTTTATCACATTACCATCATATAGTTGTTCATTCATCACTCCAATCTATTTTTTTAACATTTTCCTTGTACCAGAAAAAGTGATAAGAATAAAAAAAAATAATAGTGAAAAAGGAACACCCCAATCATCCCCCCACCCCACCCTATTTTTCATTTAGTTTTTGTCCCCATTTATCTACTCATCCATCCATACACTGGATAAAGGGAGTGTGATCCACAAGGTTTTCACAATCACACTGTCACCCCTTGTAAGCTACATTGTTATACAGTCATCTTCAAGAGTCAAGGCTACTGGGTTGGAGTTTGATAGTTTGGGTATTTACTTCTAGCTATTCCAATACATTACAATCTAAAAGGTGTTGTCTATATAGTGCATAAGAATGTCCACCAGAGTGACCTCTCAACTCCATTTGAAATCTCTCAGCCAGTGAAACTTTATTTTATTTCATTTCGCATTCCCCTTTTGGTCAAGAAGATGTTCTCAATCCCATGATGCTGGGTCCAGGTTCATCCCTGGGAGTCATGTCCTGCATTGCCAGGGAGATTTACCTCCCAGGGGGGAGGGCAGTGAGTTCTGTGCCAAGTTGAGCCATGATGGTTTAATCCAATCTTGTTGGGTGGAACTTTTGATTGTTTCCATGGAGATGTGACTTAATCAATCGTGGGCAAGACTTTTGATTCAATTATTTCCATGGAGGTGTGGACCCCACCCATTCAGGGTGGATCTTGATTAGTTCACTGGAAGATTTGAGAGAGCTAAGAGCCAACACAAACACTGATGCTGAAGAGATGCTTGGAGTTGCAGAGAGAAGATGTTTGGAGATGCTAAGCTAAGAGGTGAAGTCAGAGTTTGCCCTGGAGAAGCAAAGAGAGGACCCCCAGAGGCTTAGAGAGAAATTCTCTGGGAGAACAAGTAAGGATACACAGGTGCTGAGAGAGAGGAGCTAAGGGAGAAACTGAGAGAGACGTTTTGGAGAAAGCCTTTGTGAAACACAACCTGGGAGCAAAGGACCAGCAGACGCCAGCCATGAGCCTTCCCAGCTGACAGAGGTGTTCTGGACACCATCAGCCTTTCTTCAGTGAGGGTATCCTCTTGATGATGCCTTGGTTTGGACACTTTTATGGCCTTAGAACTGTAAATTTGTAGCCTAATAAATCCCCTTCATAAAAGCCAATTCATTTCTGGTGTTTTACGTAGTGGCACCATTAGCAAACCGGAACAATTCCCATGCAGACAAAACAGAAATGAAGAAAAATTATAAATTCTTTTTTTTTCTTTTTTGATGATGCAACTGACTTGAATTGCAGCATCTCCTGGAAAGGCCTATGGGTAAATACCTCTAAATAACCTGCTTCCTGCTTCCCTGCCTTCCGTCTGATTTTTTAAAACCACCATCTGTTGTTCAGACCCCAATAGAGCCGAATTGGAAGGCCCCCAAGGCTGTGCACCTACAGTAAGAGAAACTTGTGTGACGTAACAAGGAGAGATTTCTGGGTACCCCCTCAGCCTAACATTTATCTTCTTGGTGGACAAGGTAGTTATTGCTGGTTATTTTTACCTCTTAAGGGGGCTGTGTAGGTGTGATTTTATGTCTCGGAAATTGGGAACATGAATGTTTCCACCCCATTTCTGGGGAATGGAAGGGTGATTGAAGGATTCTTTCCATGGGGAATCCCTAAAACTTACCTGTGGGAGTGGGGGTGGGGTTGGGGGGTGTGTGTTCAGAGCAGGATGGTCAGAGGTGGAAGTTGAAGCCCTCCCCGGGGGCACAGCCCCACCCCTTGCTATGTGGTCTTGGGCAAGTTACTTAATGTCTCTGAGCTCAACCCCCTCTTCTGTAGAAAGGGGTGATAATACAAGGACCCACCTCTCTGGGTTGTTGCAAAAAGTAAACACAAAGATCTTAGCCCAGTGCCTGGCATGTAGCAAGCCTTCTGTAACTCTAAGCTTGTGTTATTATTATTATTATTATTATTATTATTATTATTATTATTATTTCAGTTTAAACAATGGGAATTTATTTACTGATGGGAAAAAGTCCAAATCAAGGCATCATTAAGGTGGTGCTTTCTTCCCAAAGGCTGCCTTCTGGGGTGGCTGCTGGTGATCCTTGGCGTCTTTGTCACATGGCAAGACACATGGTGGCATTTCCTGGTCTCTTCCTTCTCTTTTAGGTTCTGTTGATATCCAGCCTCTTTCTTCCTGTGGCTTTGTCTCTCTCTGCCTGAATTTCATTCTCTTATTTTTTTTTTAATAATTCAATTTTATTGAGATATATTCGCATACCATACAGTCATACAAAGGTACAATCAATTGTTCACAGTACCATCATTGTGTTATTATTAATAACAAAAGAAAGGAGCTTTCCTTCTACCCACTAGATGCCACCGCACCCATTCTTCGGTCAAGTCTTATACTTTCTGGTCCCCGCATTTCTCCTTCCACCTCTTGTCTATCAAAATCCCAACCTGTTCACCCCTCAAAGGCACCTAAAGCATCACCCTGTCCAGGTTGTGTTTCCCAATGTTGGCCTTGTCTCCGGTGTGCCCAGAGGCCTTGTCACCAGCCCGATGCCCCTTACATTTTTATTTAAAAAATGTTATTGCAGTACATTATATACAACATGTAGTTTCCCATGTAGTCAGTGGAGCTGCCTGATCAAAGGGTATATGCAGGGTATAGTTTCCCTCGATAGGGCTTGGATAGCTTAAATTCCACCTATGTCTTATTTCTCTAGAGTTATATTAATGGACTGTGTAACCAGAGTTTTGCATTTTTGCCAGTGATAGTCAAACATGGATTTTCAGCGCTTTATTTTGCATTTCTCTTAGGAAACTGTGCCTCTTGTCATATGTTTTGAGACCTTTTGATTTCCTTTTCTGTGACCTGTCTGTACCTTTGTCTATTTTTTTATTTGGTTGTTGATTGTTTAGTCTCCATATTTAGGAACTCATTATGTTTTCCTTTATTAGAGAGATTAGATTAGCCCTTTTCTGGGATATGATTGCAAATATATTTTCCTGGTTTGCTGTTTGCTTTGCCTTTCGTTATGGTATTTACTGTCATGGAGAAGTTTTTATTTATTTTGCCATTGAAATAATAAACCTTTCCTTTTATGGCTTCTTTATTTTGAGACATGATGTAAAAGGCCATAGGCATTCCCAAATGATAAAGGAATTGTCTCACATTTTCTAGTTTATTTGCTGTTGTATTTCACAATTAAATGTTTGACTCATTTGGAATTCATCTTGGTGTAAGGTGTGAGATATGGGCCCAACTTTTAACTTTTTTTAAGAAGGCTATCCAGTTGTCCATCATTTATTGAATTGTTCCTTTTTACTCCACTGATTCAAGGTGCCGGCTTTATCAAATACTAAATTCCTTCTATGTACTTGGACGGTGGGCTTTCCATTCTGTTCCTTTGGTTTTCCTGTGCTGGTATTGCATTTTTAAATTACTGAGGCTTTATTTATAATTTACTGGGGCTAGCTCACTGCTTTTTCAGTTTTTCTGACTGTTCTTATATTTCCGTGTGAATAGCAATATTATTTACATTAGGTTTATAGTAGCACTTACAATTTGGTGCCCCCTTTTTAAAAAAACACTTGTTACCTATTTATAGTGTCAGAGACTGTGTTGCTCTTTCTGGAATTGTGTACTCCCTGGACCCTTTGCAGTTTCCCCTCTTCACTCCTCTGGGATCATTTTGAGCCACACTTGCAATGACTGGACACTAGACTCGATGCTAGTTTAAATGGGTCTGTGTCAAATTCAGAGAATCGTAAGTTAATTCAATTAGTATTATTACTTGAGCACCTAATACATGACTTTATCTCAAAGGTTGTTTTTCTAGATTACTTTTCGGAATACAGGCTGTAAAGAAAACAGCTCTTAGGTTACTGTATATGAAACATTTTTACTGAATAGCTGCATTTTTAAACTGTGAGACTATAGAAGATAATTCCTTCTCTAAGACCACTGGGTCGCCCTAGAAATATTAAGAATGATATAGAGCTGAAAACTTAGGCCTGGGCAGACCAAATCATTCAATAGCTTTCGAGAACATCCATTTTCAATATAAACCAGGAACATCCTGCAGATTAGAAAACTGAAAGCAGTGGGGACATCAAAGGAGGTCTGCAGTGTTTGAAAAGGAAGTGAGAAGTTGGCCTGTGTCCTTAGTAAAATGGACTCATTGACTCGATGATGCCCAGGATTGTCTAGTCTTAGACTGTTTATCAGTTTTTAGGTCTGTCCTGTTTTCCCTTTTAAGGAATTTAATGTGAAATTCACATTAACATAAAATCACCCATTTTAAAGTAAACAAGTCAGTGCTATTTAGTGCATTCATAATGTTGTACCATCACCATCTCCATGTAGTTCCAAATCATTTTCAACACTCCAAAATAAAACTCTGTACCCACTAAGCAATGACTTCCCAGGCCCTCCCAGCCCCAGTAATCACTAGTCTGCTTTTGTTTCAATGGATTTACCTATTTTGGACAATTCATATAAATGGAATCATACAATTTGTGACCTGGGGTCTAGCTTCTTTCACTTAGCTTCTTTTTTTTTTGAGGCTTCTCCACATTGTAGCTATATTCCCTTTTTGGACATGTTTGTCTCATTTGTGGTAAGGGGCAATAAAAGTATTTTTATCCCTGGATGAATGAAGATTTAAGAGGACAGGTCATCTTAAGGGCTGCGTGTGGGCTCAAAAATGGGAGTCAAAGTATCAAAGGATTAAACTCAAGAGGAAAGAAATGAGGGATTCTCATCTAAATCCAGTGCCCTTCCTGACCTGGAGATTCTCCTTGTCGGATTTCTGTTCAACCTGCAGAGGGAGTGTGGGGTGCTTCGGATATGTATGGGTGCTTAGCACAATGCCTGGCACACAGGAAATACTCATGAAGTGCTACCATGAATATATTATTAAAAATTAATGTTAATTTTGGTTTCCTCCTTAGAATTCAGGACTTTGTGGACAGCTGAGGACAGTGGTCCAGTGTGGGGATTCAAATCTATCATTTATTAGCCATGCATCTTTTGGCAAGTACTTGACTTCTCTGTTCTTTGGTTTACTGTTAATACAGCAATTAGGAAGATTACATGAGATAACTACTGTGATCTCACCGAACACAAGGCCTAGAACGTGTTAGGTGCTTATAGATGCCAGCCATTATCACTTCAGTGAGTCATGTGGCTTCAAAATCTATCGTTTTGAAACCCCCTCCCTTGGCAAATTTGCTAGAGCAAGCAGAAACAGAAAAAACCATATTATTATTCTGAGATGAAAATAGCTATTGTGTAACAGCTAAATATCTGAAGGTACCCCTCAGGGCACAGGATTTGATGAGCACAACTATTAAAATTTTGGTGCTTTTGCCAACTTTCTTTTTGCCGTTTCTCTTTTCTTCCTTTTAAGAGCATCAGGGAGAAAATGATGGAGAAACAAAAGGGATACTCACGTGGGCATATGCATTATTTTAAAAAAATTTATACAAAAATAGAATATTTACGAACTCTTTAAAAAAAGAGCATTGTCATCAGCTTTGTTGACGGCAGGGGAAAAGTTACAGGATTACTGTGCCAGTTCAATGTATTATGTTCCCCAACTATCCTACAATTCCAGATTGTATTATCTTTGATGCAATCTCATGTGGGCAGACGTATTAGTGTTGGTTAGATTTTGGAATCTTGAGTGTTTCCCTGGAGATGCGCCCCACCCAACTGTGGGTGATGACTTTGGCTAATTTCCATGGAGGTGTTGCCCCGCCCATTCAAGGTGGGTCTGAATTAAATGACTTGAGCACGATATAAGCTCATACAGAAGGAGCAAGCTTGCTGCAGCCAAGAGGGACACTTTGAAGAATGCACAGAAGCTGAGAGAGTAGCTGCAGATGAGAGACAGTTTGAAAACGGCTGTTGAAAGCAGACTGTTGCTCTGGAGAAGCTAAGAGGACAAACACCTCAAGAGCATCTAAGAGTGACATTTTTGAGGAACTGCAGCCTAGAGAGGAACGTCCTGGGAGAAAGCCATTTTGAAACCAGAACTCTGGAGCAGACACCAGCCACGTGCCTTCCCAGCTAACAGAGGTTTTCCAGACACCATTGGCCATCCTCCAGTGAAGGTACCTGATTGCTGATGTGTTACCTTGGATACTTTATGGCCTTAAAACTGTAACTGTGTAACCAAACAAACCCCCTTTATAAAAGCCAGTCCATCTCTGGTGTTTTGTATTCTGGCAGCATTAGCAAACTAGAACAATGACTGCCTGTTCTAAGTTTTGGGGAACTGTGTTCTTCTGTTTATGTTTGCCTCCCTGCACCAATATACACATGGGACCCTCCTGCAGAAAGAGAGTATGTTCCTGATGGTAAGAAGCAAGACATTAGTGTTGGAAACCAACCCATGGAATGCTTGAACACACATAAAAGTTCCAATCTACAGAAAAAAAACTTACAGTACTGTACACCAGTATTATATTCTACTCAAGGCTGGACTCATGCTTGGTTTCATCTGTGGAGTGATGTGTTTATAGCGCGAATCTCTCCCCTTCTCCATCCTAACATTGGGAACTTTACTGTAGTATACCTGCAGTTGTGGCAGTGAGAGATCCACCTGGATTTTAAAAGGCATGGGTCCCCAGGAGGAGGTCCATGGAAGAGCGAGAGGGAATGTTCAACTTTCTGGTGGAAGGCAGAGCTGGGGCAGAAGACAGTACCAGTAAGTGGAAGGTTCTGGGCCCCTGGAAGTGGGAGACAGAAGGCACTGGGAAATAGGCGAGGAATGCAGGAAGGTGAGGAGAGGTCAGAGATTTCCTTCCTAATGAGAATTTTACCTCAGACCCATCCTTGTTCTTAATATATGTAAAGGAAGCAAGACATTTAATGAATTGTACAAAATCAAGTCACTAGGACAAAAATCCTTACTTCTAATTTCATTCTTTAGTCTGCTGGACTTCATCTTCCATCATGAATATGCATCCTCTCATATTAGGGATTCTGAATACTATTGGAAAAATTGTTTTAAGCAAGAGGAGACCTTAACACTTCATTTCTAAAACAGGCAGCAAATAATGAATGTATATGAATATAATAAACATATCTCAAAAAAGAATGATACAACTTTTATTTTCCTTGGATTTTAAAGATACTTTTGCTACACAGTTTATGTATTTTTTATGAGATTATATTTTTTCATTTGTATGAATTTCAACCTTATACAATTTTAAGGTATATGTTTGGTAGTGTATCTATAATCTTTAAAAAGTTTAGAGTTTTTGGAATGTACAATATATGAGGTAAAATCAAGATTACATTAAAAATTTTCTCCTCTGCATTAATTTTACAGTGAGGCTCAAATGGCAAATACACTATTAAATGACATTTACTATCAAAAATAGCAGTTCATTTGAGTTTACTATGAAAAACATAAGCCACTGTAACTTGCCAAAGTGGCACATTTCACCGTTTTAGACATTTAACTATATAGAAATCTCTGGGCTATTACACGCAAACGCATTTTTACTGCCAAATGTGGCAGTTTTAAGAAGTTTTTAGAAAACAATTGTGATCACCGTTGTTTTGGGGGAGGGTTATCAGTCTATGCACAGGAGACTGAATTTAAATAAAATGTAAACATACAGTATATTAACAGTGACATCATTCTTACCACTCGGAAAGACCAAGTGGTATCCATCTCTTTTTTGAACAAAATTAATGTTTCTTCTACAGCACGAATCATGTGACATAAAACAATTAGAATACATGCCCATTCTAACGGGTTCTTCAGAGATCTTCAAATACAAAACATATGTTCTTTTTTTCCAAAGACTGACAGCGCTTAGTAATCACTAAAATGCTAACCTCAGCAACTAAAAATTAGTGATTCACTATCCTACAATTCAAGTAATAAATTAAAAAAGCTAGTTACAAATGTTTTACAGATAACAGGTGTGATAAAACAAGAAATTTAGATAGTTTCATTTCAAACTGTGTATTACTGGCAGTCATTGACATCCAGGCGAGATGTACAATGGAGTACTTGACAAATTCAGTCTGATCATCCAGTAACTCACAAATGCAAGCTCACAAAACATTAATGAATTATGCAATTGCAAAGTGCTCTAATGCAACATTAACCACATGCAATCAACAATTTCGAATAGTATCCAAACAGACATTACATTAAACATTAGTTTTTCAAGAAAGAAAGCAGCTTGACGTTTACTGGTGCAAATTAATCTGTCTTCGGATTTGGTGCCCCAAACAAAAAGGGTAGGTTTGATTAGGAATTCTGATGGTGAAGGCAGTAGTTATAGGAAAAGCAGCAAAACTTGTGGGAGTTCTTCAAAACTGGCCTATACCAGACAGATTAAGTATTCAAATGTGTGTGTGTATATATATATATACATATATATCATTCATTTATACATTTGCTATGTAAGGTTTATATATATGCCCTTACACACAAAGATGTAGCTCAAGGGTTCACAAAACCGGAACCGAATTAAATAGGTATGAAATTTCAAAAATTTTTTATGATTACGTTTTATTAAAAAGCAACAACCTAAAAGCCCTCTCTCTTCCATGTTTTCAAGACCCGAAGAGGTGCTTTGTGAGTAAACATAAATATTTTTAGGCCAAGTAAACTGTGCTTTAAGTTTCTTATCTATGAATTTATGAATATATATTTGTAATGAAGAACTCCATATTTATCAAACAGAAAGCTTCTTTTTTTCATGCAAGTTCTTTCATTCAGATTTTTGCTTGCTAAGGCCCTCCAGTTATTCATCATAATCCCACTTACCAAATAATTAAGACAAATGAGGAGGTAGAAATATAGCACTGTTTTGCTTTCACAGCATCCAACTTTAACATTTTTATACAGCATGTTAGTGTAAGGTTTTTCATTCTGAATTTTTCATTGGTTAATAATCTTTAAAATAAACAGATCAGGTTTTCACTGTTACCGCATGTCGACTGGTCAAAATATCAATTACCTACTGTTGCCTCTTAGAAAGTTTGTTCTATAAGAAGACATGTCAAGGAAAAAAAAAAAGTAAAAGAAAAGGGAAGAAAGGGAAAAAAAAAGTCCAACCAAACATAACAAATTTCTGTGGCTTGCATTCTTTGATAAAGTGCCAGGCTCTACCTAACAATGTAAGCATTGTTATGGCAAAAATGATGTGCTGTAGCCTCAATGCCAGCGCCAAATGCCACTGTTTTTGTAAAAGCAATAAAGAAACAGTTTTAGTATGTGACAAAATAAAATGTAATAAAGTGTTGAAAAATAAAATTATATTTTTACTTGATTACAAAGTACTGAATGATAAAGGCAATCAAGATGGAAAAGAAAGCAAAGAGCACGAGGATGAGGGCGGCGCACTGCTCGTCACTGAGTGCCCGTGAGGTCCTGCTGCTTTTCACGGTGTCCCTGCTGGGGCCAGCTGGCGGCTCCGTCCTCTGGGAGATGATGAAGGCGGTGCTGCTGTAGGGGCCCACAAGGTCCTGAGGCCCCACGGCGTCTTGGCACTGGCGGATGGCACACACACGGAAACGATATTCACAGTTCAGCTGAAGGCATGAATACCGGAACGAGGAGTCAGGACCTTTGTAGATCTGCTCATAAAATAAGAAAAGGAAGGGTTATGTGTGAAGGTGCGCACAAAGCCGGCGTTGGAACTGGCCAGTTTTAGAATTCTTCTTGACTGGAAAGCTAGTGAGTGCCATTCATTTCATCTTTTGAAATGACATTTAAAAAATACCTATCCATTGAAGTATTTCTCCGCCTGCTGTATAAATTTGAAAAGTGATGATGTGAGAGCTGCCCTCACAGAACTTACAGTCCAGTCAAGAAGACGTGCTCCCAAAGCAGCTAGGGAACATGCAAAATCAACTCATAGGCCTTTCCCCGGTTTCCTCAAATGCAGGATTTTTGTGAAATCATTCTATGAAAGTGGGGGCAGTGTCTAATCTTGTTCTCTGCTATGTCTGCTAACTGGTGAATTTTCATTGCTGCATGTTTGTTGAATGAGACAAGGAATGAATGAATGAGGGGAACACTCTATAAGTGTTTATGACAAATCATTTTACAAACTTCAGAGGGATCACAGAATCACATAATAGGATCTTAAAACCCAACTCCTTGGCCCATCCCTTGTAACAGAAGTAACAAGAATGGAATTCCAAGGATTTTCAAAGCAGTGTGCCAGTGAGTAAGAGGGTAATCGTTGGAATTGGTCACCCCTGGGTTCAAGCCCTTCTCCACCACTTCACAATCCATGTGACCTCACACCAATCACCTTGGTAAAAGGGGCACAACAGTAGTTACCTTGTAGGGTAATTATGAGGATGAAATGAACTACACTTGTTAAAGCACTTATTAGCACAGTGTCTATTTCCATGAATGACTTTTAGTCCAACTCCTCATTCTATAAATGAGAAAACAAAGGTTACAGAGTCCGTGACCCACACTTTCAGCTGCCTCAAATGTATGTGTTGAAAATCTAAATTTTTACATATTGGTTTGCTACTGAAGAAGCAAAGAAAGATCTGTCTTATTTAACGTTGTGTCTCCAGAATCCAGCATATAGTAGGTACTTAAAGACCATTAAATCAGAGCCCAACTTATTTTATAAGTTAAAATTTGTATCAATGCATGCAGAGAAGATGTAAAGGAATATTTAATGAAAGAAGTCTTAAAATGAATCTTAAAAAAGATGCTAAAAAGATTAAGTAAAACAGATGGTTGTTTTAGAAAAGAATGTGAAATAGTACATATGCAATGAAGCCAATTTAGTAAAAAAAAGTATGTTATTTGTCTTATGGATCTAAAGGGAGATTTTTATTTTTATCTTTAAAATTTCCTTCCTTTCGTCTCCAAATGAGATGGTAATACTATGGGTAAGGAAAAAGCCCAACAAACAGCATGAGGGTGATGAGTGAAGACATTTAGCAAAGAAAGGGGAAAAAGTACACAGACTAGTTTAAAGAGTTTAGATTTGATTCTTCAGGGAGCTGCTTCAGGTGTGTTTCAGGAACCCCAATCATGAGGCTGTGTGGGGGCCTGAAGGGAGTCGGGTAGGAGAGGGGCACCCACTGTATGTGAGAATGATGTTATGAGGTCCTGATGGAGTTTTTATGGTTCTAGAAATGATTTCTGAATACTAACTTACTAATACAGGCCCCAAAGCATTCCTTGTATATAGTATTTAATACTTGTGTGTTGAATATCAAATAAATTGCAAATAAAATATTATATTCCACGAGTGAAATTGAACTCTTAAAAATTAATCACCAACTGGTGGAACATAACGTGGAAGTAAGTCACAGAATTTAAAAAGATGTAAGAGATTTAGATGAACACATATAGGATGAAGTTCTAAGGAAATCAATATTTTAAGTTTTATAGCATGCTTATAATTCAAAGTAAGTGAAAGCGATGATAAGGTTAATTTAGCATTTAAGTTAAATTAGAATTAGCATTGCTGTTTCATGTAGTGACAAAAGTTTATTAAAATTCATACAGTACTAAAATGTGGGGCCCTTATTTCCTTTAAACATGTAATATAATTACATTTTCTTTAATATTAATTTTGCTTCCTCCTTGGAAGGAAACCTGCTTATCTATAAATTACATTTCAAATCTAATTATCATGTCAGTTTGCAGATAGTTTAATAAAGAAAACAATCCAATGCCAAATTTAATCTGCATCTTTGAGGACTTTCATAATTTCAGTTAAGAAATTGCATTTCCATATTTAACAAAACTTGAAAAAAATTACATGTTGAGTATATTAAAAAAATTCCATTATTAATAGTTATAACAGCATATGACTGAAATAAAACAGAAGAATGATAGGTTTTCTAGTGGTAAAAGAATATAAGATATGGAAATGAAAAAAAAAACAAAACAAAAAACAAAAAACAACAAACCAAGCTGAAAAACTTCAAAATCAAGAAAGTTGACAGCAAAAAGGGAAAAACCAAATGAAATGTTTACAGAAACTTGGCTTTTGAGTTGTATAAAAGCTTATTCTTTATAAAAACTAGTCAACACTGACAACTCCTGACTTCGCTGTCACCCTTTCAGAACTCAGCCCATGCGTCGCCTCTTCCGCGAAGCTCTCTCTGAAATCTACAGCAGGAAAGGGGACGCTTCCTCTAGGTTTCTGTAATAACTGTGTCTCCTGTCATATTTACAACACTGTATTATACTTGTGACTGTTACTATTGCAAAAGACCCCTTCCTGGCCTCTCCGCTCAGCCCTCTCCTGCCCTGGTGGAGTTCCATCACTAGGCAGACTGACCGGGTATCTGATTGCATGACCACTTTGGTTAAAAGCCTCCACTGGCTTGTTTCGCACGGAGTAAAGGCCACAGAATGGCCTCTAACCCTACAAGACCTCCATATCACCCATAAACCCACCACCATTAACTACCAGACCACTTCTACAGCTCTCTATTGTTCACTGTGCCCCATGCTGCCTGCCCTTCTAGCTGTTCATCACATTTATCCAGCACACCCCCACCTCAAGGCCTTCACACCCACATGCTCTCTTCTGGAACCCTCTTCACCCCATATTCACTTCCTTTGGGTCTCCATTCATATGTCATCAAACTGCCCTGTGTAAAATAGAACTAGTGGCCCCTGCAGCCATCCTGCTCCCAGCACTCCCTATTCCTATTACCTAGCTTTTTTCTCTAGTGCACTTACCACTATCTGATATATTGATGTGTTTATCTGCTTTTAGTGTCTCTTTCTCCACTAGAATGTAAGCTCCATGGAGACAAACAGTTTTGTTCAGTGCTACTGAGTGCCTGGACACTTGTCAAATGAATGAATAATCTGTTTAAGTGTCTTCCACCTCCAAAAGATTTTAATTCTTTGCTGTGTGGTTACTAATCTTTGGAACAGTAAATAATGAATGAATGTTTTTGAATTACAAAGGTAAAGATGTCAAATCTTGCACTGAAAATATGCAAAAATGAAAGGAAAAAATATGTAACCACAGAATTACACATTAACACATACCTGTTTGAATTCTGAATCTTTCCCCACCATAACTCGAAGACTGTAAATAACTGGATCACCTTTCATTGGCTGTAAACACTCCCATGTAAGGTCACAAATGTGATCATTTACTTTTTCTATTTTGGGGGCTGCAAGGGATAAATATAAATAAAATCTGTACTTGATTTTTAACTTGGTACATCATACAGACACTTGTTTAGGTCAAAATCAACACATCTTTAAAACCTGGTTAAAAATTTGGAATACATATCAGTGAATTTTTGATATTTGCAGAGAAAAGGGTCACTTTTATTGTCTCCAGGCTGTACAACCTACACATGCTACCAGAGCCAGACTGGATAAAACATTGGTCAAGGTTGATGCTGTTTTCATTAAGCTCAGAGCCAACGGAGGGATATGGCAGTTCTAAAACAGCTTTTATAATACTTCTAAGAGCGTTAACTAGAACAGAGAACTTTTTAATTTAAGAACTCTCCTAACAAGATGAGTTGAAAATAATCCCACAGTTGCTTGAGTGTTTATGACTGCCTCACTCAACAGTGGGCACAAAGGGGTTAATTAAAACCACTGTCATCTTAAGGCTAGAGACACTCCACCAGATGAGGGAACAGAAAAATGATTCAGTGAAACTCATCAACATTATTAGAAAGATTAATCAAGAACAGCCCTGCTAAAAGGCTGTGATGTTTTTCTTTAAATAGCAATAGTAAAAATGGCAAATGACCCTACAGAAAAGCTGGCCTGTCTATTCAACTGAGTATTTTAATGCTAGATTTAAAAAATTAGTGACAAAAATCAGTACTTGTCTGAGAACAAATGAGCCAGATAAAACAGCTTTTGTTACTGCATGAAACTCCCAAGAGGGTTTGCATATATAATTTAATTTTTATAATACAACTGTTGGACACATACTGGATGCTAAATTTTAATAACAATAAACAAAGCACCTTAAGAAAATGCATTTAAAATTAACTTATTATTAAAGAAAACAACTGGAGGATGTATACCTTACCTTTCAAGGCAGCTGGGACAGATTTTGTAGTAGTGAAAACATATTTTTGGGAGAGGGGGCCTTCCCCAGCTTCATTACAAGCTTGAATACAGAATTTATAGGATGTTGACTCATTGAGTCTTTGTACTTTGTATGTATGACATGGTCCTCTGTACAGGGATACAAACCTAAAATGGAAATAACTATTAAATAAACCTTAGACTACTTTATGACAAATGTTTCTACAACTACTATAACACAACAGCTAGGAACATTACTTAGAAGTACTAAGTTACTCCTAAAATTTAATGTCAGAAACAGTCTGTCACTCCAAATATATCTGGTATGTGTTTTCATTAGATGATCAAAGCCACAGAATCAGCAAATTTCCCAATCTGACATGATTCCCTCAAATTTGTTCCTGTATTTAACATCCAACCATAGTAACTTTTCTTCCCAGGTGGCTGTCTTTTAATATACATATCTTTAGAGGTATGTAGAATATCACAATTTTAATTTTAAATTATTTTTAACTTAAGTCACATACAAACAATTTGTCAACTACAGGATGGGACCTGAGCTATGACACTAAGTTTCTATTTTAATCTTCCTTGCCCTTATCTGGAAAGAAGCTAATTCTGAGTTCCCAGGCATAATTTTTAGCTGTATTGTGATATTTTCTAGAGATTTACATATAGCAGTATGAAAGAAAACATAATTTCCAAAAAATTATCCAACTTGAACTGTTAGATGGTAAGTATAATGTCATATACATTTCTCCTAATATGTCACCCATATTTGAATGTTTCCCAATATTTTTAATTGGCTGTTTTTTAATTTTAGGAAATTGAGGTACAAATAATGAAGGCTCATATAGTCATAACAGTCTGAAAACTGTAGTCAGGTTAAAAAATGACAAAATAATTAATGATTTGAAAGTAACAGAATTTCCAAGGAGCAGTAATTGGATAAGCCTTGTCTTTTTAATCCCTGCAATATATTTATTTTTTAATGATTAAAAAAACCAGTGGTAAGACCACTGTTGAAAAAAAACTGAACAATGACAAAACTTGTGATTAGGGAACAACTAAAGCAACACTTGGACACCAGCCCACTGTAAATGTAAATAGTTGTGAAAAAATCAAAGGGAAGGAATGTAAACAAAGATATTAAATTTACATGTATTAGATTTGCAATATCATAAAAAAGTTTTAATTTCTTTGTTTTCCACAGACAAGGGCTGTGAGCCACATTCATACTGTTCAACAATTCTCCACGTGCTAGCTGAATATTAATTAAGCTTGATGTTCTATAATGGTAGGGCCTATATTTAATAGAATATTTATTCTATTATCTTTCAACCAAGCATTAATTAGAACTGTCTCCAGTAAGCCTTCTTGCACTGCCCCAAATGTAAATGCTAGGGAAGGGGTGAATTTACCCAACAATAGTTACATACATCAACGATAAAGATAAACATATTAAAGAGGAAAACCCAAGGCAAGGCAAAGAATCTCTTTTAAACAATAAGGCTGCAAAGAGGATGTAAATTTCTGCCAGGAACAAAGGCTACCACTCAGAACCACAGATTTCAGAAAGTAGTCTATATTGTTTCTTCCGTGTAATGCTATTACTGGTGATAAAGTATACAAAATAATTCTGTATGTCACTTTAAATGTGTAAATATTTCTGATAGAGGGTACTTATCTACAAGCACCATGAGTATTCCATTATCAAATACCTGGCTAAGATACAAACCTAACACAGTAAATGAACTGTTACACGCATTCTGTACCTATCAGACATGCAAACTGTTTAATAAACTAAGTGAGAAGCATAAAAGTAAAATTCAAAATCCTTAAAATATTAAAAGCTTAATAGCTGGAGAGCTCATGGTAGTGTTTATATGGGATGTAATGCGAATAAATAGCCCTAATGTTGTCATGATTTAGTGCAGCAGTGTATGGCATGGTAGTAGAAAATCGTAGGAGGT
The DNA here is from genome assembly GCF_015220235.1 of Choloepus didactylus. Taxonomy (NCBI): domain Eukaryota; kingdom Metazoa; phylum Chordata; class Mammalia; order Pilosa; family Megalonychidae; genus Choloepus; species Choloepus didactylus. The sequence goes on from NC_051318.1 coordinate 95,287,604, forward strand.
GAATATTGAAACTGAAAAAGATGGCAGCACAGATAATAACCTAAAGCAGCAAGGGGACTGGATATCGAATCACAAAATCCAGCAAAGATCTGACAGTGCAGAACTGACCCGTATCCATTTCCGGTACAGGGCCTGTGACAGAGATATGGAGGAGACTGAGACCTTATTCCTGCCCTCAAGGAGCTCAGAGATCTTAAGCCAATTTGACTATAAGATTGCCTTCTGCTGAAAATAAACACTGAAGAGAGTTTATTTTGTAGCCAATATTAAGTTTTTTACTAGCAGAAAGTGAATATGTTAGAGAATCAAAAAATAGCTCATAATTTTTTTTTCTCTTGACATTTCACTGACAAGTTATAACCAGGAAATCTACATGTGTCTTCTTATGTTTTGAAAAAGCACACTTAAAAGTTTTTCTCATGATAATTTTAAGTGTTTTAAAAAATCTATTTACTTGTACAGTTTGTAAAAATTTATATACCTGATGAAGAGAAGGGGAAAGATTATTCCAGGCAGAGTTGGGAAAGGATTTGGGATGTTTTAAAGACCATTCCATTCTTCCAAAAAAAGATGTGGTTTTGATGGGAAAAAAAAAAAAAACACACACAAAAAAACATATACATATATATATACATATAATTGAAACTGAAGAAACCATATAGAGAAGCAATTTAAAAAACCTACCTTCCATTCTTATCTTCCATCTGAAGGTGGTACCGAATAGAATCTGCTGACAATGTCTTTGGGGTTCCTTCTCCCCATTTCAGCTTAAGGTTCTGGTGGCTAACGGCAACACATTCCAGACGAGGTGGATCGGGAGGGAGGGGCTTAGTTTTTAATTTTATCATGTGGCTGAAAGGCCCAGCTCCAAGGCTATTCAAGGCTTGAATTCGTATTCTAAGTGCCACATTAAAAAGACAGAGTTTAGTTTATGATTATTTAAAATGTCTTTAATCTAGGTGAAAATTAACATAAAAGTTTTAGAGTGTACCTGTATGTTGTATCTGGATGCAAATTGTCTACAATGCAGTTTGTAACCTTTCCCACTGTCAAGGGTTGTTTATCTCCAAAGTCTATGCAGTAGGCAAGGATTTCAGAACCATGATCACAAGGCTTTTCCCAGCTGATCGCAAGGCAGGTAGAAGGTGAGTAATGGGGACTTTCTACATCATCATTGCTTATTTCTTGAAGACATGTCACAATGGCAGGAACTGATGGTGGAGTCACACAGGCTACTACTTCACTGAATGGGCCTGCACCCACAGCACTCAGACCCTGCATGTTAACAAAGACAGAACTATGAAAATGCTAAGGACACACAAAACTCATGTGCAAAGCAAGTGACAAGGCACTGATTTACCTGAACCCTGCAATAATAGGTAGTTGCTGGAGCAAGTCCTTTTAATTCGTAACTGAGACCAGGGCCGCAGTAACATGTCTGCATACTTCCTTCAACTCCTCCCCACTCTAATCGATACTCAGTCACATCAATTCCATTACTCAATGGGACCTTTAAATTAAGAAAAGGACCAAGGCGTTATGTCTTGAAATTGATTTAAATAGCTTTTGGGCAAAAATGTTCTTTGAGCACACCAAAAACTGGACTGCTTTTGAATTTCTTTAAAACATTTAATTAAGCACAATTAAAACTCTTCAGGTCTATGTTTTTACTCATTGAGACCTGATGAGTTTAAGATTGGTCAAAAAATACAACTTTGTTTTGAATTAGAAGTAGGAATAGGACAATGAGTGTCACTTTGGAAAGAGTATTTTAAGTAAATATACTTCAAAGTAATTCTATTAAGCAATATATAATGATAAACCATACAAGGACATTTTCTTTGTTAAATTTCAAAGGAAACTGAAAATGTAATTATCATTACTGATTATAACTGGACACAATAAATACACTGGAGATAATTAATGTAAGAGAACAAGAGTATTATACTAATTCCTGAGAATGTCTGTTTTAACATTAAGTTCACCAGTAGTTGAAATATCTCAGTACTGAGAGACAAAAGCCTTTGATAAAATACAAAGCATATCACAAACAAGAGTCTAAATACATGTAATACGAACATACCTTTACTTAAAATGCTTGAAAGAGGAAAAAGAATCCATTTTTTACCATATGATTTAACTAGGACTTACTCTTTGTATAATTTAAAGAGGCAAAATGAACAGTTGCTTTATTCTTTTATATACATTTTAATATAAATTTATATATTCATATTTTATACAGCTTTTATATTCTATTTGTGTAAGAAAATAAATAGAAGTTAATGAAAATTACAATACCTCCCAATTCACTTGTGCACAAGTTGCAGATCTGCATGTCACTTGAGGGGGTTTACACTGATCTGGGGGCCCAGGGGCCGTGGTAATATCACATTTCTCCGAAAATGGTCCAAACTAGAAAAACAAATATAACCAGTACTTTTATTTTTCGCCCTTAAACACCTGCTGATTGCTCAGCACTACAAATTTAAAGATTCACTAATAATTATGTTCATTATCTCTGACTTCCAAGATTAATTGGTTGTAATATAATTTTATAAGCAGTCACAGAATGTAAAAAGATTTAGTGATCATGGAAGTAAAGGTGGGGGTAGTTTTTAAGTTTGATTTAGTGTACTTTCATTCTCCTGCTCCTTATTCCTTCATGGACTTGTTTTGGTTAAGATGGTCAACATGGAGGGGGATTAGATAGGTGGAGTAAATCAGAAGAAATTATGTGAAGAGTGAAGAAATGGACACCAATCGAAAGCAATAGGAAAAGGTGGGAATAAATTATATCTTAAAACTTAGGATAGCGTCAGAATGGTCTAAAATGTATCTTCTCTGGAAATACAGAAAGCAAATATTTACATAAGGTGATTATGACACATGATCATAAACCTGACAATACAGACTGAGGACACTAGAATTAAATATGCTCTCCCAAAGTAACACAGTCTTGTGAGGCTGAAAAATTAATACCAGACAAAAAGGAATGACTGTGGTAAGGAGTGCAAATAGAGTATATGAATTTGACTGATATAAGAAATCTACAGATATAAACAGAGAACTCAGGTGGAAAACAAGATATGAAATATAGTACAGGCCACTCAAATCTGAAATAATAGAGAAGGAAAGGACTTGTCAGTTGAATTCTGTAAAATTTTAATTACAGAATAGTTTATAGAAACAGTGTTATTCAATTGGGTAAGAGATTACTGCCTCGTCCTTAGGGGAACTAACACAGAGAAACGGGAGGTATCACAGTGGAGTAGAAAGAGCTTTGGCTCTGGAGTCTGACAAAACTGGGTTTGTGGCTCATCTCTTATCAATTACTAGTTTGTATGATTGTGGGCAAGATACTTAACTCTTGAGCCTCAGTTTTCTTACCTGCAAAATGGAGATATCACCTATTTTGCCCACTTTATGGAGTTGTGCAGATAATAAACAAATAACAAAAAACACGAAAACAAATGCTTAAACAGAAGTTCAGTTTTTCTTACTTAGGCAAAAAATGAATCATAATTAGTTGCCAACTCAAAGAAAATGCTGTATAAAACCAGCCTAAAATGACTTAAGTATTGCAAGTATTTCACCTTATGATCTTGCTTCTACTCTTAAATTTGCTAAGTAAACCATATTAGCACAACCTGAAAGGCAAACTTCAGCTCACCTTAAATCCTAAGTGTCACAGTTGCAGGTGGGGTTTGAAATACTGAGATGCCTTGATAATTAATAATTACTTCTTATTTATCAATGCTGGCTTATTATAAATTGTAAGATTTTGAGTCACATGTTGAAAGCAAAATGACTGAATAATGGGTGCAATAATAAAATGAAATAGTACTGTGATTATAATTCGATTAACAGCCTCTTCCTACCCCCATTTTGTTAGCCGCACGCAGTCTGAAGCTGTATGTCTTTCCAGGAAGAAGGCTGCTCACTGTACATTCTAATTCAGAGCCCTGGTAAACTTCTCTGGGCTCATCTTTTTCTACAGGAAACATTTCCACACCATAACAGGAAATGGGTGATCCACCATCAACCTGAGGAGGTCCTAAGGTGAAAAGATTTATGCAGTTTACCAAGTTGAATATGTTTAGTACAAAGTCAATTATAATTTATTACCAAAATGGAAATTACCCCATCGTAACTGTACTTCTTTTGCTTTGGGTCTACCCTGTAACCTGGGAGGGAGGCAAGGGCCAGGAGGCACAGCTGGAGTCTGCACCAGTAAACATTCAGATACCTGCCAAAACAAAAGCAAAAACAAAACAAAAATGCCCCAGAGCAAACAATCAGATTCCTTTTGTTAAAGGAAAATGATACGATCACAAAGACTGCACCAATAATTTGAGACTGTACTTCATTATCAACTGAAAAACAAAATTTTGAATAAAATCAAAACCCAATTAAATCATTAAAATTCAAATTTTATAGACAAAATTATATGAAGTATATAGACAAAGAAAATAGACATGTACTATGCTATGCAACTACTATACACAAAGCAAGTTACTGGGGGAAGAAAGCACCTTTCCTTTTCTTTTCATAATTAAAAAACAAACGAACACAAAAACCTCTAATACTATCCAATGGATATTAGTTTTGATCCTGTCCAAATGGATCCACTACAAGTCTCTTTTATAAGGATGGTGTTTTAACCTTCAATAAATGCTGTTTCCCTTGTTTCCAGGAGGTTTAGACTATTTTGGCTCCTTCATTGTACTGTATTCTTAACCTAAACACTTATTAATTTAAAAATCTTTCTTTCTACACCTAAAAATAATTTCTAGGAAAACTTTTCTAGATACTTGGTATTTTTCTAAGTATTTACTATTGCTTTGAAAAACTGTCTTTAGTTTTATTTCAAAAGATACTCTAAAATTTTTTTCACAAACTCAGTATCTTGCCTATTATGTAGCAAGGACATTCTTTTCAGACACAACCAAGATTATCTAGTTTTCACCTTATTCAGAAGGTTATACTATATAAGAAGGCTACAGTCCTATTATTAGAATCATAGGATTTGTTTTGGGGGGGTGGTTGGAGGAAAGAAGTTGCTGTTTTTTTTTTTTTAACCCAGAGAAATTTTCTTATTAATTGGATCACAAGCCAACTGGGCAGGACTAACTGTTTCACAATACTCACATTTTCAACAAAATCCATATAATTTATTAAAAAACAAACAAACAGTACTTTCACTGACTTAAATTTCAATTGTAAAATAATAAACATTATGACTGCACCAAAAATGAGCTCTTGGTTAAATTCATTAAAAAAAAAAAAAAAAAAATCACTCTGAAAACATACCTCTCCAGAACACTGCAAATGTCTCCTATACAAATCAATGACACATTTTAAAGGCTATTTTAATTACTGGGTTCCTAATAATGAAATAATGGCCTCTCTGAAGTAAATACTAGAATCTGTGTTTAAACAGTAAAATGACATTTTATCGTTTCTCCTGACATATTCATAGTTTGTGGAACAGTACACCAGTGTATAATTATTTTATTTCTGTTTCTGCCAGATATGGTTATTATTATTAAGTTTATCTTAATAAAACCACCAATATTTTCTTATATTTGTTTTTCCAAAGCTAAACCAGATAATAGATATTCACTGAATCCTTACTATGAGCTAAGTACTATGTTAGAATATGCTGGTCAAATAAAATAAATGACCCAGATTATAGATATTACTTTTATACATCTGTGGATACATTTCAATATTTGAGGTGGCACCTGGTGACTGATCACATCCCATTTGGCCAAACTCAGAAAAAAAAAAAAAAAAAAAACAACAAAAAACTACATATCAGTATTACCGCACTCTGTCCTCCATCACTGATACAGTAAACTCGTAAACGATAGAAGCAGCCTGGATTCAAACGATCACAAAGATGTTCCCTAGTAGCTCCACTGTATATCGTATCCCATTTGTTTCCTGTAAAGTGAAGAATTATGTGCAATCAATGACAAGGTAATGTTTAACATTTTGGTATCATGGCCACAGCAGGTATCCTAGCTTCCCTAAATAAGTATTTATGTAATTTGTCAGAAACAATCTAAGCTTGTTTCCAGTTTCCTGGAAATGATCTAATTTTCTTTATATGTGCAGCTTCCTAGACAAATTTGCAGGGCTCTGTTGAAGTGAAATATCTCTGTAACCCTGTACAGACTTTGGCTTAGATTGATAATTTGCTTTTAATTAAGCATTTTAAATGTGTTTACTGGTCCAGTAATAACATTATAACACACAGTGTAGAAAGAACCAATACCATAGGAAGCTTAGTCTTAATTAAAAGACATCTTTATTTTTTGCAGGAAATAGAATATTTCATTGAAATAAAAACAGCTCAATATGTGATTCAAGAATAAAGTTCACCAGGCATAAAATTTATTACCAAAACTAGTATAATTTGAATTAAATTTCAGAAGATAATTTTTTTCTGATACACCTGGGTATAAATCTAATTGAATAAATGAACCAACCTTTAGAAGACTTCATAGTATCTAATGACTTTAGTCTAGGATACTGACACTAAGCATAATGTGAACAAATGAGAAAAAAATAAGAAAATGTAAAGATAATACAGGTATACAACAGTCATATATGATTCAGTATATTTCTGGAGATCATAATTTAAAGTGGGCCATAATAGGAAAAATCCTAACTGCTACAAAGGAGGAAATAAAGGACAGCCCAAAGAAAAACAAACATCTTTTTACAACAGCAAATGAAAGGCAAGAGGTGAGAAAAAAGATAATATGAAGTGTAAATCACAAAGAACTGGGACAGACTGACTGGTACATATTTATCAATCAAAAATTTTTTTAAGTTATTCTTACCATTAGAACCTTCTGCCATCTCTACTACATATTTATTGATGTCTGCGCCTCCACTGTCTTTTGGTGGGTCTATCCAAAGAAACAAAACTGATATTAGGCGAAGTACATACAATTCTTAAATGACAGAAAACCCTAACAAATAGAATACAGAATATAGGATTATTTTATGAAGCAGTAAAAATCCCCAGCAATGCTTTATTATTAGTGCCAGCACTTCATTACACTATGCTATTGTGTCACCTGCTCTTTACATAATTTACCATATTTTTCCATGTTTATAAATATGGCTGTAACAATTTTTAATGACTGCACAATATCCCATTGTATGGATAGTATCAGTTTCTAAAACCATCCCCTCACTTCAGACTTCAAGGTTGTTTTGAATTTTTGGATATTTTATAAATTTCCCGAAGTACTTTTATTCGCCTGAATCTTCAGGCAAGGACCAAGTTCATATGATCTTTGTTTTTCCAGTAACTAGTACAAAAGCAGGCACTTGATTAATTTTTGTTTTTAATGAGTAAGTGATTCTCATTTCTCATGAAAGACAGGACAAACCCCGATGAATGGCTACAAATTCAGTTATCTGTCATTTCACACAGGGCTGCCAGTGCTTATAATCCTATTGTGCTTCTCAAGTTTCTTCTGTCAAATCTGAACTTAGAATTAAGAGTAGACAGTTTCCACAAAGAGATCCCCAATCAATGACTGTCATATTTCTTATTGTACTGGTTTGAGCTAACAAATTTACTCAAATATCTTAAAATTATCTACATATTGAAATTATTTTAATTAAATAAAAAACTGATAACGTACGAATAGGCATAGTATCTTACCCCAAGTAATTTTAAAACTGTGTGAATGTATCTTTCCTTTAACTGAAGGCTTTACAGGTACTCCTGGTTTATCAGGGCATGTAGTAAATTCTATGACATCACTTGGATTACTTTTACCCTCTGAGTTGTAAGCAATAACCTGTGATGAGAATACAGACACAAAATAATATGTTTGATAGTTAATGGATATTGGCTTAATGAACAAAGTGATGAGAGACAAACAGGTTCCAACAAATGATACAATGATTGGTTTTCTGATTATGAAGGCTTGTTTATTTGAGAATTTGTCTTCACTGAAAACTCAGCATATATGAAGAATATTCAGGTATACTACCCTATTAGAGTCAGTTCTGGGAATAAAAGTGTTAAGTTGAACATTGTGATACTGAACAAGAGAGCCATCAGGGGAACAAGCTATAATCTGACAATTCAGGAGAGATTTTAGGCTTGCTTTACTTATTCTTTTAATATTCTTTGGGGGGTTAAAAGTATGTTCACAAAAGGTGACATGTCAACTCCCTTGAGCATGAACTGTACTTACTGACTCATTCTTAATGAATAGAATGTAGCAGAAAAGATGGTGTGTAGCTTCCCTATGGAGAAGCCCATGTGGTAAGGAACTGAAGCTTCCAGCCAACAGTCAGTGGGGAAGCGAGGGCTCCTGGCAACAACCACGTGGGTGAGCTTGGAAGCAGCACCTCCAGTGCCAGGCAAGGCTTCAGATGGCTCCAAGTATGGTCTATATCTTCACTGTAACCTCATGGAGACCCTGCACCAGAACTACCAAGCTAAGCTGGTCCTGAATTCCCGACCCACGGAAACTGTGAGATAATAAATGTTCATCATTTTAAGCCACTAAGTTTTGGCGTAATTTGCTATGCAGCTATAGATAATAAAGATAATTCATATTTAGGTATTATTATTTTCATTTTACGTATATTTTTACCATGTCTCCTCTACTGAACTTAAAGCTCCTCAAGTCCAATTTCAAACCATGATTTTCTCTTCTCCAAAATCTGCCCCTTCCCTTGGTCTTCCCCCTTAGTAAAAAGTACTTCCATCTACCCAGTAGCTTAAGCCAAATATTTAGGAGACAACCTTGATTTTTCTTTCTCTAAACCTCCACCTCAAATCTTTTGGTAGATCCTGTCACGTCTACCTCCACTTTTCTGTCTTCAACTACCACCACCTTAATCAAAGCCTCCTATGGGACGGCTATCTTTTTTGTCTGATACAATGCACTGACTAGTTTCCCAGCTTCCATCCTACCCTCTACCTCATCTACACAGCAGCCAGAGGGTCCTTAACAATTCTCTGCTCACAACCCTCCAGTGGCTTCCCATCTTACTCAGAATACAATCTAAATTCCTTATCATGGCTTACGAAGCCTATATAATTTCCCTTCTGACTTTAGGGTCTTCGTACTAGCAGTTATTTCCTCTTCCTGGAATGTTCTTCCTTCTGTTCTTGACATGGCTACCTCCATGTTATTCAGATCTATTTAAATGTCATTTCAAAGAAGATGTCTTTGACTACCCAGTCATGCTGTACCACCTCACCTATTTTAAATAACCTGTCCAGCACTTACCACTATCTGATATTTGTTTGCCTATTTGTTTACTGTCTATTTCCCCAAGTAGAATATTGTTTTGATTACTGCTATACTCTCAGTGCTTAGAGCACTGCTTGGCATAGAGGACATGCTTGATAATTATTAGCTGAATGATGGTTCATAGATGGGGACTGCTATGATACTATATGAATGACATGACATAGACAGGGATCTGAGTTATCTACTACTCATGCAGCCCATCAGAACTCTGCAAAACTAAGTCAGATTGTTTGATTTTACTTGGGTTTCCTCATTCCCTCCATATATTACTGATTTTCCTGATACGTCTTCTCACTCTGCTGTTTTACAAATTAGACAACAAAGGGGCTCAAAACACTTCTTACCATGGTAGACAGTGTCTGTTTAAACCTTCTAACTGGAAGAGACCTCAGAAAACAATCTCCCTACAATCAGGAATGAGGAAAGGATGCCTGCTTTCACCACTGCAAGTCAATATCGTACTAAGTTTTTGCCAGAGCAATTCAGCAAGAAAAATAAATAAAAAGTATTTAAATTGGAAAGAGAGAAGTAATAACTATCTTTTTGCAGACAACATGATCTTAACATAAGAAATTCAAAGAAATCCACCCACCAAGAAAACTACTAGAGCTAATAAATGAGACCAGCAAAGTGGCCAGGTACAAGATGAACATACAAAAATCAGTTGTGTTCCTATACTAGCAATGAACAATGTGAAGAGGAAATTATCAAAATTCCATTTACAAAAGCATCTAAAAAAGTTAAATACCTAGGAATAAATTTAACCAAGGATACAAAAGAGTTGGATTCTGAAAACCACAAAACTGCTGAAAGAAATTAAAGATGACCCAAATAAATGGCAAAACATCCCATGTTTATGGATTGGAAGAGTTAACATTGTTAATATGTCAACATTACCTAAGGCAATATATAAATTCATTATAATCCCTATAAAAATTTCAGTAGCCCTTTATTTTTTTCAGAAATGGAGAAAATAATCCTCAAATTCATATGGAACTGCAAGGGTACCTGAATAGGCAAAACAATCTTCAAAAATAAGAACAAGGTTGGAGGACTCACACTTCAAAAAGTACTACACAAAGCTACAGTAATCAAAACAATATGGTACCAGCATAAAGGTAGACCAATAGATCTATGGAACAGAGTTGAGTCTAGAAACAGACATACTCATCTATGGCCAGTTGATTTTCGACAACGGTGCTAAGTACCTGCAGTGGGGTAACAATAGTCTCTTTAACAAATGGTATGGGAAAACTGGATATCAATAAGCAGGAGAATGAAGTTAGACCCCCTACCTCACAACACATATGAAAATCAACTCTAAATGGATCAAGGATCTAAACGTAAGAGCTAAAATGATAAAACTCTTAGAACTAAGACAGCAAGGGGCAAATCTTCATGGCTTAGGATTTGGCAGTGGATTCTTAGATATGACACCAAATGCATGAGCAACATAAATGATAAATTTGATTTCATCAAAATTAAAAAATTTAGTGCACTGAAGGAATTTCAAGAAGGACAACCTACAGAATGGGAGAAAATAGTTGTACACCATATACCAGATAAGGGCTTAAAATCCAGTTTATATAAAAAACTTTTAAAATGCAACGCAAGAAAAGACAATGCAACTAAAAAAATATGGGCACAGGACTTGGATGTCATTTCTCTAAAGATGATAATACAAATGGCCAATAAATACATGAAAAGATGCTCAACCTTATTAGTCATTGGGAAATGCAAATCAAAAATAGAATGAGATGCCAATTCACACCCACAAGGATGGCTATTATTAAAAAAAAAAAAAACAGAAAAAAAGTGGTAAAATTGGAACTCCAGTGCATGTTGGTGGGAATGTAAAATGGTACAGCCACTGTGAAAAGCAATATGGCAGTTCCTCAGAAAGTTAAATATAGAACTACCATATGACCCAGCAATTCCACTTCTAGGTATATTCCCAAAGAGAGTGAAATAAGGGTCCCAAACAGATACTTGTATACCTATGTTTAAAGAACCATAATTCAAAATAATCAAAAGGTGGAAAACAAAACAAGTGCTCATCAACAAATGAACGGATAAACAAAAAGTGGTACCTATGCACAATGGAATGTTATTTCGCCATAAGAAAGGATGAAGTTATAAGACATGCTCTAACATGGAAGAAACTTGAAAACATTATGTTCAGTGAAATAAACAAGGCACATAAGGAGAAAAAAATATATGGTATCACTTATAAGAGATGTCTAGAAATAGCAAATCTGCAGAGCTAAGAAAGAAGATTAAAGGTTACCTGGAGAAATGGGGGTGAGGTGGGGGTGGGGTGGGGGTGGGGAAGGGTAATGCTTGTAAAACAAAGAAAAATTAAATATATATGTATATATATTTATATATAAACTCAGATAGGAATTTGAGAGAGCCTGAATGCAGATGAGTACAGTACAATTTTGGAGATTTAGTATTCTTCAGAACAGAAGTGACAGCTGAGATAAGGCAGAGAGATGATATATCCAAGGGTCAAAAGAATATACTATCAAGGAGAGCTAAGGACTAAACTTGGGCACACTTAGATTTAGGGCAGAGGAGAAAGGAAGCAGAACATAAAATGACATTAGGCAAGATAAAAAGTAGGAAGGGGAGATGACTATGTACTGCCAAAGACGCTGATGTATAAGTGAATTACAAGGACAGAACATGAGAAGGTGAAAGCTCCAGATACTGTTTTGACTTCTCTCCATCTATGAAAAGGCCTCAAAAATGAGGAACAAGCTGAAGAAAAGGTTATCTAATGGTTCTCAGTTCAAAATGCTCATTTCTTGACCTTTCGAAGCCTTGCTTTTTGCAAAACTCTGTTGTACTGGTTTGGATGTATTATATCCCCCACAACGCCATGTTCTTTGATGTAATCTTGTGGGGGCAGACGTTATGAGCGTTGATTAGACTGTAAGTCTTCGAGCATTTCCATGGAGATGTGACCCACTCAACTGTAGTCCGTAACTGATTAGGTAATTTCCATGGAAGTATGGCCCCACCCATTCAGCATGGGCCCTGATTAGTTCACGGGAGCCCTGTAAAAGCTCAGACAGAAGGAGTGAGTTTGCTATAGCCAAGAGAGACCTTTGAGGAATACACAGGAGCTGAGAGAGGAGCTGCAGATGACAGACAGTTTGAAGATGGTCACTGAAAGCAGACTTTTGCTCCAGAGAAGCTAATAGAGGAAATATGCCCCAAGAGCTACTAAGAGTGACATTTTTGAGGAACTGTAGCCTAGAGAGGAACGTCCTGGGAGAAAGCCATTTTGTAACCAGAACTCTGGAGCAGACACCAGCCACGTGCCTTCCCAACTAACAGAGGTTTTCTGGACACCATTGGCCATCCTCCAGTGAAGATACCCGATTGTTGATGACTGACTTTGGACACTTTATGGCCTTACGACTGTAACTGTGTAACCAAACAACCCCCCTTTTATAAAAGCCTATACATCTCTGGTGTTTTGCATTTTGGCAGCATTAGCAAACTAGAACGTCTGTTTTTCAGAAACTTCAGGAAGCAAGGCATCAGCTTTCTGTGCCCAGAGTTACAGGGACTGGCCACTGGTGTCTGAAATCTTTAATCCTTTTTTAAAAATTTGGACACAAGGGTCTACCCTAGCTTCCAATGAACTCTTTGATGGGAATTAGAATTGTTTGTTTATCCCTCTACATTTTAAATGATTTTAAGAATTCTGACTGCTTTCTCATTCTTTAAAATTTTATTTTCTTGTTTTTCTTTTGTCCTTTAATTTTTTCACTGTTCCAATTTTGTTTTAGTTTTGAGCATCTTAGATTGTTCTTTACTTGGGACTCTGGCAATTGATAAACTTGGTCATATTAGAATTTTATTTTGTGTTAATCATGTGCTTATTTCTTCTTTAGAAATAATAATATGCTATCTAGTCATTGCTTCCTGGATTATGATTTTTTCATATTTTAATACTTTTATTGTTTTTGCTTAGTGATCAAAGATTTCTTTAGAGTGTTATGATTTTATTTTGATACATTCATTTGAAAGAGAATTATGCAATGTCAAGCTGGAAACAAAACTGAGACATGACAATGGGGATTTAATGATTCAAATTTCCCTCAACTGGCCCCCAGTACATGGCAGAATCAAAGTAAATGTCTCAATTCCTAGAACTTTTATACAATCATCTTTTCTATTTCCTAGTATTCTTTTTTCTTCTCTAGATCAGGGTTCTCAAATTTCAGCAAGCATCATAATCACCTGGAGGGCCTGTTAGAAGAGACATTGTGAGCCCCATCCCAAGAATTTCTGATATCAGTAGATCTAGGACAGGATCAGAGAATCTACATTTCTATCAAGTTCCCAAGTGATACTGATAGGATGGGCTGGGGACCAAAGTTTGAGAACCACTGCTCTAGATCTTACCACTATTTTAATTTTTATTTAACAATCCAGTATGTAACCCCTTCCTCTAATTCAGTGATTTGAAAGAGGTGGGTTAGAGGCATATTTTTTCCAACCTCTACTTCAGTTTCTTGGGGGTGCTTTTTTGAAAGCAATCACTGTTTCCTTGTTGCTTGTGATTGCATACCTCCTGTGCCAGTTTGAATGTTTTATGTCCCCCAAAATGCCATTATCTTTGATGGAGTCTTTTGTTGGCAGACGTATTAGTGTTGATTAGACTGTAATTCTTTGAGTGTTTCCATGGAGATGCAACCCACCCAACTGTAGGTGATAATTCTTGATTAGATAATTTACATGGAGGTGTGGCCCTGCCAATTCAGTGTGGGCCTTGATTAGTTTACTGGAGCACCACATAAGCTCAGACAGAAGAAGCGAGCTTGCTCTAGCCAAGAGGGACACTTTGAAGAATGCACAGGAGCTGAGAGTTTGCCCTGAGAAGCTGCAGCCTACAGAGGAACATCCTGGGAGAGAGCCATTTTGAAACCAGAGCTCAAGAGTAGGTGCCAGCCACGTGCCTTCCAGCTAACAGAGGTTTTCTGGACACCATTGGCCTTTCTCCAGTGAAGGCTTCCCCTTACCTTGGACACTTTATTGACTTAAGACTGTAACTGTGTAATCAAATAAACCCCCTTTATAAAAGCCAATCCATTTCTGGTGTTATGCTTAACGACAGCAATAGCAAACTGGAACGCCTCCTCTACCCTGTAATTTCACAGTTTTAAACAAAAAGTGGTATGTGATTTGCTTATAGTGGATCAGTAAGTAATATTACACGTTTGTGTGTGTGTATGTGTGTGTGTGTTTGTGTGTGTGTATGAGTACATTTTAGTCCCTCTGTGGCAGTAACACCTTGGTGTTATATGGTAGCAGAATTCTAAGAATTTTAATAAACTTAGTAAATTATAAAGACATTACATATTAAAATTTAGAAGACCTGTTGGTATGACAGTCACTACTGAAGGAAAAGTACAATGCAACATAATAAGAGGAAAATTAGAATGAACATACATATTTCTTATATGTTTTATAAATCTTGTAAATAATAAAACTATTTGGAAATTAAGATGATCCAGAGTTATCAGAAGTTTTGAAAATGAAGCCAATGGTATAAAATAAATCCTAATTAATTATGTACTGTATAATAAAATTTCCCATTATTATTAAATTTTTCTAAGGTCTGCTTAAGAGAAGGAATAAAATTTATCTTAGTTTTTTAATATTTTAAAGAATTTATACTGGCTTCTATCATTTATTTAAATTCAAATGATTTGATTAAACAAGCACTGGTTAGAAAATGTACATGTTCAGTTTATCAGCTGGTAGGCATCCTGCTTTATTCTTGGGAAAATTTCTGGACAAATATGTAAGCTGGCTTATATAAACTATTATATTAACTAATTCAAGCAGAGAAATCACTGTCTGCCAAGAAATAGCAATGTGGATAGCCAAAAAAGTCGAAGAGCCAAAAAATATCCTAGAATGATACTATACTAGGAGAGATAACAGAATTTCAGTAATCTCCATAGTAGAAGAATCTTCAAAGCCTGCTACTGCCTCAAGCAAGCAAGAATGACATGTAGAGTCTCCCTGCCCTCCTCCTGGAATTATTCAGTCCAATGGTCAACAGGCAGGCTGAACAAGATCAGCATTTGCTGCAGTTGTCAAAGGAATTCAAGTACCCTGAACAGAGTCTTAGTGAAGGTTGTGGGGGGAAAATGAGGAATTTGATTTAATAAATATGCTGAACATAACTGGCTCAAAGTTTCTCAAAGTTCCCGATGGAGTGAGAAATAAGGAAAGGGAGAAACCCAGAAATAGCCTGTGTTGTTGGGTTAGCCTTAGAGGTTTCTGGTATGAACTCGTGATTTTTAAAATACATACGCATAAAAATACAGATGTCAATGTGTTTGTGCAAGAAAATTATGTATGTGTTTATCTGTGTGGCTGCATTAACAGAACACATCCATACAGACTGTTCTCAGCTTTGTCCACTGAGAGGGTGCCGGGAGCAGTAAGTGTACCTAATGTCCAGAACCTGGCTCCTGAATACCACTGTCCACTAAAAGGAATCAGGGTGCCTCAAGACATGGCCAATTCCAGGGCTGAAGCAAAGACTATACAAGATGAGCTGGAGTATCTTGAAGGAATTGCTCAAAGAATGATGGGGACATGTCCAAAAGATTCAGAAGCCAGGTTGAAAACCCTCTCAAATTTCAGGCAATTTGAGCTTCAAAATCAATAACAATAGTAAGCAAAGTATAATCCATTGAATAAATAAGAATCCATGAAACCGTACTAATATAAATAAATGGGGAGAAGAGAAAGTTTTTTCTTCAAGAGTAGAATGACAACTTATAAATGTAGAAGGAACGACAAAATTAAAAAAAAAAATCACCGTTTGGTAACCATCAATCACTTGATTCAGGCAAGAAACATCAATGGGTATTAAAATTAGTGAGTGCAAGTTTGCTGAGGAACAAGATATTTACACAGTACATAATATTTATAGTGAAGAAACAATAGATATCACCTTTATCTAGTGACTAGCAGTAATGGGAAATGATGAAATTTTGCACCGGCTGGTATGACACACTGAGACTATAGCATTACTTTGCACTGAGAAAAACAGCATTATTTTCTGAGATATCCCTGCCAAAAATGCAGTCTGTGGATATGCTCTACTTTTTTAAAGATGTTTGCATACTGTATGCACGTAAAAGTTCAGTAAAACATCAAAACTGGTTTTGAATTTAAATACATAAAGTTTAAGAAGTCCTGTTATATAGTAGTAAGAAAGTAAAACAACAAAGCTCATTAGAAAAGGCCAAAAATATTTAACATTTAAAACCAAAGGAGTGAGGTATGTATTTGGCTTTAAAAAGATGAGAACAAAAAGACTAAGAACAAGAGGCAAATCTTTTAAGAGCTTTCAAAGCTTACCTTAAATTTATACTTTGTACTACGTCTGAGATTTTTCACGGTGTAAGCAAGATCTTCTCCATCATATTTAGGTTTAAAACCATATCCCTGGAAAGGGAAAACAAAGTCTTCACAAGATGCCTGACAGGAGAAATGGGGGAGCACGCGTATGTGGAAAGACCCAGGTTCTTTACTTTCTCCCGTGTGCAATGCGGTTCATGCCCTTGGGTGTAATCCTCACCTTGACACTTTTATCTCAAATGGATGGATCCAGAAATGTTACTGAACAGTTTCAGAGGATGAAGGAAACCACTTGTCAGTAAATAGGGTAATCAAGAGAAAATCTTTGTCTTGAGGGAGTAAGTAGGCTTGGAAGGAGTCAGAACTGATGGTAACTTTGTCATCAGTAAGCTTATCCCTAGAACCAATAGGGATTTTCCAGAGAGATGTTGCAAAAACTAAACAGAATTATAACTGTTTAATATATTTAACTTGCCCTGAATACAGAGTTGTGTTTAGATGCATAAATGAATGGTTAATTATGCTAGATGGCTGGGATGTCAATTTGGTTTGGAATTGCTATTTATAGCCCCAGGGATAATAAAATGCTGTCACTATTTTCCTGGTGCTGTTTTTTAATTTTTAAAAATTGAGATACAAATTACCTATCTTAAAATTCACCATTTTAAAGTGTACAATTCATCAGTTTTTAAGTATATTTATACAGTTGTGCAACCATCACTAATATCTAATTCCAAAAGATTTTCATCACACTGAAGAAAAAGGTCATACCTGTTAGTGGACACTTCACCAGCCCGTATACTAATACCTTTTCTGTCTCTGTGGCTTTATCTATTCTCGACATTTCATATAAATACAATTATATAATATGTGGTCTTTTGTGACTGGCTTCTTTTTTTGGCCTAATGTTTTCATGTCATGGCATGACTAGTAAGTCATTCCTTTTTATCTCTGAACAATATTCTGTTGTATGGTTAGGCCACATTTTGTTCATCCATTTATCATTTGATGGATGTTTGTGTTGTTCCCACTTTTTGGCTACCGTGAATAGTGCTGCTACGAACATCTGTGCCCAAATTTTTGTGGAATGTGTGATTTCAATTCTTCTGGATATATATCTAGGAGTGGACCAATGCTATATTTGACCCTATTGCCTCAAAGCGGCTCTGAGAAGTCATGAAACTACATCCAGAACTAACAGAAGATACCCTAACTCTTGATCAGATAGATTGTACCTCACAGGAAATGAGCCACTAGTTTAGAACTATATTCATCTGCACAACAGAGATGCATGTGAGGCTTTTAAAATCTTCTGTGGCACTTCGAGAAGCAGTGCAAGGAGAAGGCAGACACATTATTTCCTGATCTTTTAAAGCTGCTTAGCTTAGGAGGCTGTGGTGCTCTTCTCTCCCATTTTCCCCCAGCGCATACACATTTAAAATGTAGTCTATGTTGCTCCCAGGCACATACATACATACAAACACGCAAAAAAGAGAACCCTTCCTACACATCAAGGAAACAGAAACTCCTTACTCCTCCCAAACAATAACAAACCAAGACTTCAGAAGATTTGGGGAAGGAGCTAACTATTGTGGCATAATGGATCACACATATATATAGGATTATGCCACACTAAAATACATTTTAAATACCCTATTTAAAATACATATTCATACTTACTGAAGTTTCTTCCTCCATCTCTAAAATGTAGGAAATTCCTTCATCTGATGGTGTTCCTGAGGGTTTACTCCACTGTAAGGATAGCCAAGTAACTCCAGCCTTGGTTAATATAGGACTTGCTGGCATAGAAGGGGCACAGCCTGAGGTATAATATAAGACTTCTTCACTAAAACCACTGTTGAAACAAATGGTTTTGAACAAGAAATGAAAAAAAAATTTTTATAATTAAAGAACTAATTTTGATAACTAATTACAAGCCAAATAATGTATCTCGGATTTGACAATATCTTTATGGTAACTAGATAAGATACCTACAGTGAATTAGTATTCTTTTAAAAATGCTGCTACTTTCAGATTTTTAAACCTTTATCTTAATTTATCTCAATGAAAAATTTATACATTAGCTTACAGAATAAGTTTGAACACAATCTCACTCTTTTATTGGTATAAATTTTACACTTTTGAAACATCGTTTCATATAATGCCATTTATACGAAACAGAAACGTAAATTCTCAGTTCTATAATTAAACATATCTGTTCCCATAAAGGGGAGCAGAGAAATCTATAAAACAAAAATAATTTCTACACCAACTCTTAAAAGGCATTTGGCATTTCTATTTAAATTGGGTATCTCTGATGTTCTTAGAGTTCACCAGATTTTTAATGAAATAATGAAATCACACATGCTGAGGATCAATAGAAAAACCTCTTGGTCACATATAAAGATCTGATATACAATATTATTTGAAAATCTTGGTAAAGTTGCTAGTTTTTACCCTTCTAGTGTTTCCTGTGTGATTAAGGCATTCTCTTATAGCTTTTGCTAGGCTAGTAACATGTCTTAACTGTAACCACTATTATCAACAAAGTGATAAGCTAGGCAGTTTTACTGGATAATTTGGACCATGAATAATTTACACAAATGAAATTTACTGGATAATCTAACATATCTATAATCACTTTCCAAAATATACCTTACCTTGTACCATGGTCATTTTTGGCCGACAGTCTAAATTTGCAACCCACTGCTGGTGACAATTTAGTAATTTTAAATTGCTTCTGTGGGCCCATGTAACACTGACAAAATTCTCCATTTCCTTTTCCCTAAAATAAATGGTTGATTATTATATATCATGCACATTTTTATAAAAAGATAAATGCACATTGATGCCTACTTGATAGTAACATATTAGCTAGTACACATTAAAAGTTATCTTTGTTACATGTAAGTCATGGGTCTTAAGAGAAGGTTGAGACACCTCACATCTTTATATGAGTTAGTTCATTAAATGCAGAATTCAGAAACTGGAGAGTACGTTTCTTCGTAAACATTCTTGAATTATGTATTGTGTTTTGGCAAATGCCAAACCTCTGGTTTTAGTAAAACAAATTCTTTCCAGGTATGGAGCCTGCAGTCTCCATGGGGGACTAGTAGTGTCACAAACTGGGTGATACCTGATAGGGAAACTGATGGTTTTTTCAACCTATGAAAAGTTCCACACAAATGGTTTTAAGAAAGTCTCTACCCCAAACCCCCACCTATAGATAGTTGATAAGTGTCTTTGACATAAAAATTCTGAAGCTGTTACTTCTTAGATTTAACACTGAAGCTCAGGATAATTAATTGTTTTAGAAATTTAAGGATCTAAGTAAAATGGGCAAGTTTCTCATTCTCCCTCACTTTACTGTGTTGGTAGAGGAAAAGGGTGATTAGGGTGACTTACATGTCAAAGAAAAACTTTAGTCTGTATCTGGCCACCTTACTGAATTCTCATTAGTTTTAACAATTGCTTAAGTAGAAAATCCCATCATCACTAAATAATTATGATTTTGCCCCTCAGTCCAGCCCAGCCCCTGGTTACACCTCTTATTTTGGTGTTTCAAGCCATACTGCATTAACTTCTGAATAATGTTAAAGGTAGAGATAGCTGGCAAATGTGACTTGTTTCTGCTTTGAATAGAAATTCCTTTATTGTTTAGTGATAGTTATTTTAATATAAATTAACTATCCAATAAGGAATTATCTTTCTATTCCTAATTTGTTTTTAGTTTTAATTGGGATAGGTGGTTTTATCATATATTTAGATGATATGGTTTTTTCTTCTATATTAATGTGGTATATTAATAGATTTCCTAATTCTGAACTCTCTTAGCACTTGTAGAATAAAACCCACTTAGCTGTGCCTCATTATGCTTTTAAATATATTGCTGAATCCCTAAATTATCAAAGGGATTTCTTCCACTCTCTTTGGTCCCTCCTCTTAGTTGTCGTATAAAGCATCAAGGCAGAAGAGAATATAACTGAAAGCAAAACAATGTACTAAACCATAAAGCTCAGGATCCTTGCTTGCTGTGGTAGGCTGAATAATGGCCCCCCAGGTATATCTTCGTCCTAGTCCTGGAACCTGTGAATAACTTACATGGTAACAAGGACTACACAGATGTGATTAACCTAAGGATCTTGGGATGGGAAGATTATCCTGGATTATCCAGATGGGCCCTAAAGGTAATTACGTCTTAAAAGGAAGACAGAGGAAGATTTGAAGACAGAAGATGTGACAGTGGAAGCAGGGGGAGAAGAAGCAATGTGATGCAAGTTCATGAGCCAAGGCATGAGGACAGCCTCTGGGAGCTGGAAACAGCAAGGAATGGATTCTCCCCTAGATCCTCCAGGAGGAGCATGGCCATGGACACCTTGATTTCAGCCCAGTGAAACCCATTTTGGATTTCTGACCTCTAGAACTGTAAGAGATAATGTGTGTTATTTTAAGCCACCTAGTTTGTGGTAATTTGTTACAGCAGCCACAGAAAACAAATATATTTGCCTTTAAGACTGATATGGAAAACACTGTTATCTTAATCAAGGTAATTATCTCAGTGACAGCTTTGATGGTGGTTTAATTGAAAAAAAAAAAAAAGAAACATCCAGACGTCTAGTCAGTAATGCTTTTTAAGAACACCACCAATTTACTCTATTACCACATGGAAATCATTCATACTGTTTTTAAAGAGGAAAAAAAAATCATTAAGAGAAGTTCTTTCTGCCTGAGGATATGCACACAATTTCAACCCTTTTGAAGGATTAAAAATATAAAGAGATTCACATTACTTACCTCATCCCATTCTAAAATAAAGCTTTGGATTTTAGAACCATTGTCACTAGGTGCCTAGAAAAAAAAACCAAAACAAATAAAATGAATACAATTAGTACTTTTTTTAATTGAGATTGTTCAGATACCATACAACTATCCAAAGATCCAAAGTGTACAATCAATTGCCCACGGCACCACCATACAGCTGTGCATCCATCAACAGAGTTTTTTTTTTTTTTTCATTTTTAGAATATTTTCACTACTCCAGAAAAGAAACAAAGACAAAAAAAAGGAAACTCACATCCTCCCATACCCCTAACAGTGCCCCACCCCCTCCATTACTGATTCATAGTTTTGGTATAGTACATTTGCTACTGTTGATGAAAGAATGTTAAAATACTACTAACTGTAGTATATAGTTTGCAATGGGTATATATTTTTTCCCTATATGCCTCTCTATTATTAACGTCTCATTATAGTGACATACATTTGTTCTAGTTCATGAGAGAGATTTCTAATATTTGTATAGTTAATCACGGACACTGTCCACCACAAGATTCACTGTTTTATACAATCCCATCTTTTAACTTCCAACTTTCCTTCTGGTGACATGCGTGACTCTGAGCTTACCCTTTCCACCACCTTCACACACCTTTTAGCACTGTTAGTTATTCTCATTACATGCTACCATCACCCCTGTCCATTTCCAAATATTTAAGTTCACCCTAGTTGAACATTCTGCTCTTAATAAGCAATCACTCCCCATTCTTTAGCCTCATTCTATATCCTGGTAACTTATATTTCTTGTCTATGAGTTTACATATTATACTTAGTTCTTATCAGTGAGACTCTGCAATATTTGCCTTTATGTGTCTGTCTTATTTCACTCAATATAGTGCCCTCAAGGTTTCTTCATCAACCTGTTTCTTTTAAGATGGTTTTGTTCAAACACTAGACATTCTGTCCTAAGTAAACAATTGTTGGTTCCCTGTATAGTCATGTATTTATGTATTGAGCACCATCGCCACTCTCTATATAAGGACATTTCTTCCACAAAGACGGAGGAAAAGTCAAAGAAGGCAGAGAGGCGAAAGAAAAAGGCAAGAGAAAGAGAGAAAAACAAAAAAACTTGATAGCTAGCAGGTGACAAAAGGAAAGATAGCATTAACCTAAAGTAGAATAGGGTCAGACAACATCACCAATGCCAGGGGTCCCATACCTTTCCCCTATTCCCCACCCCCCCCCTCGATATGCATTTAGCTTTGGTGTATTGCTTTTGTTACATTAAAGGAAGAATACAATGTTTCTGTTAATTCTAGCCTCCAGTTTGCACTGATTGTATTTCCCCCCAATCCCACCTTATTTTTAACACCTTGCAATGTTGACATTCATTTGTTCTACCTCAAGTAAAAACATATTTGTACCTTTTATTACAATCGTTGAGCATCCTAGGTTTGCCTGAGGTACACAGTCCCAGTCTTTATTGTTCGTCTTTTGTTCTGGTGTCCCACATGTTCCCAACCTTCCTCTTTCAACCATGTGCACAGTCATCTTTGTTCAGTGTACTCACATTGCTGTGCTACTATCTCCCAAAACTGTTTTCCAAACCTTTCACTCCTCTCTTTTCCTTTCTGTCTGCAGTGCTTCCTTTAGTGTTTCCTGTAGAACAGGTTTCTTGTTTATAAACTCTCTCATTGTCTGTTTGTCAGAGAATATTTTAAGCTCTCCCTCATATCTGAAGGATAGTTTTGCCGGATATAGGATTCTTGGTTGGTGTTTTTTCTCTTTCAGTGTCTTAAATATATCACCCCACTTCCTTCTTGCCGCCATGGTTTCTATTGAGAAATCCACACATAGTCTTATCAAGCTTCCTTTGTATGTGATAGATCGTTTCTCTCTTGATGCTTTCAGGATTCTCTCTTTATCTTTGATGTTTGATAATCTGATTATAAAGTGTCTTGGCGTAGGCCTATTAAGATCTATTGTTTGGGGTATGCTGCGCTTCTTCGATCCGTAATTTTATGTCTTTCATAAGAGATGGGAAATTTTCATTGATTATTTCCTCTATTATTGCTTCTGCCCCTTTTCCCTTCTCTTCTCCTTCTGGGACACCAATGACACGTAAATTCTTGCTTTTTGTTTTGTCTTTAAGGTCCTGGAGATGTTACTTGTATTTTTCCATTCTTTTCTCTATCTGTTCTTCTGTGTGTAGGCTTTCAGGTGCCTTGTTCTCCAGTTCCTGAGTGTTTTCTTCTGCCTCTTGAGATCTGCTGTTGTATGTTTCCAGTGTGTCTTTCATCTCTTGTGTTGTGCCTTTCATTTCCATAGATTCCGCCAGTTTGTTTCTTGAACTTTCAATTTCTACCTTATGTATGTCCTTAGTTTTCATTATACAGTTCATCTCTTTTACCATATCTTCCCCAAACTTTTTGAATTCACTTATTATTAGTTGTTTCCTGCATCACAGGTGAAGTGCAAGTTTGTTCCCCTGACCGGGCCATAACCTCATTTTTCTTGGTGTAGGTTGTAGTTTTCTGTTGTTTAGGCATGGTTTACTTAGTTACCCCAATCAGGCCTCCCCAGACCAGAATGGGCTAAGGTCCCAGAAGGAAGAAATATTCAGTATGCTGTTTCCCTGCAGGTGTGTCTTAGAAAATTGGTACACCCTCTGATGCCTCTGGTCACTGTGCTTTTCTGCCCAGCAGCTGGTGCCCGTTAGCCTATACTTCTTGACTGGTGTAAGTTCTGAATGAAAGGCAGGTAGTAGAGCTGGGCCCCACCCCTTTCCTCTTAGAGAAGATAGATGCCCTAGGGGGAGGTAATCAGCATTTCAATGGTCTCTCTCCACCTGTGCCACACCGGTCTGGGTCACAGAACTGGGAACTGAAAATGGCCGAGGCTTTCTCCACTGAGTTGAAAAAGGAACAGAGCTAGTCTGAGGCGACCCTTTGGCTCTCCAAGGTCAGTTGTCACCCAAAGCCTCTGTCTACTTGCTGAGGATTCATACCTCATAGTGAGCAGTTTGCACTTGCTAATTAAAACCCCAGCTGGAGAAAGCTTCTCTCTGGCACTACAAGGCTTTGCAGCTCGGGCTGTGGGGGAGGGATATCCTGATTTGGATTCGCAGTTTTTACTTACAGATTTTATGTTGTGATCTCGGGCACTCCTCCCAATTCAGGTTGGTGTATGATGAGTGGATGGTCACATTCGTCCCCCTGAAGTTATTCTGGATTATTTACTAGTTGTTCCTGTTTTTTTTTTTTTCTTTTAGTTGTTCCAGGGGGACTACTTAGCTTCCACTCCTCTCTCTGTCACCATCTTAGATCCTCCTAATCTACAATCAGTACTTTTGCAAAAGATAATGTGATGATCTAATCTAAGGAAATCTTGTTGCAGATGTTCTCTGACATAACTCTAGAAAAACGTGTACAGAGACTACAGAAATATAAGTACGTCTTGAATACCACACAAACTGAAATACCTTTAAATGCAGGGAAAGAAAGCAAAGCAAGTGGCTTTTCAAGTTTTTCTAACCACTAAATAATCCCTTTTGGCAAGAACTATCTTAAATTTTAAAATCCTTATGAAAAAACTCATTTTGTTTTTCTATCAGAAGGTTTTATATCAACTTTAAGCTCCTTTGGATCGATCCTTTAATTTTCATTAAAACTCACCTTACAATCTAAAAGTAATATTATGTAATGTACCTAAGAATGAAAGACCTAGGGCACTGAAAGGAACTCCAACAGGGCAGGCTGTCTGGATCTCTGCTTCTAGACTCAATGTGAAAATTACATAAGATTGCCGAGTCATCCATCTGTTAGAACCTTTAGGGGTAAAAATTTCAAACTCTCTTGTCATTTCACTCCAGTATTTAATCACTCAAAATCAAGAATTCCATCCTTCTTTCTAGCTGATTTTTTTTTCCTACAATTAAAAACCATTTCCTCTTCTTTTGTCTTCATACAGATGCAGATTAATTGATCACCACCCTCCTTCTAGGAACTTCATATATTTAAAGAGGATTGATTCTAAGGCTCCTCTTGTTAAAATTAAACAATCAATTTTTAAAATCATTCTCCACAGTACTTCCATTATTTTCTAGACTCTACCCAGTTTTTATATAATACTGTTAACTACTTAAATAGCAATCAGTGATTATAAGTTTTTAATAAAGAATCTTTTATGACACAGTTCTAAGTTATTTGCTGAATATACACCTTGCATTAAAAATTCTTTTTAAACTGTCTTTTTAAAAATGGTTGGTATGACAAGAAGTTCCTATGTTATGATAATATCCAACTGATTTGCATAGCAATGGAAGTAAAAAGTAAATATAATGAGAAGGGGGCAGAAGCAGTACGTTTGAGAAACTCCAACTCTTACACCTCAAATGAGGAAGAGAATCCAAAAGATGGAGAAAAACCCAAGTCTCAGCAGGCAGAGAGGAGAGTAAAGACAGTATTTCCCCAGAGTTGATGACTCCAGATTGCTCTAGTCTTGTTGCTGAGGTCTTACATTTGGTTTGCTTAGTTTTTTCTATCATTTTTGTGAGGCTGTTGACACATCCACCTTTCCTCGAGTTACAGGGGGAAATGATAAAGGGTTTTACCTTATCTCATTTAATCTTCACATCAACTCAATGAAGTACCGTTGCCTGCACTTTACAAAAGAAGAAATGGAGGTTTCAAAGAGCCTAAATAAGTTGCTCCAGACCACACGGTCTAAGAGTGGGGCAAGCAATGAATTTGGTACATATGACCATAAAACTGGTGTTCCTACCCAGCAATGTACCAGGGTCCGAGCAGTGGGAGGTCTACCCAGGTACTGGCAATGACAGAGTACAAAACTGACTTCAGTCAGCTGTTTGTTATCATCACACTGGCAATTTTAAACAAAGTCAGTTGATAACATATTTCTGTCAACTGCTTGCTACCCCAGCCGTTCATCCAATGCCACTGTTATACCATGCTAACTCCCACTGTAAATTCATTTAGATTATTTGAGGCAGAAGAGTCAAAAGACCTGATATTTACTCTAGGCCAGTTTTCTTCATCTTTAAAATTAAATAACAACAGTTATGCATATTATGTTCTAGGCAATGTGCCATGGGCTATACATATATTATCTATTTAATTCTCTGAGATATATATTCTGAGATATATAATATTGTCCTATTTTACAGATGAAAAAATGGAGAACCAGAGCCCTACCCAAGGTCAGAGAACTAGTAACTGAAAGTCAGGATCTAAAGCCTTATCTGCAGACTGCTAACACCATGTACTGCCCTAACTATAAATAACAACTATGCAGTAAGCCTATCTCAATTATTGTCATGGGGATTAAAATGAGACGATCTAAATGAGCATGCTTTAAACACAATAAAAAGCAAAGTTAATGTTAAGTTACTGTGTATCTGGCACACATTAGGTATTCAATAAATATTTGAATGAATGAATGAATGGTTTACTGCTATAGATTTGGGGTTTCTATTTCAGTTATATTAGTTTTTCTCCTCTCCTGGGTCTTGACTTCAAGTGCTCTGAGAAGATGACATAATAAGTGAAGTGTTAACTAGGAAAATTCTCAGAAATAGTTACTTAAAAAACACTGAAATGTGCAAAATATTAGCACTTAAATGGCCAACTAAAATGATCAGAAAAGTCACTTACTGGGAAACACCTCAATCCCAGTTAAGTATAATAAATAAGCAGGAACGCAATGAAACTATTCTTAAAATGCCATGCTGGGCAGGCGGTTTGCCATATCATGGAAGATGGCAGCTGTGGCAATGAAAGGGGTGGCAGGCCTCAAGTTTGGGGCCCATGGCGGCCTCTGGCACAGTACTGCAGGCAACTACTGGGATGTATGAGCTGCTCAAGGGTGAGTGGAACTGTAAAAGCCCCAACCTTAACAAGTGTGGGGAAGAGCTGGGCTGCCTCAAGCTGGTTCTGCTGAAGCTCAGCTTCCTGCTGACCACAGGGACCAAGCTGACCAACTAGCAGCTCACTCTGGCCTGCGACATGCTGGAGATGGGAGACCAGTGGAGGGTCCTATGCAAGGACAGACCCTCCTTTAAGCACTACGTGGCCCAGCTCAAATCCTACCACTTTGATTCTGAGTCACCCACATGCACCAGTTCTCAGGCCTCAACCTTCTCTTCCTGTTGCCCCAGAACTGGGTAGCTGAGTTCTACCAGAGTTGGAGCAGCTGCCTGCCAAGAACATCCAGACCAGCCTCTACATCAAGCACCCCATGTGCCTTGAGTAGCCCCTAACGAAGGGCAGCCACTGCAAGTGTCCCCAGCCAAGAGCAACACCTTCTTCATCGACATGCTGCCTGACACTGTCCAGGATAAGACTGCTGGGTGCAACAAGACGGCCTATGAGAAAATCCTCATTGCTGAGGCCACCTAGATCCTCTTCTTCAGCATAACCAAAAAGTTGACAGACTATGCCAAAAAGCAAGGGTGGGTCCTGGGCCCCAACAACTACACAGCTTTGCCAGCCAGCAGCAGAGGCTGAAAGACATGACTATCCCCTCCACAGAGCTGGCCAAACAGGTCATCGAGTATGAACAGCAGCTGGAGATGACAGTCTGAGCACCCTGCCTCCTCCTCTCCCCACTGCACTGTGATGGGGTAGGACATGCATTATTTAAAGCAGTTGCAGTGCAGGGATTCCTCTAATAAATGTGGATTGACATTCTCTCTTCTAGGCCTTTGTCTTTCTTGAGTGGGATGGCAGGAGACAGCGATCTCACCATAGGGTTCTCTTATATCTGAAGAACTTGGAGGTTTGGGGACCCTCAGGAGTCTGTGATAAAACTCTCCATCTGGGCCGGCCTCTGTCCAGCAGCTATTCCCCAGGTCTCAAACACAGATGCCTGCAGGTGTCCAGTGGGACTGGGACCCATGGGAGAGCCCAGGTCCGGGTTGAGGGACTCTTCCAACCAGGTGTGGACACTGAACACTGGGCTAGGGTACCAGTTTTATTTATTTATTTTTCCCAGAGAAGGGAATGAAATGTTTTGCTTCTTAAAATGTTGGCAAAGGATTAAACCAGTTTTTGAAATGGAAAAAAAAAAAATGCTATGTTGGCATATACAAAAAATTCCTTTTTTAGCCCTCATATTCAACTGAGAAAAACTCCTATCTGTCTTGGTAAAAAAGCATCTCATTTCATAGTTTTCATAAAGAAACATCAGAATGTTTTATTTTTAAGGAACTGCTGCTAAAAGCAATTATCATTACATTGTGTTTTCCCAACCAGAACATATACATTTACTGTAATTCATTTTCAGTGATTCTTATGGGTCAACAGGGAAAAACTACCACCAACCATTAACAGTGATATCTGTGTATCCAACCATGCTGATTACATGTGTATAAACACGGCCCTTTCTAGAAGGGTGTATGCCTGGGCAATCTGTATGGGCAACTTGAAGAGAAAGCACTGTTGGCATCTTTTATAGGCCTACTGGGATACTGTTAAACATAGAAATCTCAGAGTCGAATCTTAATTAATCTTCAGAATAAAGAGCAAATATTCTTTAGAAGACCCAATCTACATTAAGGGCACTGCACTGAGCTTCTACCCCAACTGTCCTACCAAAGGAAAGGATCTAAGCATATTCATAAATAAAATGCTACCATAAGTGACATAATACTAGTCATACTTTCATCACAAATGAAAATGTGCATATATCCACATTCATTTGCATAATTTACAAGTACTAACAGTCTTTTTTATCTGTACAAAATATCTAATTATCTTAAGAAGAACTAGAGACTAACAAGCTGCTGAGCAAGTGGTAAGCCCCAAATTTTCCAAAGCTACAGAAGAAAAGTTAGCCCTGATTTTTGCCCTTTAGTTAAAAGTAGATAATTACACCAACATACTAGCTATTTTCTCACTGCAAATCAATAGTTGCTAACAGGGGTGGTACTACTTTTTAGGGAATGTTTTGAAAATTTGTGGGGAATGTTTTTAGACAGTCACACAAGGGGAGAGGGGCCGATGATTAGGGGGTGGGGATAAGCAATATTAAAAGCCTTTCAGAGCGTTAAGGCATTAAAAAAAATACTTTAAGTCTAGTTAAGTGATCATGCATTTCATTATAGGGTAAAATTCAGTATAGTAAAGATATCATAAAATAATATAAAAAGGGGTGATGGGCTTGAGAATCACTGCCACAAATCTCAACATCATTACACATATGGTATAGGTAGGATGGCTAGTTATAAATCATTCTCTTCTCCTATATTTACATATAGTAAGAAAAACTAATAAGAGTTATTTTAAGGTATGAGAAACAAATGCCTATTTAATATACATAAAGAGTAAGAGCAAATTAGCGTAAAACTCTTTTTTGTCTTTAAAAACAACTGAAACTTAACACTTTGTAAAAAAGGAAATATATGTCCAGCTGGAAATAGTCTAGATAATATTCTTACCTTCCATTGCAAAGTGAGTGAATTTTTGGTCCGATTGGCTATCCTTGGTGGATTAGGTATGTCAGGTTCACAGCTCAAGGTGGTAAAGGTTTCGGCTTCTGAAGGAGTTCCCTTAAGAGAATTGTATTCTGCTTGGACTCTATTTGTGATAAAATAAATAGTTTTACCCTGTGGAATCATCCTATCCTACCTTAAACAGTAATACCCTTAAGCACTTGCAAGTTAATAAGGTGCTCTCTAGAAAATATGAGTATTAGGCCAAGGGTGGTCCTTAAAATAGGAAAAAAATGATAGACGAGTGGCTTTCATATTTTGACTGCAACCCAAAGAAAGAAGTACATTTTATATTGTGCCATATGTGTCTGTGTATGTATGCGTTTACTTTAACACACACACACAAAAGCAAGTTTGCTGAAAATCCATAACTAGATGTAATATACTAATGCTCTGCATTCTATTTGATTCTTTTTCATTTAAAAAATGCTGAACACAATCCACAAAATTAATTTTATGATTCACTAATAGTTACAATCTGCAGTTTGAATAACACTAGGTTAGGTAATAGTTGGGTTAATCTATACGAAGAATAATTGAAAACTTAATAGTTTAACAGGATTACGCCTAACCACAAATTCTCTCCTTAAAAATGGAGATGACTGTGTTATACTGGGCCTCAACTGGGGAAATCCCATCTATAAAGTTTTGGTAAATTATACTGGAAGAGGAACTGTATGGAGTAAAACAGTATTTAAGTTACCCCAATTAAATGTGAAATTTTGAGTCTCGATATCCCAAAACTTTTTCCAAAACAGTACAAGCCAAATATTATTTGTGATTCTGTTTTGTGCCTTCAAAAGCTCTGACACATTTCCAGTGTTAAATTGGACATATTAATAGATTTACTGCAATCCCTAGATTCTAAAACAAAGTGATTAACCCTTTATTATAATGGGTTAAAATTTTTATTTTGGAAAAAGTTGGTAATTGTACCAGTAGGAAAATAAAAGTCTACAAAGTCCATCTTTTTAATCCAAAATTAGTATTTACATTATACCGTAGATTTTTAAGAACATCATTAAAACATACACACAACCCCATGCTGTTACAAAAAAGCAACATATCGTTCCTTACTTGGCATGGTAATCTGTAGCTGGCTTGAGATCACTCACAGTGACACCTGTTTCTTCTCCACTGGGGAAAAAGGGTAACATTTCCTTGTCTGGTAAGTTAAGCAGTTACAGAGGATGTGTATCATATTCATTATTAGTTTGTGGTACTTTATGATATACCACTCCTTAATTTACCAACTGTAACCTAATTCAGATTCCACTAATATGGAATTTGTGCAGACAGGATGTATATCAAATTTAAGTACATATACCAACACAGCACTTTAAACCAAAAGGTTTCTAAGCAAATCAATTGCATAAGTCTGACCTTTTTTTCTGAGCGGGGTTGGGGAAGATATTTATCTTACTGAAGAAATGGAACCATTTTCAATTATTTAAAAATCTATTTTGTAAGGAGTTAAAATGCTAAATAAAAC
The DNA here is from genome assembly GCF_015220235.1 of Choloepus didactylus. Taxonomy (NCBI): domain Eukaryota; kingdom Metazoa; phylum Chordata; class Mammalia; order Pilosa; family Megalonychidae; genus Choloepus; species Choloepus didactylus. Next base: position 95,319,078 of record NC_051318.1, read on the forward strand.
CTCTACTACTGAAAGGAGAACTACCAGTTTTACATGTAGTTTGGTCTGTTTCATTTTATTAGAACATCACACTGAAATTTACTTAAAGTGTTATGGTTTAGATTAATAAGTAGATAAGAAAAAGTAAATCATTTATAGGAAAGCATTTCCCACGTCCACTACTGGGTTTTCAAATACATCAGTGTACGTCTTATGAAAATAATCAGGTATCATTTGATACAACAATTATTTGGAGCCACAAACCAGCCTATTCTCTATTTCTTTTTTAAAAGATCTTTCCCTGATCCATTTCTTTCAACCAAGTTCCTCTTCTCTCCTCTTCTCTTTATGAACTTTTTTTTCCCCACCCATCTTGCCCATTAGCTATCCTCTATCTCAAATCAAAACCAGCAAATATTATGGAAAAGAAAACATGTCTTGATGATATACACTTTACTTAAAGGGTAGTTGCAAGAGCATCTTCAGAGAGACCTCAGTTGCTGTAGGGTAGAGGAAGTGACTAATGTCCCTCTTGTGGTGTTGAATCAGGTTGAAATGGAAATAAATCCTTTCTCTTAGCAAGCTGCTATATCTAAGTAGCTTTTATGTTGATGCTTCTTTATCCCCATTTACCCCTTAGGAAGTTTTACTTGTCTCTTCTTTTTTTCAGAAGAAGCACAAAATAATATCTATAGAGAGGAGGAAGGAAATTTTTATAAACTTATATTACTTGATGATAGTCACTGGGGCAATTTCACTTTCTTCCACATACCAGCTATTTTTTTTTTTTTAAATGGCTAATGTACCCCGTGTTTAGTGTTAACTATGATCATTCAAATGACTAACCACCTCCCTTCACAATCTTCCTGGTGCTTAAATTATAACAAATAATTGACTTTTACCCTTTATTTTTTCATTAGAATAAGAACCTCTATATGAATAAGGACAGAAAAAGAATTTATTTTACAACTGTCAGTCATAAATGCCACAATTTTAGCCAATGAGTTTTACTAAAGCTATTTGATGTGTAATAATATACTTTTGGACCAAGGAAAAAGAACTATGATAGATTTTTCAAATATGATTAACAGATCAACATAAAAATAAGGAGCACTGGCACTAAATTCACTTATACAAGGACATGAAGTTTTGTCTACAGTAAATCTAAGTCCTTAAAGGGGTCATATCACACTTCAGGAGTTCATGATCAAGAGTTCTCCACTTCTGCTCCTGGGTGCTATACATCACAATTTATGTTTATGTCCTGAGAGTACATTAGTGCTAGAACATCTATCAAGAAGACTACTAAACCGCGAAAAGTCTGCTGGGGCCAATGAAAGCGACTATTCTGAGGAAATGCACACAGATGCTGCACCAGCCTGCCTTTGGACTCTACGCACTGAAATCACTATCAGTGGTGAACTTATAGATTCAAAATGAAGTGTGAGGGAGGGAAAAATAGAACAAAGTTATGATATGCCATTAACTTACATAATGGGAGGGAGCAAAGTATAAATACCTACACATATACACTTTTGTATTTCCCATCTTTTCCAGTACTTGAAACCAGAATTTCATAACCACAGAGCTCTGGTACAGCAGTCTCATCTGCTTCGCCGCTAATGAAGTGGGAAGGGGGCGCCCAGGTAAGTACTACCGTCCTCGCCTGGATATCTGAGGCCTGCAAAAACATAGTGTTCAGAAGCTCTTTGAAAAAACTGTAATATGCAAAATGAACTGCAAATTGTCTAACAGGGATGCAAGATTAAATAAAATAAACCTGTATATATTTACCTACAGTGGCTCACAAATAGCAACCAGCCCATTTGTAGATGGGATACAATTTGCTGGGAAAGAACGGAGGGATTCAACACAAGCTTAAAGACCATTTCGGGCTGTTTAAGACTATTAGTGTGGATAGTCATAAACAGTCAAAAGACAAAATAGGAGGAAAAAAACATAGCATATTTGAAAGCATTTTAATTTCCTCAATTTATTAAGAGTCTTACAATAAGAAAAGAAAAAGACAAAAAACGCAAGAGAAAAATGACAACTGGACAACATATAAAATGATGTACAACTGCATTCATAATTAAATGAGTGTAAATTAAAACAAGTTACCATTTTTCATTCACTGGATTTGCAAGTTTAAAAAGCTAATAATATCTAATGTTGAGGATCTGGAAAGATGGGCACTTGTACATGGGCGTATAAACTGGTACAAGCCTTGTGTACAGCACCTTGGGAACCATTATAAAAATTTAAAACATGTTTACCCTTTGATACATCAATTCCACTTCCAGGAACTTTTCTTTTAGGATAATATCCTATAAATTCGCATAAGTGCACAAAGATATGCATTTAAGAATGTTCCTTGCAGCACTGTTAACAATGGCAAAGCATAGAGCATTAACTTCCTCAATAATGGTACGGCATCCTAATATATTACTACGTATTATCAACGAAGAATGAGGCAGACATAAATGTACTGACATTTAAAGATGTTCTCAGTATATCGGTACTATGTAATAATGGAAAAAAGAGAAGCTGCAAAGTAGTATACATGGTATGATCTCAGTTGTGTTAAAAAATTTAAGAAATACATAAGAAACAGAAAATGTTCTACACTAATGTGCTGTTACCTTTGGTGATTGTGTGTGTGTGTGTGTGTGTTGTATCTGTATGTGTATGGTAGGATGAGTTGTGACAGAAAGAACAAGAGGTTTTAATCATGTTGTACACATTTCTGTAATGTTCGAACAGTTGTGAGTATATTACTTTAATAAAAAAACCTAATAAAGAGAAAATAAGTCTAGGAATTAGATAAGGCTTAAATTCAAGATTGATTAAGAAAGGTACGACTGTAAGCACACATTTATTTACGTAAAAGCTTGCTTTAAAAGTATCTGAATTTCTGCCCTCCCCTCTACATGGGACATGACTCCCAGGAGTGTAAATCTCCCTGACTACGTGGAACATGACTCCTGGGGACAGACGTGGATCCGGCATCCTGGGATTGAGAAAATCTCGACTGAAAAGGGAATGCAAAATGAAACAAAGTTTCAGTGGCTGAGAGACTTCAAACAGAGTCAAGAGGTCACCCTGGAGGTTATTCTTATGTGTTATATAGGTATCCCTTTTTAGTTTTCAGTGTATTGGAATAGCTAGAGGGAAATACCTGAAACTGTCAAACTGTAATCCAGTAACCTTGATTCTTAAGATGACTGTATAACTATGTAGCTTACACAGTGCCACTATGTGACTGTGAAAACCCTGTGGCTCACACTCCCTTTATCCAATGTATGAACAGATGAGTAGAAAAATGGAGACAAAAATTCAATGAAAAATAGGGTAGGATGGGGGGATGGAATGTTTTGGGTATTCTTTTATACTTATATTTTTATTCTTATTTTCATCTTTTTTTGGAGTAATGAAAATGTTTAGAAATTGACTGTGGTGATGAATGTACAACTATATGACGGTACTGTGGACAACTGATTGTACACTGTGGATGATTGTACGGTATGTGAATATATCTCAATAAAATTGAATTAAGAAAAGAATCTGCATTTAATGTTTGACTATCTTAGTAAGTGTTACTGAACATAAAACAAAACAAACCCCCTAACTGCTGGGATGAAGATCACCCCTATCTCAAATAAGGCAGAATAAACAATCTCCATACAAGAGCAACTTTCTCCTTTTCAATTTCTCAAAACCTGAATAAATTTAAAAGATGATTACTGTATTTTTCTGCTTCTGTTAAGTAATAGGAAATATAATTTTTTACTTCTGTAGTACTGTCTTAAAAAAATCTTGGTACTTTGTTTCATTTATAATGGACTTAAAAACAAATCCTTGTATTAACCTGTGTCCCTCTGGCTATTGATCTATAATGGAATAGCTTTTCTTTTTATTACAAACAGAATTATTGTTAACATATGAGGCTCCAGGCCAAAATCCTATATGTACTCTTTCAGGCCCAACCAGAGGCAATTACAAAGGCTTTGCCTGGCAGGCCTTAAGGAGAAAGCTACCCTCTGCACTCCAGGCTTGGTATGTGATTGCAGTCTTTGGAGAGAGCTGCAGTCAAAGACTCAGCCCCCCTGGCCAGCCCTGCAATTATGTATACCTGTACCTAGCCCAGGTGCCTCCATTTGGAGACCTCCTCAATGGAGGCCGTTGGCCAAGGCCTACCCCAGGCACCTCTGCTGCTGAACCCTCCTTATGGGAATGGGGAGGACACACTGAAGAGATTTGTCTATTTTCTGACTCTTAATACAAGTATTAAGACCTGGTAGCTCAGCCCTTGACAACTTTTATATATGATACCCTTTGAGGTATCTTGGTTTTACTGGAGGATCACAGCTTTTTAAACTGTGAGGAATGACTAAGCAAACAGTGCTCTGAAGGTGGGTCAGTCAATACTGTTAACTGGCACTTACTTTATGAGCTTATTTTATCAGGCTTTGTGGGTACTAACCACAATATGAAAAGTATATGTGTGTATGCAGTAGACAAAACATTAAGTAGGGAGGCACAAGATTTGCCACTAATTAGCTTGGCAATATTGAACACTCAAACTTTTAGGACTCAGGTTCTCATCTATAGAATTAATTAGTGGCTGGGCAAGATTATCCATTTGCCATAATTATTCAAATGCAGTATTTTTAAAAGACATTACTTTGGAATAATTTTAGATTTACAGAAAAGTTGGGAAAATAGTAGACATTTTCTGTGCACCATTCACCCAGATTCCCCTAATATTAACATCTTACACAACCATATACATTTGTCAACGCAAAATTTATATTGGTAGAATACCATTAGCTAAACTACAGATTTCATTTGGCGTTCACCAGCTTTCCCACCAATGTCCTTTTTCTGCTCCAGAATCCCATCCAGAATACCATGTTGATTTAGCAACGATAGTTTTAAAGAAACAGATTTCTTACAACAAACTGTTAATTTCAACTTTTCCAGACTTCTATTTAATAGACCCATTTTACTAAAAGGATGTTTTATTACTAGCACATAAATGTTAAAGGCACAAAAGGGAGTGCTTAGACTGGGGCGAATTATGGAAAACATCATGAAAAGTAGATTTTGTACACAATTTTTAAGGATTTGGGATGGGATATAATTTGATAGAAAAGAGGTGGGTGATTATTTTAAGAATGAGTGATTTCTTTTCCTAAGCTTATACTTGCAAGTTAGTTATCTAAGGAACATATATTTGTGTATCTAAAAAAGTTCTCTGTAATTTCTCTCCCACAAGAACTACAGATTAAGGGAGAAAAAGGAGAAACACAGAGGACCATTAAAAGAATGACAGTAGTAAGAGATATAGATTTAGACAAAGGCAACAAAGTTTTGAAGTAGTCATTACAGTATCAAACACTGCTAAGAAATTGAGAAGAATGAATATAAAACGGAACCATGCCTAAATGCTGTTTTCTGCTGCTGGTTTCAGATGTATTATAAAGACTTGTACAGCTACTTGAAATTTCTGTGTGAAGGCTGAGGTAGTAATTTAGGAAGGGGAAGAGTGGATCCTGGTGAAATAATTGATAATTTTTGGAGCTCAATTTGGCATAGAGAGAATTAAAGGTAAAGGAAAAATCTAGGATGAAATTGATACTGTGGTCCAGGGAAAGCTGGATGGGCAAGTTTTCCATTTATGGAAATAATGAAAGTAAACAGAAAACAGAAGGGATTTTATCCAATTCCTTCTGCATTTTAGAGGAACAATGGAGAATAGAAAATAGTTAAGGAAAGATTAAGAATTTGGTTCTCCAGATGAAGCACTAGTTGCTGGCAAAACACCTGAACTAACTTGAGTGTTCTTTAGGATGCTACAGGAGATGTGGTTCTAAAGGACAAGGTGAATAAGGAGGGTTGAAAATAGTCTTCTATTGGTATGCAACATTAGAATTAAAATTTGCTTTTACATCCATCTCATTTGATCCTTACAAAAATAAGCAAAACAGGCCTATCTTTATTTTAAAGAAGAAGAAACCTTCAGAAAGGTTAAGTGACTTGTCTGAGGTCATTCAACTAGTGACTAGGACCCAATCCAATAATTTTCCCACTACACAATGCTCCCATTCCAAATCTACTTCTAGGCAGTAGCTGAAACAAAAACAAAAACAAAAACAAAAACATGACCATGTGAAAATATGTATGGGTACTGACAAAAACTAGAAGGTAGTAAGCAAAAATGAAAATAACTGCTAATTAAGATGGATTATGTATATTCCATTTCAATTTTTAAGGTAGATCAAGATATCTGTCAGATAGGAATCGAAATCATCCTCGAAGAATGGCTGTCTGATGAGTTAAATTAAGTCTAGCTAGGAAGCTGCTGTTAAAAAGTTCAGAATCACATATATGGTATGGATTTTGATAAAGATTGTAGATATAAGAAATGAGAGTGTCTTGTTTCTGGATTTCTAGAAATACTAAAGTAGAAGTTGCAATTCTTATTGCTTGTCTGGATGTGGGGGTTTAGTCCCAATGATAACACAAACACTTCCAATACAGTTAATTATTTCAAGCATACAAAGATATACAATGCTGCCACACTCCATTTTACATAAGAAAAAGCAGATTCAGAAAGGTAAGGTGACTTGTCCAAGGTCACTCTACCTGTGAGTGCATGTGCCATGAGTCACCTGAGTCTTGTTTTTCTTCTTTCCCACGGCAGTGCTTCTCAACTCTGCTAGGAATACTGCCCCACAATCTCCTCTCCTTAGCCACAATGCCTAACTATTACTTCTTAAAATTTCAGTTCAATCATCCCTTCCTCAGGGAAATTTCCCTGACAACCCTATCAAGGTTTAATCCCCTTATTATATTCTTAGAGCACTATAAATCTTTGTTCTGGCATGACAGTTATAATTTTACATTTACTGTATGATGCTCTGAGGGCAGGGACTATGTCTGTTCTTTGCTTTTCATTCTATCTCTGGCTTCTAGCAGAGCATCTGGCATTTTGATAATGGTCAAATATTTATGGAATGAATACATTTAATTTAGTACTCTAAATGAACGAGAACATGCAAAAACAATTACACACAGTAAAACAAACAAAACCCTGACCTGTACTTCACAGCTAACAAATAATTAAAGAGACATAGTCCCCGAACTATAAAAACAAACTAAAACTAAACAACACAAAACAAAAATCACCAGCATTACTTAAGTATTATGACAGGGCTTATCATCTTACTAAATTACATCTTCCCCATAATGCTGCACAAAAAATTCTTTGTAAGAATTGTTTCCAGCTTTACTTTTTGTACCTGAAAATTATACATTTAGTATTATAAACTATAACAAATAAATGCTCCTAGCATTAGCTATTATGTTATTCAATTATCAAATCCATTAAGGCTACCAAATTCCTTTTTTTTAAGTATACCTAGAGATATGCACTGGGATATACATAGATTTTGTAAGCCTACTGCTTCAGTTTCCATCCCAGTTCCACTACTAATTAAACCTCACTCTGCTTCAGTGTCCTCATCTGTAAAATTGGGAAAACAGTACACGGAAGATTGTTGTAAGGGTTTAAAGAAAACAATGTATGTAAGTATCCAAAGTGCTTTGAACAGAACCTGGCACTAGTAAATTCATGTTAGCTATTATGAAATAATTCTATCTATGTGCACATTAATTTACACACATATGCTCAATTCTTAAGAGAAAACAAATTAAAGAAAGCTAGAGCATAGAAATCTATTTAAGCAAGACTAATGTAGCCTATTGATGAGGGGCTGGCTTACTCAACTTTCTAAAGTGGGGCCTTTGTGGAGAAGGGATAATGACAACTTTTTCTAATCTGTTTTTTGCACCAAAAATTCAGCAAATTATAATTTGGGTAATTTAGCAGAAAATATTTGATCTTGGACTTATTTAGGGGGTGGGTAGAGTTTTTTGTTTTATAAACCAAGAAACAATTTTTTCAGTGTTAATAAATGGCCTTATGGTCCTCACCTACTTCTTCCAGCATACTAAGTACTCCTCTTTACACCACTTATTACCCTGCAGCAATACTGGTTCTTTCTATCCGTCAACTATGCCATGTCTATTTTCCCTGCTCTCCATTTTCTGACCCTTCCTAGTTCTGCATTTTTTCTTACTCTTCAGGTCTCTCTTCAGAGGCAGCTTTCCTGATTGCTTTATTTAACACAATTCCTCTATCTTCAGTAATTCTCACATTACTCAATTTCTGTAATAGCACTTGTCACTCTCACACATAATTTTGTGTATACATTTGCTTTTTATTTATTAGCATATACTAAGGGCTCAATATATAGTATGATTGAATGAATGAATAGACTGTGTTGCTCTTCAAAGAATAATGTAATGGTACAGAGACTCTTAAGACATAGCGTGGTACGTGAGGGAAAGCAAACTGCAGCACAACAGAGAACAGTATGTTCCAAATTTTCATAGAGAGACAAAAGAAAAAATTAATATGTACAAAGACAGACACACACACACATGCTCTCTCCTGAACTGAAATAGAACTGGAAATTGGAGGAGAGGGAAAAGGAGATTTACTTTTTACTTTATGCAATACTTAAACCTTTTACCATTAAGAGCTCACATATTAATAATGAAAACATTCAGGATTCAATCTTAATCACTGGCACTTCTGTTAGCTTCCTTTTATAATGGAGTCAAGTTGCAGCTCTCAGAAAAAAACAGAGAAATAAAAAGACTAATTGGAACAATTACTGTGTTCAGTTCGGTGTTTTTCCTTCTAATCTTTTCCTATTTTTCCTAAAGCCTTTTATTTACACAACTGTAATCACAGTGTACAAATAGTTTAGACTCCAGTTTTTCTCCTTACTTCTGTCAAAAGCATCCTGGCATTTTCCTGCAGTCTCCATAACTGTACTTTTTAATGGCTACATCATACCATCCAGTAAAGACATCACAATTTATCTTTACATCCCTTTTTATCTGCTTTTCACTTTTTGTTGACATTAATGCTGCAACCAATATTTCTGCCTATTTTGCTTTGCTAGTGAGAAATGGAACTGCATGGTTTCACAGTTTAGTTTATATCTGATTACCAATACAGAACTTTGGGGGTCTTAACGGGTTTAAAAAATTGAATTTGTATGAGTTTTTTACTCAGTATTGATGTTCTGTTGTATCTGATGCAAGTACTTTTCCTAGTAGGATGGACAGCCTTTATTTAAGTTGTTTTAAAAATATGCAGAAACTTTAATAGAGCTAATTCTGCTGCCATATCCTTTTCTAGTTCTTCTAGTACATACGCACTTACAAAGGGTTGGGAAATACTAATTTTCTGTAGTTTGATTTTATTTAACTTTTGGCATTTGGAATTGAGTGTATTTTATGAAGAAATAATACAAACAGATTTTTAAAAATTTGATAATCAGCTGCACCTACACTACTAATTAGATCTTTACCAGCCTCTATGATTTGCAATGCCAAGTAGCTTACATTAAATCCCCATTTAAACAACGGATTCTTAGCTGAATATTCTGTTCTCTCCTTAGGTCAGATCCATACTGAACCACTGTTTACCTTATATTTTTAATAAATAGTTAAGTTTTAAATAAAGCCTGAATAAAAATATTCCCAAACCTTTTATAAAAATACTAAACACGAATGACAAGAAAATACATAAATTACTTACCATTGGTTTGACAATGTTGGAAAGAAGTGCTTCTAATGCTTTAGTTTCTTCATCTTTTTCTTAAAAAAAAAAATTTTTTTTTTGAATATTAACAAAATGAACTTAAATGCAACCTGCTTCCCCCCACCTCCATATGCTCCTGAAGCTAAGCTGGTATTTGAGACCTGTTTTCTAGTTTCTGCCCCCTACTTCATACTTAGTTCAAACTTAGCAGTTTGTGGTCCTTCAGCATTCTTCTGCTTCACTTTAATTTCCATTATAACCTTGACTACTAATTACACCACCACCATACATATCTGAAGCAGTCAATAAATAATCCTTATTTTTTCTTCTGGAAGTGTATTTTTAGTCATAGTTGTAAAAAAATTCTTTCTCTGGAAAGTTCTCGCTTACCAATCTCATACCTCTTAATGATAAGTCAACTGAGTATTTGTTTTATGACATGACTTAATTGTGGTTTCCCAAAACAGGAGTGTAACTGGCTTAACTTTAATTTATAGCCACCACTGAGATATCTGAAACTTTAGTTTAACTCTTCTGAAACATCAGTACTGAAAACAATGATCTGAAAGTCTCAAAAATACGGGAGAAAATTTTTGTAAATATTGTTAATATATAAACCATGAAGTTGTTAAAGCATATTTAAAATTCATTGGTAGAAATGAAAACTTTAAGGAAGAGGAAGGCGGGGGGAGTTAAGATGGCCTATATTTTGATATCTCCCTCAAAGTTTGTAAACATTCTTAGTTCCTAGTCATGTGTTAACTAGCTGCAGTATTTGATGATTCACTATAATTAAGAATCAGGAGTATCAATTTAGATAAGTATATGAAAGACCGAGAGAGTTATGGTTACTGGTGTTTGTTAAATGGTATGTTAATATGCTTTATAGTCTTTGTTGGTGAAACTTTATTTTAAAATAGCCTGAAAAAAACTTAAAACATATTAACAAAAACAGGTATTGAAATCACTTCCTACCTAATATCATTGTGATACATTTTATTTTACAGAATTTGCAAAAACACACCATGATGTTTTAGATTCTGAAGCCACGAGTCAACGTGGTGACACGGTCCACCCGCAGAAGTTAAAACAGATATAGTCAATGTCACAGAAACCTAGAAGGTCACATAGAGAAGCTACAGAAGCCAACATGAGCAGTGGTTAAGAGGCTTAACATTACAGTGTAAAGTACATAGGTACTTACTCCAACTGTAGGACATGTGGAGAAAGGCTATTTATCATGCTTGTATCTACATCATGTACAGAGACGAAGTCCAGCACGTACAAAGAATAGTGCTCAGAGTTCACATAGCAGAAGTCACAGGTTACGGGAAGGATTCAAGGAAAACAAGGGGACTCTGAGGGATGGAGAACACTCTAGCCTAATCTATACAGTATATAGAAAGATTGGTGAATGACATAACTGGTTGCTATGAGGGGCTTACACATAAAGAAGTTAGGAGAAGAAAGAGTTTTGATAAAAACCACCAGCACAGCCTTATATATATTGAAAAAAGGCCTGGAAATAGAAGAAAAGGAATCTGGATTAACTTTATCTGAATTTTCCTATCTCTTGGTCAGTAAAATTTAGTATATATGTGAAATTACTAATTGAATTTCCCCAAACAGATAAAATGAAGGTCCCTAGTGACAATTTAGGTCCTAAAAACTTTTCTCATATTTAGGAGGTGTTAGGCTATTAATCTAGTTTATTTGGACCAGGAAGAAATGATTGAAGGGTCAGAGTGTACTTTTAGTAGGTTAAATAATGAAGAAAAGGGAATGACTAAGGCAAAGTTTCAAAAAGAATAATTTAGTATTTTAAATAGTTACCTTCTATTTCTGTATCAACTGGAGCACCACCTTTCCCTTTCCCTGACCTGTTCTTTGCTGATCCTGTATTTGTAGCACCAGCATTCTGCCCTTTTAGAAGTCCATTATGTTCATTAGTGGGAGAAGGGCATTTCTGGGGTGATGAGGGTGGACTGCTCATTTTATCTTTCTGTGTTCCTTGGCGATCCTTTAATTTTTTCTGCAGTCGTTCATATGTTTTACTAGATCTTTCATCTCTAAAGTTAGACCTTCCGTGTGTAGAATGAGCATCTAGAAAGAAAAAATAAAGAATGTGAAAAAGGTCACATTTGCAAATATGTTTATGGCTTGAAAAAAAGAATAATAAATCTATCATTATATTATATAGAATTTATTTAAAAAAAATTCAGAATACTTTTGCAAAACAAAGCTTTCCTGTGTCTCCACCAACTTAGAGAACCAAGTTTTGTGATACAACCATAGTTTTACATATATCAAATAAATCTACAGAGTTTTTTTTCCTTTATCTTTCTCCAACTAACTACTGATCTCCATAGAAACAGCTTGGTGGTATGCTATGAATATTGCAGGTGGTGAATGAGACCTGAACTGAGTGAGATTATTTACTAATAGAATCCTAGGCACAAAGTTACATTTCCAGCTACTGTAAATCAGAGCTGTGATTTGGGCTCCCACCTCAAAATGCATCAAATATCTAAATGTAAGAGCTAAAACTATTAAGCTCTTAGAAGGAAACATGAGTGTAAATTTGCGTGGCCTTGGTTTAGTCTTAGAACAGTAAAAGTACAAGCAGCAAGAGAAAACATAAATTGGACTTCATCAAAATTTAAAACTGTCTTGCATCAAAGGACACTCAGAAGAAAAGTGAAGACAACCCACAAAATAGGGAAAAAGATTTGCAAACCATATCTCTGATAAGGAACTTGTATAAAGAACATATAGAAAACTCCTACAACTCAACAATAAAAAGACAAGTAAACCAAATTAAAAAATGGGCAAAATATATGAATAGATCTTTCTTCAAAGAAGATAAACAAATTGCCAATAAGCATATGGAAAGATGCTCAACATTATTTGGGAAATGAAAATAAAACCAAAATGAGATAACACACTCACTAGGATGGCTATGTAAGTGATGGCAAGGATGTGGAGAAATTTTTGGAACCCTCACACATTCTTGGGGGAATGTAAAATGATCCAGCCATAGTTCCCCGAAAAGTTAAAAAAATTACCATATGACTCAGCAACTGCACTCCTAGGTACATACTCTAAGAGAAGTGAAAGCATAATAGCCAAAATGTGGAAACAACCTAAATGTCCATCAACTGATAAACGGATAAGTGAAGTGTGGCACACCCCTGGATGAACCTTGAAAACTTTATGCCAAGCGAAAAAAGCTAGACACAAAAGACCACATATTATTTGATTTCATCTATATTAAATGTCTAGCACAAACAAATCTGTGGAGACAGAAAGATTAGTGGGGTTTTAGGTACAGAGCTTCTCTGTGGGGTGATGACATGTTCCGAAATTAGACAGTGGTGATAGCTGTACAACATAATGAATATACTAAAAACCACTGAGTTGTACACTTTAAAATGGTAAATTTTATGTGAATTATATCTCAGTAAAAGAGAAAAAAGTAGGGACTGTAATAAATTTATATACTTTGAAATGCAGTTATCCAAATGTTTTTGTATTTTATCTATTACGCAAGATAAAATAAAAACAACTATGGCACTAGAGGCAGAAGAAGATGGCGGCACAGAGAGGAGTAGAAGCTAGTTAGACCCCCTGGAACAACTAATAAACAACCAGGAACAACTAGTAAATAATCTGGAATAACTGCTGGGGTACAAACATTACTGTCCACACATCATATGCCAACCTGCATTGGGAGGAATGCCCGATATCGCAGCATAAAATCTGTAAGTAAAAACTGCAGACCCAGGCCGAAAGTCGCCCCCGCACAGCAGCCCAAACTGCAAAGCCTTGCTGTGATAGAGGGCAGCACTCTCCAAGCAAGCGAATATACCTCCGCCCAGCTCCAACTGAGGTTTTAATTAACAAATGTTGACTGCTCAACACAAGCCATGAATCCCCAATAAGCAGACAGAGGCTTTTGGTGATGACTGACCTTGGAGAGCTGGAGGACCTCTCTGGGAGGGAGGGGGAGCCCACAGGACCGGGTGCTATCTCTGGCCAATGCATGAAACTGAGGGTGGCCACAGACTGGCCCCGAAGGGGGGCTTTCTGTCTCTTTTTTGGCTCAGTGGAGAAAGCCTCAGCCATTTTCAGTTTGCAGCTCTCTGACCCAGACAAGGGTGGAGATAGCAGAGTCAGAGATTATTTGAATGCAAATATCTCCCCAGTGGGTGTGTCTTCCCTAAGAGGAAAAAGGTGGTGCCAAGCTTTACCACCTGCCTTCCATTCAGAACCAGACCCCAGAGCCTTGGGGAAAACAGCCATGGGCCACATGTCCTCACACGAGTCTGGAGTGACAGCCTGAAAGGCGCCACCTGCTGGGCAGAAAAGCACAGTGGCTTGGGGCCTCACAGGGTGCATCAATTTTCTAAGACACACCCTCTCAGGGAAATTGGACACTACTGCCTTCTTCTGAGACCTATTCTGGTCTGGGAAAACCTGATTGGGGTAACCAAGGAAATCAGATGCCTAGGCAACAGAAAACTACAACCTGCACTAAGAAAAATGAAGTTATGGCCAGTCAAAGAAACAAACTTATACTTCAACTGAAATACAGGAATTGAAACAACTAATGCCAAATCAATTCAAAAAGTTTAGGGAAAATACAGCAAAAGAGATGAAGCATATAATGAAAACATGGGGCGTACATAAGGCAGAAATCGAAAGTTCAAAAAAACAACTGGCAGAATCTATGGAAAGGCACAACACAAGAAATGAAAGACATAATGGAGACATACAACAGCAGATCTCAAGAGGCAGAAGAGAACACTCAGAAACTGGAGAACAAGACACCTGAAAACCTACACATAAAAGAACAGATAGAGAAAATAATGGAAAAACATGAGCAATGTCTCTGGGAACTGAATGACAACACGAAACACAGGAATGTATGTGTCATGGGTGTCCCAGAAGGAGAAGAGAAGGGAAAAGGGGCAGAAGCATTAATACAGGAAATAATCAATGAAAATTTCCCTTCTTTTATGAAAGTCATAAAATTACGGATCCAAGAAGCACAGCATACCCCAAACAAAATAGATCTGAACAGGCCTATGCCAAGACACTTAATAATCAGATTATCAGATGTTAAAGATAAAGAGAGAATCCTGAAAGCAGCAAAATGATCCATCACATACAAAGGAAGTTTGATAAGACTATGTGCAGATTTCTCAGCAGAAACCATGGAGGCAAGAAGGAAGTGGAGTGATATATTTAAGATACTGAAAGAGAAAAACCACCAAATCACGAATCCTATATCCGGCAAAACTGTCCTTCAAATATGAGGGAGAGCTTAAAATATTCTCTGACAAACAGACAATGAGGGATTTTGTGAACAAGATACCTGCTCTACAGGAAACACTGAAGGGAGCACTACAGACAGACAGGAAAAGACAGGAGTGAGAGGTCTGGAACACAGTTTTGGGAGATAGTAGCACAGCAATGTAAGTACACTGAACAAAGATGACTGTGAATATGGTTGAAAGAGGAAGGTTAGGAGCATGTGGGACACCAGAATGAAAGAGGAAAGATAAAGACTGGGACTGTATAACCCAGTGAAACCTAGGGTGTGCAACAATTGTGATAAAAGGTACAAATATTTTTTTACATGAGGGAGAACAAATGAATGTCAACATTGCAAGGTGTTAAAAATAGGGTGGGATTGGGGGAAAATACAATCAATGCAAACTAGAGACTACAATTAACAGAAACACTGTATCATCCTTCCTTTAATGTAACAAAAGGCAATATACCGAAGCTAAATGCAGATGTGGGGGGACGTAGCGGAGGGGTATGGGACTCCTGGCATTGGTGATGTCTGACTCTTTATTCTACTTTGGTTTAATGCTATCTTTCCTTTTGTCGCTTCCTAGCTGTCATGTTTTTTTTTCTCTCTCTTTTTCTCTTTTGTCTCTCTAACTTCTTTGACTCTTCCTTGTGGAAGAAATGGAGGAGTCCTTATAGATAGTGGTGATGGTGGTGAATACATAAAAATGTGACAGTACAGGGAACTATCGATTGTTTGCTTAGGATGGAATGTATGTGTGTGAACAAAACCGTTTTAAAAAAAATGGACTGATGAAGAAACCCTGAGGGCACAAAATTGAGTGAAGTAAGACAGACACATAAGGACAAATATTGCAGGGTCTCACTGATATGAACTAGTTATAATATGTAAACTCACAGACATGAAATTTAAGTTACCAGAATATAGAACGGGGCTAAAGAATGGGAAGCAGTTGCTCATTATGAGCAGAATGTTCAACTAGGGTGAACTTAAACGTTTGGAAGTGGACAGAGGTAATGGCAGCACATTGTGAGAATGACTATAAGTGCTGAATGGTCTGTGAATGTGGTAGAAAGGGCAAGCTCAGAAGCTCAGAGTCACTTATGTGACCAGAAGGAAAGCTGGAGGTTAAAAGATGGGAATATATAAAATAGTGAATTTTGTGGTGGACAATGTCCGTGATTAACTGTACAAATATAAGAAATCTCTCTCATGAACTACAGCAAATATATGACACTATAACTAGAAGTTAATAATAGAGGGGCATATAGGAAAAATATAAATCTATTTCAAACTATATAGTACACTTAGTAGTATTTTAACATTCTTTCATCAATAATAACAAACGTACTATACCAATACAATGAGTCAGCAATAGGGGTGTGGGGTGGTTAGGGGTATGGGAGGATTTGAGTTTCCTTGTTTTGTCTTTATTTCTTTTCTGGAGTAATGAAAGTGTTCTAAAAACTGGAAAAAAAATTGTGGTGATGGATGCACAGCTGCATAATGGTACCATGGGCAAATGATTGTACACTTTGGATCTTTAGATAATTTCATGGTTTGCGAACAATCTCAATAACAACAACAAAAAGCAACTACGGCAGAAAAAAAAGAAAAGGTTATAGTAGAAAGAACAGGAGATTTATTATCAAACGGACAAGAGAGGAACTAACTGGAAGTGTGATCCTGTGGAAATACTTAATATTTCTAAGCTTCAGTTTCCTCATCTGTATTTTGCAGGCTTTACTGATGATTAAGTGAGATAACACATGTAGGAGCATGTTGTCTAGCAAAGTTCAGGCTCAAAAATGGTAGTTGTTGACAGTGAAATGTTGGGATCAGGTTCCACTCTGGGAACCTGTACAAAATCGAAAAGGGGTCATGGAGTCAAACTGTTAGCCAGAAGACTGATAATGTCAGTTGTTGGGATCCAGTGGTGGATGCCTGGCTTACGGCCTCAAGTACAATGACTAGTCTTCCATCGCTAGATAGCAGATTTGTGGATCTGTACCCTTCATGTTCCTTCATATCACTGTGAATCATATCCATGTATTCTCACTAATGCATATCCCCACTCAATGACAATGGGTTTTAACTACGCAAAATAGCAGTTATTGTCACATCTAGTTTTTTCCTATAATTTTCTCAGACAAATTTTAAAAAGCTAAGTCATAACCAGCAGTAAACAAAATGGAAGGATGAAGCTACTGAAAAGCACGTTCCTTGGGCCGCTACATAAACATCATCTGGAAGCTTCTCAGGAAGGCAGAACCTTAAGACCCACCCTAGACCTACTGAATGAATCTTCATTTTTACAAGATACCCAGGTGATGTGTATGTAGATTAAAGTTGGAGAAGTACTGTGCTAAAAAACACCTACTAACTCTTGTGAAAAGTACCAGATTTGCTACAGATGTTATCTGAACTATACAGGCTCTTCCTGGCAATGTGCAGGTAATTCCTCTGGCATTAAGTATTTATAATATTTTTATCCATTAAAAAAATGAAGGCCAAAAATACAATTTACTGTCCCCTTTAAGAAAAAGATATTTATGATGGAAAAAAATCTGCAAAAACATACATAAAATGTTACTAGCAAGTACTCTGGGTTATATGTTTATTGGAAACTTTTGCTTATTGTATTTTATAATTTTGCTAGAATAAAAATTTATTACTTGGACAACAGAAATTAGTTTGAAAAAAATACATATGAATTTCAATCTTATTAATTCTACAAATTTACTAAGCACCTATTATATGATAGGTGCAAGGGAAACAGTGGCAAATAAAACAGTTTCAGCTCTTAGGGAGTCGACAGACAAATATGGGAGAAAGACATATGAATAAACACCCTGCAAAATCAAATTGTGTTAAATTTTATGAAAGAAACAAACAGATTTCAGTGCTATAGACTGATAAGGGTCAGGGACTGAAAGCTGAAATCTAAGGAATAAAAAAGTCTGTCATGGAAAGGGGGAAGAACATTATTCTTGGCAGAAGAATACTGTGTTCTGACGCCCCAAGGCAAGGAAAGAGTTTGGAGGTTTTTAACAGCTGGAAGGGGGAATGGAAAGCGGTCAGGGCCACAGCGGCAGGTCCTTGTTGTCTAGGGCAGTGATCTACAACCAGGACCGAATTTGCACCCCCCCCTGCCCCCCTACGCCCCAGGTCACCTGGCAATGTCTGGAGATATGGAGATAGTTTTGGTTGTCACAACTGGGGATGTTGGGAGGTGTATGAGCTACTGGCATCTAGTGGGCAAGGCCAGGATGTTGCTAAAGATCCTACCATGCACAGTTCTGCTTCCCACAATGAAGAACTATCCACCTCAAAATGTTAATTGTGCTGCAGCTGAGACCCTGGTCTAGGGGAAGGGCTGGGGTTTTATTTCTAAAAGCAGAGGGAAATAAATGAAATCTTTTAACAGGAGAATAACCTGATTTATATTTTTAAATGATTACTCTAGCTGAGAATGGACTGTTAGGGGCACAAATGGAAGCAGAAAAAGCAAATGGAAGGCTGCTATTGCAGTTATCTTGGCAAGGGTTGATTGTAGACTGGATTTGAGGGGCAGAGGAAAAGGAAATAGATAAATTTGGGAAAGATATAAAATAAAGTTAATATCATGATGTGGAGGATGAAAGAGGAGGAATCAAATCTGACCATTTGGTTTTTGATTGAACAAACTGAATGGATAGTGGTCCCAAGATAACAGAGAGAAGGTGGTTCTGGGGATCCAAAATTGAGATTTATATTTTAGGAGTGCTATTACTGAGCTGCAGGAAATGCCCAAGATGCATCAAGAGGCAGCTGAAAGAAGTCTGGGGCTCAGAGAAGACGTTTTGGCTGAAGAGAAAATGTGAGAGTTTGATACTGTTTTTTAAACTTCTTGTAAGAACCTGGAAACCTTGTATTGGGTATCATAGCCTTCAGGATTTACCAAAGCACATTATTCCTGGCTGAAACTTTCCTCAGAGCCTAGACGACAGGATAGAGAAAAGACTTGGCATCTTATTAGGATGCGGTCCCACTAAATATTGCTGAATGATACGTTACCTCCCCTCTTTGATTTCCTGTTTGCCCATCTGCCTAAAAGGGTAATCATGAGGATGGAGCACCTAAAATAGTACCTGAATGAGAGAAAATGACTGCAACATCATTATTGTTGGTTGATTCTTTAATATAATACGGTGACAGCACCTATCAATAAGCAGAGAATATCTATTTCAGTGAACAGTAGTCTTGCGAGAGCCTTACCTACATCTCCGTATACTTGAGAAGACTGGTACTGTGGCATATACTGTGCTGCCACGTCTCCAACTCCAGTCACTGGTGAGTACATATGGCGCGGTGGAGGGGGAATTATCGTTGGGACAGGAATGAAGCCAGGTAGAGGAGGATGGGGAGAACGGTGTATCACTGCGTGACCGCCAGGATGGAACTCTGGTGCCTGGGGAACCACAACTACTCTGCGAACACCATTGTCTTCAATAACCTACAAAATGAATATTACATTAAAAGATTCTTGTATAAGATGTGAGCCATTCTTGTGGAATAGGTTAGATTATATAAGAATTTTTATACCATTAAAAGTTAATTAAAAAAACTTAAGAGAATCAGCATGAAAAGAATTTGTTAAATACATTAGGTATATATGAATTAGCATTAAACGACACAAAGTAGATTTTGTCATACAGTGCAATCTAAATCTTAAAACACTGATGAAATTAGTTAAATAACAGTATAAACAAAAAGTAAGCAATGATATTAGGTATTTGCCCTATGTATTGAGTACATATAGTGATGCAATAAAGTGAAGGGAGACTCAGGAATTTCTGGTTTAGACATAATAGGATGAAGCAAATACTTCCCTTTTCTGCCTTGTGGGAGGGGTGGGAGAAAACTAGTTGTGAAAAGACGAAATAAAAATGGTGGGTGGGGTGGGGGGACTCCACAAAACTGGATCCAGACTGCTATAGATAAACCATGTATTAGAATTTTAGGTACAAAAGTGACTAGGACAATTGTAACAGGTGAAGATTATTTTTAGAGAGACAAATATCAAATATATCTATTCCTAGTTAAGAAATATATCTGTTGTTCTGGCAAACATTTGAAAAAAGAAAGAGTATGATTCATTCCTTTTAAACCTCACTGGAGCTGCAAGTGCTTAGTACATAGAGGGAAACCTAAAAGGCTGTAGGATTTTATCTCAAAATCAGGCTTCCCTAGTTACTCCACTAAAATATGGCCTTTCCTCTTTGAGGTTTAAATGATTATCAAGATATAATGAATAGCTAATAGTACACAGGACACAGAAATGATTAAAATATAAAGTGCTAATTTAAAGGAAATTTAAAGGAAATCCTGATAACATTTTCTGGAAGGAAAGGTTAATACTATGTTTCAGGACAGTAAAACTTATATATCTATATATAGGTGGTTGATAGATATAGGTATACTAGAAAACACAGTTATTTGTTTATAAATAAGCCTATACAACAAATCTATGATTTTACAACAGGTGAAGAATTCACTGCCCTATAAAAAAAAAGTTGCTATTACATAGTCTAATGGTCCTCAATTGCTATTAAATTATCCTTATGTATTTGAGTAAGAAATGACTTGGACTAGAGGACCAAATCAATTTACTGTTTGTTTTGTTTTTTCTTTTAATGCTGGATCTAGAACCATAATCCTTGCTTCCAGCAAAATGGATGCCTCACACTCTACCTTCTCCCTACTTAACACGGTTCTGAATTAAAACCTCAGACAAGTGTATAAGAATGGTGGAAATGAAATCATTTCTGGAACCCTAGCTGAAGGAAATCTGGGAACTGTTTCTAGCTTTTCAGCCTCTGCTCTACAGACTGGAATGGATTCTGAATGAGCCAAACCAAAGTATCTGTCACAATATCACTTTCACCTTCATCACGCTCCAACTCAGAAATTGTGAATGTCTTCCCAATGTTGACAGGATTACAGCCCACACTCTTCAACCTGGCATTCGATTTGGTTCAAACTTACATTTTAGTGCATCAATTTTTGTACACCAAATTCCGATCCCTTAATTCTAGCCAGGTTCATAATACTAAAACACCTATTTTCACATTGACCTATGCATTTCTTTATTTTGTATCTTTGTTTATTCTCTTTCCTCTTCATTTGCTTCTCCCCTTAATTTATAACTACCCGAATCCTACCATTCCTTCCAAATCTAGCACTAACTTTACCTCCTCCATGCATTTAAAAAATAGTTGACACCTACTACATTCCAGGCACTGTTCTAGTGAACTCAACAAACAAAGCAATGATTCAGAAGAGAAGAGGAAAAAGTTAAGAGTGATACCATTGCAGGGGACACATACCAACAGAGGCAGACAAACAATAAACAACATAAGTAAATTATTCAGCGTGTTGCAAGGTGAAAAATTCTATGGGAAAAAAAAAAAAACAGGTAGAAGTACTGTGGGAGGGAGATAAAATTGGTGATGCGGGTAGGACTTATTATTTCAAATTATGAAATTTAAGCAAAGACTTGAAATGATGGAATTAGCCATGCAGAAATCTGGAAGATTGTTCCAGGCAAAAGGAACTAACAGAACAAAGCCCCTAAGGCAGAATTAGGGCTGAGTGTGCCTAAGGACTGGAAAGAAGCCAGCATAACTGGATTAGGGCAAAAGAGGAGGGAAGGCAGAAGCAGATGAGGTGTCAGTGACAACAGGAGGTGGTAGTAGTCAGGTCTCGTAGAGCTGTATAGGCTATTAAAGACTTCAAATTCAGCGTTTACCGAGAGATGGGGAACCACCCAGAGTTTTGAGCAGAGGAATAATATAATCCAGTGGTTACCAAACGGGCAATTTTGCTTCCCTAGGGGACATCTGACAATGTCTAGACATTTTTTGTTATCACAACTGGGGGGATGCTGCTGGCCAAGAATGCTGGTAAGCATCCTACAATTCACAAGACAACCCCCCTATAACAAAAATTTACTTGGCCCAAAATATCTACAATGCTGAGGCTGAGAAATCCTGATACAATCACTCTGGCTGGTGAGTTGCAAATAGGCTGTAGGGAGGTTAAGGACAAACGTAGGGAAACCATTTAAGGAAACTAATGAGCATTCTAGTGAGATGATGGTGGCTTACACCCAGGTGGTAGCACTGAAGGTGATGAGAAGTCTACATTCTGAACATATTTAAAGGTAGAACAAGATTAGGTGATGACTGCATGTGCAAAATGTGAAAACAAAGTTAAAGATGATGGCTCATCAACTGTAACACAGAAGCCTGGAGTTTCAGTTATGGATGTGCAAGTAGAAGCCTGTTAGACATTTAAGTAGAAATGCTGAGTAGGCTGTCTGATCTAGTCTGCAGTTGGAGGAAAATAAGGAAACTACCAGTGTGGTACCTGGAAGGAGGAAAGATCCACTTTGTCAAGTGCTGCAGACAGGTCAAGTAACATGAAGACTAAGAATTGGCCACCAGATTTACCAATGTGGAAGTCTTTATGACCTTGACAAGAGCAATTCTGGTGTAATCATAAGGGGAAAAGCCTGATTAGAGTAGGTTCAAGAAAGAAAATGGGGAGAAGAATTGGAGAACAAACAGAGGGCACAACTTTGGGAAGTTATGCTGCAAAGGGAATAGAGAAATAGGATGGTTGCTGGTAGGAAGTTGAGTTAAGAAAGTTTTTTTTTTCTCTGGTTTTTGGTTTTTGGTGACAGCAATTATAACATGCTGATACACTAATAAGAATGACCCAATAGAGAGCAAGAAATTGATGATGTGGAAGAGAAAGAGAGGAAAAATGCTAGTGATGTCCCTGAGTAAGCAAATGGGGATGGGATGTAGTACCCCAATGGAGGCACTGGGTCTAGATAGGAACCAGAAAGTCTGTCTCTGTTACAGATGAGGAGGCAGAGTACGTGGGTACAGATGAAAACCAAGAGCATATCGCTGCAGATACTGGTAGAGATGTGGGGCTAGAAGTCTGTGGAAGGTTTCTTCTGTTTGCTCCTCCATGAATCTTTTCCTGGTTACCACAGTCTCAGTGATCTCTCCCTCCTCAAATTTTGTATTGTATTTATTCTGAATCACTTGTTTGGTATTTACAACCTTGCAATATCCATTTCAGATGCATATGTCTTACTCTATAACTCAACTGTAAGTTTCTCACGGGACATATTAACTAATTTAATCCTTGAAACGATGCTACAAATAGGTCCTATTATTCTCTCCATTGTTCATATGGGGAAACTGAGATTTAGAGATGTTAAGTAGCTTGCCCAAGGTCACAGATGTATAGTAAGTGGAGGAGCTAGTGTTTGAACTCAGGCAATCTGGCTACAGATTCCATGCTCTTATCTACTTTGTGGGTATAGAATCCACAGGTACCTGTCTTCCAGTGTCTTGTTTCACAAAATAATTGAGATCTTATTTGGTTAAAAAAAGAAGTGCCTAAATTATTTATGAAATTGAAACCACTTTTCTGCTGAGAAAGAACATTTAAAATACAAAAATAAAATATAATTAAATTAGTCTATGCTGATAAAAATTAAAACAGAGAGAAGACAATGAAATATAATTAAATGGGGCTATCAGCATAGTCTGACAACCTAACCACTTATGCCAACCAATTTCTTACTAGGGAAAGCCCTGTTTTCTTTTCTTTATTGAACATAGACATAATTAAGAGGGGCTGCAGAGAAAGGAGGCTGTGTTTACCATCTGACATTTTATACTGTGCTTGTGTCTTCCCCACCAGAATATAAATTCCACAACAAATCTGTTTTATTATCCTCAATAGCTGGAACAATACCTAGCACATGGGCAAATGCTCAAAAATGAATTACATGGTCAGAAATATATGTATTCTATTAGTTCTACTAGAATGCTACATTTCTTTTCCCCCTCAACACCAAGTTATTACGATTCTGTGACTTCCTCAATTCCTACAACCTTTGCCTCCCCGCTACTTTTTGCAACCTATATTTCATGTTTTCACCCTGAACCCAGAACTACTACTACAACTTCAAGTTCTTACACAATAATACATATATTTCTGACCATTTGTTCAACAAATATCCTATATATAAAACCACGCACATATATAAAATGTCAGTAAGTAATACAACCTTCTTTTACTGAAGTTCTGTTTCTATTACTCTGACTACACCTCTTTATCCTCAAATTTCTAAGTCCTGTTACCTTCCAGTCCCCCCTCCTTTGAAATTAGACTGGTTTGCAGAACCTTTGAAAAATCTACTAACCTCTGCTGCATGCTGAACATAAAAGGAAAATGAAATATCAGGCCAAGCTCAAAGGAGTAATCTAAAACTTGTCCTGAAGTTAATACAGGCCTTTCCCCTACATTGAGATCTATAATTCTCTCCGTTAGGCAACCTCTCATCATCATAACAACCCACATTCCATAATGAACAGTTAGGGGAACCATTACAAGTAAGGGAGACAGAGGAAACTTTTGATGTTGCCTTTCAGGATCCCATTCCAGTAGTCTACACTTTTTTCTTGACAAATCATTAGCTTAATCACTAATATATCAACTGTTACTCTGTCCTGCACTACAACTGATACTCTTAAGGACTATTAAGTTAATATTATTTGCCAGTGAATTAAGTTTCTTCTATTCCTGTCATCATTTCTTTCCCTGTCCACATTTGCAGTTTGTTTTTGTTTGTTTGTTCCTCATTTGATACCTTAGTTTAGTTGAAATATATTTGTCTTTATATAATGTCAATCTCTCACAATCTACCTTTTCTTTTTATTTGTTAAAACTGAAATAATAAAGTTCAATAAGGTTATGTCTAAAATAAGAAGGAGCAGGTTCCCAAAATGGCTACAGTGCTTATCTATGAGAGTAAAATGAATAACTTTGGTATATGGACCATGTATTATTATCTTTTCAATAGCTTGCTCTGAGGCTTTTTTGTATTTTTTTAATCTGGTAAGCAACAGTTGAGGTTGCTGGTTAAGTGTAGTAAGTAGATGTAAAGAAAAGGCATTAATTATAAATGAAGTGATGATGATATTTGGGAATTGTTTAAAAATATTCCAGCAATTAAAAGAAAAGGTGAGGGTGTGTGATAAAACAAGACTGCCAACACGTTTATAATTTTTGAAGCTGGATTATGGGTACATGGGAGTTAATTACATTACTCATTCTACTAGTGAACAAGTTTGAAAATTTCCTAATAAAAAAGTAAAAAAGAAAAGATGTATAGAAGAAATAGAGAGTAATCTATACTCTAATAATCAATGTTGGGTGAAGTGAGCATTTCCATTTCCAGAAGTTTATCCTAAAGAAATAGCAAGATTTGTGCAGATATTCAATGTACACTTACAATTGCGAAAGAAAAATTGCAACAAGCCTAAACAATCACAAAATGAGAATAATGAAATAAATTGAGATCTACTGATGGAAAAGAATATTATATAGCCTTTAAAACATGTATTTTTGAAATATATTTAACTTTACAGGGAAGTAGTAATATTAAATTCCATAAATATACAGAATGTTTGTAATTTTGTAATTAGAAAAAAGGCTAAAGGAAATATGCTAAATGTTCACAGAGAGTATCTCTGGGTTGTAATATTCAATGCAAATTATTTTTCCTACCCTTTTCTATACTTTCCAAGGTTTCTACAACAACCAGGATTTAAAAAATTTTAGTGATTAAAAAAGTGTTCTTTATCATTAAATGTATTTTCGATTGGTTGTGCACAAAATTAATATTCCTTCTTTATATTTAAGCTTCTGGCAGATAATTTTATTCTATTTGCATATGATTTTAATTAGCTTCAGCTCAGTTAGTAAATGACTTTTTAAAAAATAATGATGTTTTTAAGTGATGATCCATCTTTCTGATACAATAATAAAAGTTATGTATATAACCGAAAAATTAAGTCTATTTTCTCCATTTACCCTTCTGGTGACAGGGACATTCTATACCTATTTATCAACTTTTTCTTCAAAACTTAAGATCCACAGAATAAAATAATTCACATCCCCATTACTATTGAATAGAATGCTAAAGTAGCAGAGCAATAAAGTACAAAAATTGTGAAATTAACAATTCTACAATACTCTTGATTAGGAAGGCAAAGGGAGTATAATGCAACAGGCAATTTTAATAGTAGGTATGAACTTCGCAAATTTCAAACAAGAAAACAGAACCAATTACTCTTGAAGTTGCTTAATGTTATTCTCAAAAATGAAGTTAAAATAGATATGTATGATGATGAGTTCACATTTGAAGTGCTTTGCTACTTAATCAGGACATGAAATTGGTACCAACATCACAAATTTGAAGGTTGATATATCCCTGAGTAAATCATGTTTTCTTCATGTGTTTCTCCTGTAAGTACTTTCATTAAATCTTGATCTTAACCTTAAAAATTATGATCTATGTATCCACTTCACCTTTTGGACTTTTCATTTTTCTGTCTGAATATGCTCCTAGTTATGTAGCAGTATTATTTCCTCAGTAATGGATCTATGCAGCCACAACACTGGATTTTTATTTTTGTAGTCCTTGCTTGCCTGACCAACCTTTCTAGGACATGTAAATTTGCTGAATCCTATTAGCATGTACTGACTTATCAGAAACATGATGATATAGCAAAAACATCACTTGACCCTTCTGGGAACAGTGGCCTTAAACAACAGATACAAATAAATAGGGATGGAAATGAACAACGTGTTGCTACAAGATGAGATCAGCGCATAAAACCTAAAAGAAGACTATGGATGGTAGCTATCTGTGGGTTTAACGTGTGTGTGTGCTACTTGGTTCCTGCTGAGCTAAACACCACCTGCCCTTATCATGGCCATTACGTATCTTAATACTTGGCTCAACTTCCAGCTTCCAGATTTGCAAACAGTGTTTGCTTATGTGTCAAGTTCCTAGACAATTATCAAGTACTTAACTGTGTCGAGAACTTGGCTCTTAACGATAAGTATTTTCTAATAATCAGAAATTGTGTGTTCGGGTGGGGTGGTTTTGACAGTGATGTGAAAAAACTAGAATAAAGTCTTGCATAGTGGGTACTTAAATTATTTTGATAATGATGAGACTAATTTCTGTCTCTTTATTGCCCCATATGCTTGCAAATGATGTGTTTCCTGGAGATAATCTTGATTGTGAACTAAGATTGATGGCAGCAGCCCACTAACCTCACTTAATCCTTCCAGTAAAATTGCTGTTAAAGTTGATTCATTTATTTGACTACTATTTATGGGACAAGACTGTTAATTAACACAAGTACACAAAAATAATGTAAAGGCAATTCCTATTCTCAAAGAACTTAAAATCTGTAGGGAAAAAATTTATACATACATACAATTATAATACTAGTACACCACCAAGAAATGGTACAAATAACTCAATCTAGGGCCTCAGAATGGTAGAATTTCAAAAGGCTAAGATGGGGGAATGTATTTCAGGTAGAGATAACACCACTGACAAAACCACAGAGAAAAGAAAACACCAAGTCAGCATGTGAGAAGTCATGTTTGGCTGCAAAAATGGCACGTGACTGGAAGTATCAAGAAAAGGGTGCAAAGGCAAACTAGGACAGAACTGAGTAGGCCTTAAGGTTAATAAATCTCGACTTTCTTCAAAGAACAAAAAGAACCAACTAAAGGCTCTTCAGAAGCACAAAAATGAGAAGTAGTGCCAAGATTATTTTAGTGACTGTTGGTCTACATATATAGAATGTCAACTTAGATGCTATTATTTGATTGATTTACAAATATTCATGGAGTTCCTGATAGATGACAGGGACCACTATCTCTCTGACCTCATTCTCTACTAGTACTCTGTTTGGTATACTCGGTCCAGCCACACAGGCCTCCTTGCTTGCCCAGGCATGCTCTCATCTTAGGTCATCTGCGTTGGCTGTTTCTGGTCCCAGAACCCTTTTTCCCCAAATATGTGCATGGCTAACTCCCACCTGTCCTTCAAAACTTCACTCAAATGTCATCTTTTCAATGAAGCCTACCCTGACTACCCTGTTTTAAAACGAAACCAGCTCTACTTTCTGTTTTTCCTCAATATCATTCAGCACCTAACACATTTATTATGCCTACTGTTTGCTTCTCCCCACCAGAATGTAGACTCCCCAAGGACAGGGATCTTTGTTTATTTTAGTCATGGATAGATCCAAAGCACCTAGAAGAGTACCTGACATATACCAGCACTTGGTATATGTCTATTTGCTAGACATTGTTGAATACAGAAACCTAAGAAGTCATAATCTTCTCAGGAAAGAAAATTAATTATGCAGTGTTATAAATATATTAAAATGATATATTTAAGGTGCTGGGAGAGCCTGAGGGAGAAGCACATGGAAAGGCTCAGGGAAAGCTACTTCTAGAAGGTCATGATTGAGTGAAATGAGAAGAGTAGGCGGTTGCCATAAAAATAAAAGGAAAGGAATTGTAAACTGAGAGAATAGCAGGTTACCCTACTATAGCATTGAAAAAATTTGTCTTAATTGTCCTTGTATCACTAGCACCCAAGGGAGAACTTGTTACACAGTGCCCTTCAATAAATGTTTGTTGAACTGAATTATACCAGAGAGAAAAGAACCTAGGTATGGTCTTTATGTAGGTGAAGAAAGGTCTGTGAAGAAGCAACCAGAAGAAACAATCAGGATAGCAATATGTCAAGGAAATCCTGGGGTATCAGATCAATGGTGTCAAATGTTTAGAGATCAAGGAGGATAGATGAAGCTAGACAAAAGGTCTTTGGATTTGGAACATAGCAGACAGCAGTTTTAGTAGGGTAGTATGGGCAGAATACGGACTACAATAAATCAAGGAATTGTGTTAAAAGTGGAGATAGCAAGTATTTTGCTAAGTATTTTCAAATATATTATCTCATATATATTGTTTCATATTGAGGACACTCAAGGAAGTTGACTTGCCCAAGGCCATGCAGTCAGCAAGAGTTTGAAATAAGATTTGAATCCAGCTTTTGACTCTAAATCTCATACTACTTCCATCCTACCCACCAGCAAGTTCTCCTTTTGCCATTCTTCACAGCGTGGTGGGCTTCATACAGTAGGCAGAGAAACCATCACATTATCTCACTAATATTCCAGCATAAGCAGGGAGGAAGTAAAAGAGGGCCCAAGGAAAACTGCAAGTGTAAATCAGGTGGCAGGAAAAGAAACTGGCTATTTCCAAAAAGGATTTGAGGCAATGAGTGCAGACTACAAAGAATCTCGGTAGTGGAAGACATTGAACACCTGTAGATCTTACAGTTTACTTCAGTTTGATTGTTCAAGTAAGTTAAGCCAAACTTTAGTCTTTAAGTCAGAGTTTCCCAACAGGTGTGAACTGATTTTGATCCCTTCAGCCCTTAAGGTTGCAAGTATAAATTCTCTTATACTTCATCAAGTTGCCATACAATCATCAGCAGTTTCTGTGCCACTGGATGAATAAGGTTAAATGCACTGTCATGGATTATTTCCAAGCAATGACTAATTTTAAAAATGTTAGTGTAGGCACCTTTACAGTTTAAGATATTACTTACACTATTCACATTTTCAGGGAGATAAAACTCTAGAATGAACTCCCTTTTATAACTCAATACTCAAAGACGAGGCCAATGGATGAGTGCTGCCAATATAATTTTTTTCCTTCTTTCCAAATGTTCTAAAATACTTGAAATAAATATATTTACTAAATATACTAAATACTAAACTGGCATATCTTTGGTAATCTAGAAGCACGTAAATGGTATTTTTTCATTAGAATTAAAGTTAAATAGACCTACTAACACTATTATAGATATAAAAAGGAAAATAACATAAAAACATACCTGTGGGGCATATCCAGGAGGCACATAAATAGGAGGTACAGAACCATTTGGGGACATCATTGGAACCTGAGCAGGACCTGAACGGAATACAGAAATGATGTATTAATTAATCCATGATTCCTTAGCAAGCTTGAGTTGAAAACAATTTGAATTACACCTTGAATAGTTCATCTAAACTAAACACTCAAGATAATCATTGCTGTATTACTATGAAAAGAAATTCAGATTATTCACCTGCTATAAAACTGTGCATGGATTACCCTTCACCAAAAGGAGCATTTCGCAAACTTGCCTGGTGATTATTACCATCACCTGAGGAGCTTTTGAAACATATAAATTTCCAGGGTTTCCTAGAGATTCTTATTCGATATGTTTACCATTGGGTCTAAATCAGTATATTTTACTTTACAAACATCCCACATGATGATTATGATTCTGCAAGTTTAGAAACACTGACCTAGAGGAAAAGTAAACTGCATATAATATCAGTGAAAGATACAAAAGGTAAAACTTTAAAAGGCAATAGGATGATTCAGGAAAGAAGAGGAAAAATAGTTAGAAATTTGGAACTTGCGTAGTTAGGGTCAAAAGACTTGTGTATTGTGGAAGTCATGTCTATGGGAGCTTGATAACAAAGTTAGAGAAATGCTATACAGGCATATTTACCTAAAAGAAATAGTTTCCTTCTTACAGTGAAAAGTTCTTAAAAAAAAACCCAACCAACCAAACAAAAAACCCTAAAACAAACAAAAAAACTTAAAAAATAAAACTAAAAAATAAAAAAAAACAAGAAAATTCAGCTCATCTTATTCTATACTTCCTTTCATTTTATAACATTATACTTTCTAAGAAACTCTGGGAAGGTGTGTTTTATTCCTTCCAGAAATCAAAATCTTACTTGCTTTATATAACTTCTTAAAAATGTACCTTACCTTCAGATCCTTTTTTCCTGTAACTTTAGACTGCACTGTCCCCTCGCCCACTGCTTTTTAATCACCGGACATGAAACCTTCTCAAAGAGGCTTACTTATTGAAATAATGTGTATACCATAAGAATTTGATAAAGAACAGTGGGAGAAGGTTCCTTTTATATGCAGAATTTTAATCTGAGGAGTACATACAATAAATCTCCTTTTCTATATAAAGAAATGAATGAGGAAAAGCTTAATTGTAGGGTAGAAAACAAACATATCTCACTTGTAACACTAAGCAAACTTCCAAAAAAATGAAGAGTAGAGAGGTTACAAAAAGTCCAGATTACAGCCACTCTCCTTTTTCTGGGGAAGGGGGAGGGGTAAAGACAAAACAACAAAGTGGGGGGAGGCGGAGGAGAAGGGAGGTGAGAAATAGGAAAGGAAAGAGGAAAGACTGTAGGAAAATGAGGGGTGCAGGAGGGGAAATGCTAAACATTGAGGGAAAGGGAGGTGTGCTTTATACTTCCAGGCAAGAAAGGCCTCATTCAACAACTCACCTTCTGAATTCTATATTCTGGGCTTAAGAGAAAGACCAGTTTTCAAGTAATGATAGTTTACTTCTATTAGTAATTTAACTGTCACTAGCTTTCTGAATCTTAAGAGCTGTCTTACTACTGATGAGAGATTTAGCCGAGGGCCAAAAAAAATTCACTGAAAATTGCAGTTATAATTGTAATAAAGGAAATAAACATTTATTCAATCTTAAGTGCCAGGGACTGTGGGTTCTTTCACATATTGTCAAATTTAATCCTCACATCAAGTCATTAGAGCAGGAATTTTTTTTTTAGCCAGAGTAAATAAATTAAAAAAGAAGTTATTGCTGATTATGTTTAAAATTGTAAAACTACATAACTGCTTTGAGTTGCCTTTTTTCTAGAAATATCAACACATAAACACTATGCAGCTATAATTCGTATTCAACTATGACAGCCACTAAAATAGCTTATACTTTTGTGATACAAAGTTCCACTATTTGACTTCATTCTTCAGTTATACTTAAGTGTAATACTGAAAAACAGAAAACAAACCTAACCTAAAATAAACCAACAGTAAATATATTACTAGCTGTAATCCAGGAATAATGATTAACTCACTTTCCTACAAAGTAATGATTTCATACTTGGACATAAAATTTCACATGCTGAGGCAGAAATGGTACATTTAGATTTGTTAAAGACAATTCATTGGTACCATGTTTAATCTCTAAATTATTGGTGTGAAGTAACATTCAACACTAAAGACATAAAACCCCCAATGTATAAATATAGTAAATACAAGTATTGATATTTAGAACTAAAATGTTTACAGCACCCTTTCTGTTGCTGTTGCTGAGTCTAGGGAAGCGGAAACCCTCAAGTTTTGCATACTTAATGATGCGAATGTTTGATTACCTCCTTAGTTCCAACAATACTTCTTAATTTAGGAGGTACTCAAAGATTAACTATGAGCTCTAATAAATTCATATGCAGTGAGGGGGACTGTGTTCCAAGAAACAAGCTAAATCAGTTATAGACTATACCATTAAATGTACACTTGGCAGAAGAGTAGCTACATCTCCTTAATAATTTGCTCATCTGAGCACAATCTCTCCAAAATCATAAGGCTGTTGATTATTTTTGTGGCCATACTTCCTAATCCAAAACAACATCCTGCAGAAGAGAACACAATTCTATTCCCCAATTATCCAAAAGAGAAATTTAGAAGCCCCTCCGCACCTCAACTCCTTAAAAAGTGCCATCAATGACTTAAAGAATATATTTCATCTAGTATAAGTAAAAAAATTTCCCCTTTATTATCGTATATTCACATTTAAACTTTTTCTAAAAAACGAAACTATGAATTTGTCCAAGAGTTTAATTTCTTAAAATGCAACGGGCTGAAATATTACACATTCTTTCTAAGCAAGCTTTCACAATGGCTTCCAAAGACTCTGATGCCAATTTTCAGAATTTAGTTTAAAAAGAAAAGCCCAGTAAAATAAAGGTGCTGTAAATGAATACTATGTGCAATATAAAATCAGCCCAACTCCAGATAGAGTCTAATCTTTTTATAACTAAATGGCAACAATTTAAAATGTTTTTACAGCGATTATATTTGGCATCTATTTTAAAAAAACCTACACGGCACAATTTTAGATGAATACAATGCTTTCTATGCTTTAAAATAAAAGCAGAATGTTTGAAACAGTCAGTAAATCTTACCACTCATTTTGTTTTTAGAGCAGCAGCAGAGAACAGAAAATCCAACAAGGAAACAGCGAAGTACACGTTAACAGCTTTAATTGGAGAATGGTTCCGTGTTTTTTTTTTTTTTTTTTTGCAAGGCTGTAAGAGGAAAAGATCCTTTGACCGAGTCACGTGATGGGAATCACGTGACCTGCAGAGAAACGGGGAAAGGAAAGGAAAAAAAGGGAAACGTTCCTGTTTGCAGTGTTTCTGATACGGTAAATGTTTTCTACTGCCACTGCCTTGAATCTGACCTTCTTTATGAATCAATTTAAAAGCTTATCAAAATATACATTTAATTTAAAACGATTTTTGTTGTGTTCATGGTCCTCGGATAACACCCTAGGGACTATCTTCTCATTCATATTTTATTCATTTAGCCGTTTTAATTTTAAACGTTTGGGCTAAAAATAACATTTGTTAATTTAAAATACTGGGTTTGAAATATCAATATTTAACGTGATCCACTCTCCATACACAACCCTAAGGTATGCTCACAACATACAAAGAAACAGCACACATGCCTCATCAAGGTTTTCCTCAACCGGGCTGGCATTTGTCTCTCAAGCTAATAAAGGCTACTACTTTTATTGCTGGGTTTACTCCCTGTCTGTCCTCCGCCCCCCACCCCCTTCAGATTTAACCTGGACGCAGATGTACGGTGGATGGCATTCTCACCCATACCCATGAGATCTGGTTCAGGAGGCATAAAGGAAAAGGCAGGACAAGCAGGTGAATATGTACATCCAGACCTTCTTCCCAAGGCTCAGAGGTCTCAAGTAAAGACAAGGAAGGAGACCAAAGATGAATTTCAGTAACAAGATAAGGAAGGGAAGAAGAGTAAAACACCTTTTGGAGCTCTTTTCATTACTTGACTGCTATGTAAGTTCACAGAGAAGATTTATTAATAACTGACACAATATTTGGATAATGATAATGATTGTGATTTGTAACAAGTTTCACAATGGAAAGCAAATGGTTTGGTATCTCTAAAGATATTTAATAACTTTAATATTTACTAGCAAGGCAGTTTACTTTTGAGTCTCAGTTTCCTTCAATAAAAAGGGTCATATAATAAACCTCATAGCACTGTTGTGAGAATCAAATTAGATAAAGCACTGAGTACACTGGCAGCAACCAATAAATAATAGTTATTATAAGTTAATTATCAATGTTTTAAAAATTAATAGTTATATATTGCTTACTATGTGCCAGACACCATTCAGAATGCTTTATAGGTATTATGTCTCTTAATCCTCCAGATAACTCTGAAGTAGGCACCATTTATAGGTAAGGAAAATGAAGTAGAAAGCAGTTAACTAACTTGTCAAGTGCATACAGTGAGAGGCAAAATCAGGATTATATAAGGCTGTATTTAAAAACTATATATGTGTAGACCATGTTCAAGGGCTCTGCCTCCCAAATGGGTGGAAAAGAACTGGCAAAGGATACGCTGGAGCAGTAGGTCTCAATAAGATGCTAAAGGACCATTCTTACAGGTGGGATACAGTAAATGTTAATGTCTAAGTGCCTACCTAAAAGCAGGGCTGTCCTGAAGAACAAGACTTAAGAGCAAAGAGTTCTTCAGGTCTCAAAAGAATCTGCTGGTAAAATTATACTCAGCCACCCTGTAAATCCAACCATG
Organism: Choloepus didactylus; assembly: GCF_015220235.1. Taxonomy (NCBI): domain Eukaryota; kingdom Metazoa; phylum Chordata; class Mammalia; order Pilosa; family Megalonychidae; genus Choloepus; species Choloepus didactylus. The sequence continues at coordinate 95,353,751 of NC_051318.1, forward strand.
CCTTTGGTCTTCAACCTCTAAACAAAAAGGCCCAGAAGCCTCCTTCCTCATTTCTGCTCATATCTTTGTACTGTCATGTTTCCATTTCCCAACTTTCTTTAAATGAAGCCCTCCCTCCCAGTCCTTTCCATTTTGCTTACTAGAACTGTTTTTTCCATTAAATAAATCCCTCTGTATCCTCATTCTTTTCACAGAACACATGTTTTTGTGCTTTCTTTAAATGAAACCTGGCCCTCCCCTGGGACACTTTTCCAGCAGCCCCTATGAACCGAGACTGCCCATTCTCTCCCGAGACAATAATGTAGTCTCCAAACACCCAAAAGCTGCTTCCCATTAGAATTATTATATTCCTGTTTCATGCTGAAAGTTTCTTTTCCTGTCCTGCTATACAAGTATACTATCATCCTCTACCCTTTCTCACTTCTGTCACCTTCAGTCCTAATTTATTAAGAATTTTGATGCAGTATTCACCGTTTTTTCTCCCACCCAACTCTTGCCCAATCAGCATAATGACTTCAAGGTCCAATACCTAAACCCAAATTTTCTCAAACTCTTCTGTTGCATTCTATTTTTAGCAACCCATGTTCACAGACACATCCTGGAAACTGTCACTTAGAAATTCAATATCTCATCTTTTGAAATCTTAAAACTTTCATGTTTCAGTGTCTGGCTGCCATCTCTCTCATTTCTCCAACTGTCTTTCTTCTACTAGATTTGCTTTTTGTTATAATAATCACCTTTTTCTCTGGATCCAACTCTGTCATCATAGCCTCACTTCCTTACCTATCATGCCTTCCTTTTACCTCTCCTGTCCTGAAAACCCCCAACTTCACCCAATCCAGATAATTACCTTCTCTTCTCTTAGGCCTGAAATGTAGAAATCAATGGTACTCTGGTTATCCTTATAAATTAGTATCTCCACCCTTAACTTAGCCCTCCACATTGCTCAGGAATCCTTTTGGGTATCTTTTCCTTGTCAATCCTGTTTTTTACAGTGATGATTAGAGACTCTTGCCATTCTTTAAAGGTCCTACCCAACCTGACCTCAGCCACATCTTTTAGCATGAAATTGAACTCTTTCAGCGTCATTTACAAACTTACCTCACCTTGCGTTCACATTCAGAAAAAGCAGTTTTCTTCCACCAGATCAGGACTTTCTGGCTCCTCTGACCTCACTCATGGTGCTCTGGCTACACTGGTGCTCTTGCTGTGTCTTAAACATGCCCAGCATGCTCCTACCTTAGGGCTTTTGCACTAGTTGCTCCTTCTGTGTGGAATGCTCTTCCTCCAGATATCCACATGGCTTGCTCCCACACTTTGTTCAAGTCTTTGTTCAAATGTCACTACACTGAAGCCTTAATTGATCACTGTATTTAGAAATGCAGTTCTCAGTCTCTCCTCCTCATCAGTCTACCTTAGTACAATCCTTTTTAACCTGCTCAGTTTTCTTTTTGTTAAAGCATTTATCACTTTCAAATACATAATATGATTTACTTATTTACCATGGTATTATTTTCCTCCCCCAATGTGAATTCTACAAGGTCAGGGATATTTGTTCATTTTTGTTTATTAATATATCCTAAGTACCTAGAACAGTATCAGGACATTTCAGATAGTCAATGTGTGTTTACTGAGTGAGTGGTAAGAGAATGAATAGATCCCAAAAGTCAGTGTGGTCTATTGAATAATTACGTACTCCATGTTCTTAATCCACATTCCTGTGGGTGTGAACCTATTGTAAACCCACTGTTTGTGGTCCAACTAAATGACAGTGAGTCTTAATCCATATTACTGGAGGCCTTACAAAGAGAAGAAACCGGATGCCAGATGTTGGACTAGGCCACAGGGAGAAATCAGAAATCAATGGAAACCAGAAAAGCAGGGCAAAAAAAGAAGACACCGGCATGTTGACAGAGATACAAGGCAAGGAACCCAAGAATTGCCAGCAGTCAGTACTACAAAGCTAGAGACTCAGGAAGAAAGCAAACCCTGCTAAAATCTTGATTTTGGATGACTTCTAGCCTCAACACTGTAAACCCATAAATTCCTGTTGTTAAGCCAAAACCTATTTGTGCCATCTGTGGTAGCAGCTCTGGCAAATGAAGAAAATTAGTGACACAATAAACAAATTATAATACAGTTTCACAAAGGAATAAATGAGGTGAGGTAACCAAAGCTATATGAAACCATATGGATGAATTTTAGAAATTTATTACATAAAAATCAAGTACAGAAGTCTTTATAGTATATAATGTTTAAAGATACATTTGTGATTTTTTAAAAAAGCTTTTTATAAAAGAAAGATAACAATAAATTCAAAATTTAGCATAGCAGAGATGTGAGTGGCAAAGAAAAAGAAACTGGCTAGGAAAGGAGCAGACAGATGGATGCAGCAGTGTGGTTTGGTCTATATTTTGATTTGAGAGTAGTCACTTTAATATGTTTTAATGACCTGTGATTTTCCTTTGTATGTATCAAATTCTGCAAAATAAAATTTATATTAAAATTATAAAAGTGAATGGAAGGTCAGAAAGTAAGACTCTGAATGTTAATTTACTGTGAGAAACCTAGCTGAAAGAAGAGTAGTAGCAAATGGTATCACAAGGCAGAGGAGTGTGTTATGTTTGTGGGGAGATGGGTAGTGTATGTGGTTATACCACGTGTGTGTTTTTTTTCAGAAGGAACAGTTCAGAGAGGTTGAGCAGAGGGAGAGGTTGAAAATGGACATGAAGGAAATGACCAATAGAGCAAAGTCCCAGGGAAGGAGGAAGCTGCCATCATCTAAGAGGAGGAATGCTGTGAATGGAGCAGACTTTGGGAAGATGAAGTATTCAGATATGGGTATGTTTCATTTGAACGGTCCACCAAGAATCTAAATGGAGATTTCATATAGTCAGTTGATTTCACAATTCTGGAATTCATGTTTTTCATCCATTTTTCCATTGGGTTGTCTTTTTTTTACAGATTAGTAAAAGTTCTTTGTATATTCTGGATACTAATTCCTTAAGGTTAAATGTGTGCAAATATCTTCTTCCCAGTTTGTGATTTGTCTTTTAATATATTTTATCATGTTTTATGCTGTATAGAAGTTCCTAACTGTAATAGAGTCAAACTTACCAATCTTTTGATAGTTAGCATTTTGCCTGTGTGTGTGTGTATACATATATATACACACATATATATCTTAATAAATCTGTCTGTATTCCACAGTTACAATCTCCTTTATTATTATTTTTAAGTTTATCCTTTTACATTTAAGTCTTTGAGACTTTACAAATTAATTTTTGGGTAAGGTACAAAGAAAGGATCTGATTTCATTTTAATCTAAATAATAACCAATTGTCTCAGCAATTATTTCCTGTTCCTCCACCCCCTAGGATACTTACTTCTTGTGGGCACAGCAGTGCAATTTTAAATTGTTTTATGGAGGGTCTTGTTTTATAGGAGGAAGGTTCCCCAGAGCATTCAGTTTACCAAATGGCTGGAAATGGAAGTCTTCAAAATCACGTCAACTCCATTCAATCGGGCTTTTGTCCAGTCTACTCTACTGAGACTGCTCTGACAAAGGTCAGTAAGATCACTCTTATCTGCCAAATCCTAACTAATATTCTCGACAACTTTCTAATTATCCTTCCTTGGCTTCTGCAATACTAGTCGCTTCTGGTTACCCTTCTACCCCTGATCATACCTTTTCAGTATTCTTCATGGCTTCTTATCTTCTGTCTTTCTTTAAATGCTGGTTTTCCTGGAGTTTTGCTCTTTGGACCTCCTCTCTTGCTCTAGCGAGCTCCCAAGATGATCTTATTTACTCTCAGGAAAGCTCAAAATTATGGCTCATCTAGAACATTCTCCTGAACTCCAGACCTTTAATACTCAATCCACATGAAACTGAATTATTTTTCCTTCAGTATTCACTCTACCTCCTGAATTCCCATGATTCTGTCCTGGTTCCATCAACACAGAAACTTCAGAGTCACCCTAGACTCTATTTTCTTCCTCATCTCCCATATCAGCCAGTTAGCAGTCTGGTCAGTTTTATCTCCCAAATATCTCTCAAATCCATATTTTCTTCTTTTCCATTGATGTTGTCTTAGTAGTACTGCTCTCCTTCTAGAACTATTCCAATATCCTCCTAATTGCTCCAGTTGTTCCTGGTCCCCAGCAATCAATACATTTTTCACACTAATGCTAAAATGACTAAAAAACAAATCTCATTGTTTTATCCCCTCTTAAAACCCATAAATAATTCTTTATTACTTATGAGATAAAGTCCAAGTTTGTTAACATGGCTTACTATGCTTTCCATGAATCTGGTTCCTATCAGCTTCTCCAGTCTTAGCTCTGGTGGTATACCACATCCTCTCCCCTATTTTGCCCCTCATTCCTGCATAATAAAATATTTGTAGTTCTTTGAACATGAAAGTTCCCTCTAACTGGAATTCCCTTCCTCAGTGCCTATCTACCTGGCAAGCAATTACGCATTTCTTAAGCCATATCTTCCACTTCTCTTTGAAGCCTTTTCTAACCTCTTCAGGTTCAACTGGCCACTCCCTTCTTCATTCCTTTTACAATTTTTAATAATAGCACTTATGCTTCCTTACACCTTGTTTATATATAGGGTGGCTGCATTTTATGTAAATTTGTATTTTGCAAATTTGGAATACTGCTATGTAAACATAGTAATAAAATTTTATTGTATGCTAATAATTTTGATTAATACAAATCCCCCCAAAAGAAACAACTAAAAAACCATATCATTTCAAAGCTGACAAGCCAAATAAATTAAAAAATAAATATATGATGTTACCACTGGGTGGTGCCACTTAAGCAGATAAAAACACTGGCCTACCCTTTTCAATACTGTGTGAATTACAACTACTCCCCACTTGTATCAAAATATGTTCAAATGAATTTTGGTTATTATTGTGTTGCTATTTTATCGTAATGTGTATATATATATTTATACCCTAAACAACCACAGCAACATAATGTAGTGGTTAAAACTAGCATGGTCTTCAGAGCCAGATCATCTAAGTGTAATCATGGGTTTCTAGCTGTTTTAGTTTCCTGGCTGCTAAAACAAATACCATGTAATGGGTTGGCTTAAACACATAGAATTTATTGGCTCATGGTTTTGAAGTTTGGAGAAATATAAAATCAAGGTGTCATCAGAGTGATGCTTTCTTCCAGGAGATGCGGTGTTCTGGGGCTGGCTGCCGGCAATCCTTGGTCACTGGTTTTTCTATCACGTGGCAATGCTCATGGTGACCCTCTTCTAGCTTCTCTGAGTTCCACTGGCTTCTCGCTTCTTCCCATGGCTTTCTTTCTCTGTGTTTAAATTTCATTCTGCTTATAAAGGACTACAGTAATAGGATTAAGACCCATCTGAATTCAGTTGGGCCGCACTTTAAAGTAACCTTATCAAAAGGTCCTATTTACAGTGAGTTAGTTCACAGCCACAGGAATAGATTAAGATTAAAAACATGTTTTTCTGGGGTACATAGTTCTAACCACCGCTATGTGGTGGTCACTAGCTATGTGACCTTACATGTTATTTAACCGCTCTGTATCTTAACTAACTTAAAAAATGGAGATGACAGTTATTCTATTTTACAGGCTTTATATTAAGCAGATTGAGTTAATATTTGTAAAGCACTTAAAACAAAGCCTATTACACAATAAGTGCTTATAACGATGTCGTCCAAGTATAATGTTTGTGGTTGCATTGACAAGCCTACCTAAAATCAATGGTTCAGGAATGTCAGTTAACATGCTAAATTTTAGAAGGAATGTGGACCCTTACCCCTCAGCATGTACAAAAATTAATTCACAATGGATCAAAAACCTAAATATAAGTGCTAGTATTATAAAACTCTTAAAAGAAAACATAGGGATTATCTTCAGGACCTTATAACAGGCAAAAGATTTTTAGATTTTAAATCCAAAGCAAGCAACAAAAGAAAAAATACATAAAATAAACTTCATCAAAATTAAAAACTTTTGTGCATCAAAGGACATTACCAATAAATTGATTGAAAAGGCAACATATAGAATGAGAGAAAAAATTTGAAAACCATTTATCTGATAAAGGTGTAATATTCAGAATATATAAAGAACTTCTACGACATAACAACAAAGGACAAACAACCCGATTTAAAAATAGGCCAAGAATTTGAATAGACATTTCTTTGAAGAAGATAGTCAAATGGCCAGTAATTATATGAAAACATGCTTATTATTAGCCATCAGAGAAATGCCAATTAAAGCTATAATGATACACCACTTCACACTCACTAGGATGGCAACTATTAAAAACTGAAAAGAGCAAGTGTTAATGAGGACGTGGAGCAACAGGAATCCTCATACATTGTTAGTGGGAATGTGAAATGGTGCAGCCAGTGTGGAAAACAGTTGGGTGGTTCCTCAGTTAAACAAAGAATTACCACATAACTTCACAATTCTACTGCTAGGTATCTACCCAAAAGAACTGAAAGCAGAAACTCGGACAGATATTTATACACCAGTGTTCATTGAAGCATTATTCACAATAGCTTTAAAAGGTGGAAGTAACCCAAGTGTCCACTGACAGAAGAATGGATAAACAAAATGTGGTATATCCATACTATAGAAAATTATTCAGCTGTCAAAAGAAGTGAAGTGCTGGTATATGTGATAACATGGAAGAACCTTGAAGACATCCAGTTGAGTGAAATAAGCCAGACACAAAAGGACAAATATTATATGATTTCCCTTACACGAACTACTTAGAATAAGCAAATCCATACAGAAAGCACAATAGTGGTTACTAGGCATGGGGATAAGGTAGGGAATGGGGAATTATTGCTAACTTGGTACGAGTTTTGCTTTGGAATGAAAATAGTTTGGAAATAGATAGTGGTGAAAATTACACAGTATTGTCAATTACCTAATGTCAAAGAATTGCTCATAATTTTTTTGTTTGTATATTTTACCACAATCAAAAATAAATAAGTTATTTAAAACATGTTTTGAAGACATTCAAACAACAGCTATGTGGTATACTATGCCAGTGATTTAAGAGAGCACCTCTACAAAATATTTGAGACAATGTTGTGAAAATAAAAAGCAGGTAAATTTTTAAGCTTGCTAAATTTGTCATATGATTTGGCATGAATTGGAGAATGAAATATATGCTCATCACAGCATAATGCATCCCTTTAATTGTGGTTTAAGAGGCAGTATCATTCAGCTCCACAAAAAGTGGTTTCAAGTCATCAAAGACATAAATTAAAAGGAGGAGGATGCAAAATGCATCCCTCTTCTATTCCTCTAGAAATGTTTATATGATTCCTCAAAGACTGGTTCTGGCCATGGCAGGGACTCTGGCATTTGTGGCAGTATTAAGGGTTAGGTTCTGAGTAAGCATCTTAATAGCATGTGCTAAGGCTCATGCAGCTCAGACCATAACTGATGCAAGTCCACAGCATCGGGTGATCACAGAAAGGTCAATAAAATCTGCAACTATCTTACATTATTATTATTTTTTTATGAATCATTTTATTCTCCTGAGATATTATGCATGATCCATGATAAAACATACAGGTAATACAAAGTCTAAAGGTTTGCCATGTCATATTTATGAAATAAACATGAAAAGGAAACTACATGACCACATTGTGGGGAGAAATCATGGTTTCATTTATTTTCATAAGAGACAGGTTATGAGTGCATGACGTAAAAGCTTAAAAATCACCAACAAATTGTGCTAAGGATATTGCAAGAGATTATGCAGGGAGAAATCTGTACAAATTCATCTTCTTACTCAGTATCAGTTGAAAGGAGGAAAAAAAAACCAGTATTATTTCTTTAAATAGTCTTGCTTATATTCAGACAAAATACATTTGAAAAATTGAACAAGTAGACATTTGGCCCTTCTTATGATCAAATAACAATGCCAATGAAGGAGATTCAAAAGAAAAAACTGAGATGAAAAAAATCCAAATAAAGGCCAACACTGCTATTAAGATTTTTCTTTCAATATGCCATGTGATATATTTGACTATATTTTCTGAAATACTACTTTTCCAGCTGCATCTTCCCAATCCAGAAGATTTTGCTGGTTTTTCCAATGCAATAAAAGGTACCAGATATGGTTCTGTCCACCTTCTCTTTTTTAAAGAAATATAATACTAACAACTTCAATGGTCATACATTAGTATCTAATAAAGAAAAACATTTACAAATACCAGAAACCCAGTTTTGAAACATTTGCATTAATTTTGAACTGAATGAGCATTTTGTGAGTTTTAAAGAAGGCAGCAGTTTGAACTCATGACTGATATGAAACACATTTCTGCTTCAGGAAGGGGAAGGTGGGGAGTGAATGCTTCATTTCTCCATTGGCCCCAAAAGTGCTCAGTTCACAAAGTGATACTTCAGAAGCAAACATGCAATGGTTGTTTTAAAATTTTTACTGCAATATAACAATGAAGTAAACAGTAATTAGAGACCTAGCAATTTTTTCCTCCAAAAAAAAAAAAAGAAACAGAAAAAAAAAATGTAAACAGGAAAAAACTCAGGGTCTCATCACATTCAATGATCAAGAATTTTAAAATAGCAGTAATTATTTTCATTTTAAGAAAAGGTACCCCTTCTTCCCCACCCTCATACTCCAAGTATTTAACATGAAAAGAATGGGCTTCCCTACACATGAATTTTATACTTACTTGAAGCAGCAACAATAACCATCAATAATGTGGCATTTCTGTTTCCAGTTATTCCAAAAATTTTCCCAATTTCCCAAAGCCATTATCCAGTGCTGCCAAGAAATAGAGGCTGTAGATTCTGTGTAGCAGATTCTTTCTGAAACCAGTTGTGCTGGTTTGGATGTATTGTGTCCCCCAAAACGCCATGTTCTTTGATGCAATCTTGTGGGGGCAGACATAATAGTGTTGATTAGGTTGGAACCTATTGATTGAGTGTTTCCATGGAGACGTGACTCAGTCAACTGTGGGCAAGACCTTTGACTGGATAATTTCCATGGAGGTGTTACCCCACCCATTCAGGGTGGGTCTTAATTAAATCACTGAAGCCATATAAAAGAGCTGACAAACAGAAGGAACTCAGAGCAGCCTAAAGAGACATTTTGAAGATGGCATCAAAAATGACACATTTTGGAGAACACCGTTGAAATGCAACCTGGGAGAAAGCAGATGCCAGCCACGAGCCTTCCCAGCTAACAGTGAAGGTACCCTATTGTTAATGCCTTACCTTGGACGTTCTTATGGCCTTAGGACTATAACTTCATAAATAAATAAACCCCCTTTATAAAAGCCAATCCATTTCTGGTGTTTTGCAAAATGGCAGCATTAGCAAACCAGAACACCAATGTTAAGCCAAAGAAATATAAAGCAGGGCATTACACTACATTTCTGGAACTAGTACAATAAAAAGAATGAAATCTAGGAAAAGTTACTTACGATTTTATAGAGATGAAATAAAGACCTGCAAAAGATGATTTTTGGTTGTATATTTTACACAGTGTGGATCTACAGCATCTGCTAATCAACAGACATGCACTGTATTTATCCCTGTCCTATGTCCTAGATTCCTCCCTCCCTACCCCTAACAATCTACTACCTTATACCAAGTATTATGGATATAAGCCCAAATCATCCCAGACAATCCAGTGAACAAAGTTAGTGTAATGCACTGGTATAAAGTGTGAGATAAAAAGTCCTTTTCAATCTTCATCAAAGTGCTGCTGTAGAAGAAAATTAGCAGCCGAATTCTCATTCTTCTCACAACAAATTGCTTGTATCACAAATCCTTCAGGAAACCCTAAAGCCTTTAATCATTCTATAGCTTCTTTTTCCTGAGGGGTCACTTGAATGTATGTCCACTTCCAGCTTCTGCAACTCCTCCACTGCTACCTCCACCCCCTATTCTCCTTGACCACCAGCTTCTTGAACTGGCTCATTTAATATCTGAATAAAATGCTCCTGGTGTTGACTAATCTGCTGAAGTTACTGAGGATTCTCTTGATCTGTCTGTTGTACAATGCTGGAAGCAGGGAAGGATTCTGTTGAATGATTTGTTTCATCTGTTGGAACTGTGGCTGATTTTGCAAAAATTCAAGTGGATGTCCTCCAAAACTTGTTGCTGTACTTGTTGCGGTTGTAGTTGCTGCTGTTGCAGTCACTGCCGAAGACTGAGAAGCCACAGTACTAGCTGCTTGAGGGCATCTACTACAGCCTGACTTTTTCTATCTCTAGGGATTCCCATCAAAAGGTATTCCACTGCTCTATCAGGGTTGTTGAAACTGGCTCTCAGGGCTGCAATTACTTGCTCTCATTCATAGCCCATTGACATGATCTCAGTTACCATAGTCTCCTAAGACTGACCTGTCACAAGTGTACTTGTTGCATCTTCCAAAAGGTTTGACTAAGAATCTCCTGATGTGCTGTCAATTGATGTTTGCCTAGTAGCCACTGGTGTCTCTGCAGGTTTTTCTGCAGGTTTCTCTTCTTCAGTAGCAGGTGCAGGCTCAGAAGATGCTGTCGTTAATGCTGGAGTGATGGATATAGGTGTGGAACTAGGAGCCAAAGCTGGGCAGGGGCTGGGGCCTGAGCCACAGCTGCTGCTGTGGAGGAATTAACTGCAACAGTGGTGACAGAATATGATTGCTGAGTTGTAGCAGATGTTGTCACTGCTTTCAGCTAAGTTACCATAACCATCACAAAGTTTTTCTCATATTATTACATTCTTTGAGAGCAGTATCATCATTAAAGATTTTGCCCGCATAAATTAATTACTGGCCTGCTACTGGAAAGGCATCTTTCCCCTCCTCATATTCAATCTTTTCTTTCAGTGCCTTCACCTCTGATAACTGCAGGATACTGAATCTGATACTTCTTTTTTTATGGGTCACCATCTCCGGTTACCACCTCCTAGACCTTAGTGCCTAACCAGGTCCACAGTGGGTGGTGGTGATGCTCAGATTTCCCTCCGTGACCCATGCACCCACCCCAAAAAGCCCAGCTTAGCTCTGGAGGCTGCCTGGCCTCCCTTGCCCTCCCAACCCTGGGCCCCACTACCACCAGCTCCTAGGCCCAGGCCTCCAGTGCCCCATGGAGGCTTGCTCCACGCCATTTGCTACCCAGCCCTCAACGACTGGCCACCACTTCCCCATCCTCCCACCACAAAGCCCGGTTCAGCTCCAAAGGATCCGGTCCACTGCCGCTGACCCCTACAGGAGCCTGCAGGCCATATCTCGTGCCCTCCTGGGTGCGCCGAGGCCCTCCGCAATCCCTCTTATACATTCTTAACAGTCTCTCCCATGATGATAAAATATAACTGCCATCAAGAGAACAGCTGCCCCTAAAGCACTCTCTCTCCTCTATTAAAAAAACTGTCCTAAGAAACTGAGCAATTAAGGGATTTATTAATTTTTGGAGTAGGTTGCCTTAAAAAATCAGTTCTCAAAAAGTTAAACACAGAATTACCAGCAAACAAGTACATGTACATGCATATTCACGACAACATTATTCACAATAGCTGATATGTGGGAACAGCCCAAATGTCCATCAATGATCAATGGATAAACAAATTGTGGTATATCCACATGATGGAATGAAATTCAACCATAATAAGGAATGAATTTCTGTTAAATGCTACAAGGTAGATGAACCTCAAAAATACAGTAAGTGAAAGAAACCAGACACAAAAGACACATATTCACTTAAATGAAATATCCAGAATAGGCAAATCTATAGAGAAAGAAGATTAGTGGTTGCCAGGAGCTGGGGAGGGTGGCAACAGGGAGTGACTGTTTAATGGGTACAAGATTTCTTTTGGGTGATAAAAATTTCTGGAAATAGATAGTGGTGATGGTCACAAAACATTGTGAACGTACTAAATGCCATGGAATTATTTACTTTAAAATGGCTAATTTTATATTATATGGATTTCATCTCAATAAATTATTTTTTAAAAATGAAATGAAAGTTTTCTTCTGGATCAGTCAGGATACATCCATATAACTGATAAATGGATAAATTCATAAGCATTAAAGTCATTTACATCAACAAACTACTCTTCAGCATCCAAATGTGCTAAGCCCAAGGAGGCTTTAACTCAAACAAGGAAAGGTTATCAGGATATAATTAGAAAGTAGCCTGGGACTTTCAAAGTTTGAGAAGTGAACTAAATAAATTTGGGTCATGGTGTTCCAGAACCTGTCTTTATTAGCAATCTAATGGACCACATAGGGATATGTTAACTTGAGTTTTATTAAGACAGTGAGACATTTTTAACAGGCTTTAAATTTGATAAAATTCAGTATGTTTTCTACTGATTATCCTTTTTCCCCCTCCCACTATGTATTACAAAATTCCACTTACATTAGGATTCCATCTCTTTCTCTCTTCCACTGACAATCTTAGCAAATATCTGAGCAGGAAGGCAAGTCTAACATTTACTAGAACAAAGTATGTACAGAATAGATTTGAGCCTATTTACAACTCACAGAGGAGGGTAAGAGAGAAATGCTTCCATCCTTGGGGCATTGGAGATAGTTTTTAAAAACTTTCATTTAATGAATTTATTGTCTAGCCCCTTATGAAAAAAAATACATTTTTAAAAGTCTGGAATACAGATATTTATAAGGAGAAACATTTGAGATAATAATCATCAAAAATCCTACCGCTCAAAGATAAATTACTGTTAACATTTTGGTCAATAGCATCCCTAACACCTTGTTTTGTGTGGGTGTCTGTGCGTGCATGCAGATGAGGGCACATGTGTACAAAATTTTTCAAAATAGGGATTATACTATCATACATGATGTTACTCAATATTTCATAAACATTTTCCTACATCAGGAAATATAAAAACAAATCCTCATTTTTAAAAGCTGTATAACATTCCACCATATGACTGGAAAAGAATTTATTTACTCTCCTACTGAAGGACATTTGAGTTATTTCCAATCTTTTAAAAACTGTTTATCTGTAATAAATATTCTATATACCTTTGCACACTTGTGCGATGATCTCATTAGGGTGAATTCTTACATGTGTTCTGGGCATGTACATGTAAAATTCCACTTCATATTGCAAAACTGACCTCTAGAAACAATCAAATATAAATTTCTATCAAGATTGCATGAAAGAGGGGCAGAGCAAGATGGTGGAGTGGTAAGGTGTGAAATCTAGCTACTCCTCTAAGGGCAGCTGGTAAATACCCAGGAGCTGTGTGGAGCAGCTGCTTCAGGGACGTCTGTGACCAGATATACATTGTACACCAGTTTGGAATGGGTAATATCACAGCAAAGAACTATAAGTCTCCCCAGCCAGGCGGCTGACAGCCCTCTGCCACAGGCAGTGGACTGTCTCAGAGCTGGTCCCCTGAGAAAAAAAGATACAATCTGTGCTGGGAACAAGGAGGGGGATTCAACCAGGCCCCAAGCGCAGAATTAATGAACAAATCTGGACTCCTGAATAAAAGCTCTGAGCACAGATAAACCAAGAGCAGGCATTAAAGGAAATGGGAAGACTTGGCCTGGCAGAGAGGAGGCGGGGCTAACAACAACAACAACAACACTTTAGGAATTGGATGTGTTCAGAATACTGGGAAAGGCCTGGGCTCCAAGAAAAATAGGCACAGAAAAACGGGCACCAACTCCGGTGCTTGTTTGCAATCCTGGGGAGCTGGAGTCCAGTTCTGAAGAGGTTTTTTTTTTTTTTCTTTTCTTTCTCTCTGACTCTTTGTTTTCTTATTTTCCAACAGCCCATCAGAAGGATGTCATCAACATGCAACGTAAACAGTAAACAGTTACTGAAAACTTCTCTCCAGAGATTCAACGAGAAAAAGGACAATTCTGAATTGTCTGAAACTCTGGAGGAGGATATAGACTGGAAAAAGACCCTGCAAATGACAAACTGAAGAAAGAGAAGAAATATCTGGTAGGAATCTTCCGTTCCAGACCAGCCGGTTCTCTTCCCTCCCCCTCACTCAGTCTCAGAGGCACAGAACCAGCAGACAAGACCCTTCCAACCAGGGGCACAGATTTTTTAAATCTCTCACAGCAGTGAAAAATATGCTCACTGTTTGAAGACCCAGTGGACAGGAGAGTGCATTTCAAGGTCCAGATCAGTGAGGGACAAAGAGACTGAGAAAATATGGACAGAGACTGTTTCCAGCCCTGGGTCTGAAAACACTTCCCCTACCCTTGAGGGAAGCAGCAGCCAGTAGCCATTTCCTTGCCTTGGAGACAGCTGGAGTACTGGGTCAGCGGAGGAATATCTTGCCACAAGTGTAGCCCCACATCAGGCCAGATTTTGGCCGGCAAAGTGAGGGCACAGAAATCCCCCAGATTCAGCCTGGCTGGGACATATAAACCCCACACTCAAAGGCAAAGCAGACCCTGAGGACAATTAAGTTACCAAACAGCACCATCTGCTGGGCAGTCCGGAAAGTGCAAGGGAATTAAAATACTGTTTAACAGATGCCTCAGACCCTTTCTTAGGAGCACAGGAGCTAGTATATATGCCCTGTACAGAAACTTGGCCATGTTTGGGCTGAGAAATAGGGAGGACCCAACATTAACAACAGGGTTCTAAACAAACCCAGGTATTGCTAGCCGGTGCAAAATTGACCACCACTGGAAGCCAGCAGATTTGTATTAGCACACACAGTGAACTTCCTGGGGTGCCCAGTGCCTACCTCCCATCCCTGTGACAGGACACAGTTGACGCCTGATTTTGGGTGGAAAACTGGGGGCAGAGTCAATCTAACAACTGAGCAGGAAGAGAAACAAAGAAAAGATAGAGGTCAAACACAATCAACAAGAAAATGTCAGGAAAAAGACAGAAAACAACCTCCAGAATAAACCAATCAAGAAAATCAGATACCTAGACAGCAAAAAATCATGAGCCACATCAGGAAACAGGAAGATATGGCCCAGCCAAAGGAAGCAACTAACACCTCAACTGAGATTCAGGATCTGAAACAACTAATTATAGATGTTCAAACAAATCTTTTAAATCAAATCAATGAGTTGACAGAGAATGTGACAGAAGAGATGAAGGATATAAAGATACTGGGTGATCATAAAGAAGCTGTTGTAAACTTGAAAAAAAAATGGCATAACTTATGGGAATGAAAGGCACAGTAGAAGAGATGAAAAACACAATGGAAACATACAACAGCAGATTTGGAGGGGCAGAAGAAAGGATCGGTAAGCTAGAGGACAGGACATCTGAAATCCTACACACAAAAGAACAGATAGGGAAAAGAATGGGAAAATACAAGCAGGGTCTTAGGGAACTGAATGATAACAGGAAGTGCATGAATATACGTGTTATGGGTGAACAGAAGGAGAACAGAAGAGAAGGGCAGAAAGAATAACAGAAGAAATAATCACCAAAAATTTCCCAACTCTTATGAAAGATATAAAATTACAGATTCAGGAAGTGCAGCACACCAAACTGAATAGACCCCAACAGACCTACTCCAAGACACGTACTGAGCACATTGTCCAATATCAAAGACAAAGAGAGAATTCTGAAACCAGCAGCAGAAAAATGATCCATCACATACAAGGGAAGCTCAATAAGACTATGTACAGATTTCTCCACAGAAACCATGGAGGCGAGAAGGTAGAAGTATGATATATTTAAGATACTGAAAGAGAAAAACTGCAAACCAATAATTCTGTCTCCAGCAAAACTGTCCTTCAAAAATGAGGGAGCGATTAAAATATTTTCGGACAAATAGACACTGAGAGAGTTTGTGAATAAGAAATACTACAAGAAATACTAAAGAAATACTAAAGGGAGCACTGCAGGCTAATAGGAAAAGACAGGAGAAGGTTTGGAGAAGAGTGTAGAAATGGAGACTATCAGGAAAGGGAAAAGGAGAGAGAGAAAAAAATAAGATATCACATATAAAATACAAAAGACAAAATGGCAGAAGAAAGTACTGCCCTTACAGTAATAACACTAAATGTTAATGGATTAAACGCCCCAATAAAAAGACAGACTGGCAGAATGGATTAAAATACAGGATCCTTCTATATGCTGTTTACAAGACTCACTTTAGACGCAAGGACAAAAATAGGCTGAAAGTGAAAGGCTGGAAAAAAAATACTTCATGCAAACAACAACCAGAAAGGAGCGGGAGTAGTTATATTAATATCAGAAAAATTAGACTTCAAATGTAAAATAATTGAAAGAGACAAAGAGGGGCACTATATATTAATAAAAGGGACAAGTCAGCAAAAAGGTATAACAATCATAAATAATAATACACCAGCGAGAGTGCCCCAAAATACACGAGGCAAACACTGACAATACTGAAGGGAGAAGTAGATACCTCTACAATAATGGTTGCAGACTTCAATACACCACTCTCATCAATGGACAGAACATCTAGACAGAGGATCAATAAAGAAACAGAGATGTTGAATTGTACAATAAATGAACTAGACTTGACAGACATTTATAGAACACTATACCCCACAACAGCAAGATATACATTTTTCTCAAGTGCTCATGGATCATTCTATAGGATAGACCACATGTTGTGTCACAAAGCAAGCCTCAACAAATGTATAAATATTGATATTATACAAAATAGTTTCTTGGATCATAATGGAATGAAGTTGGAAATCAATAACAGGCAGTAGTTCAGAAAATTAACAAATATATGGAGGCTAAACAAGACATTCCTCAACAACCAGTGAGTAAAGGAAGAAATTACAAGAGAAATTAGTAAAAATCTTGAGGCAAATGAAAATGAAAACACAATATATCAAAACTTACAGGATGTAGCAAAAGTGGTGTTGAGAGGGAAATCTATTGCACTAAATGCCTATATAAAATGAGAAGAGCTAAAATTGAGGAATTAACTTTTCACCTGGAGGAACTAGAGAAAAGAACAGCAAACCAACCCCAAAGCAAAAAGAAGGAAAGAAATAACAGATTGGAGCAGAAATAAATGAAACTGAGAATAGGAACACAATAGAAAGAATCAACAAAACCAGAAGTTGGTTCTTTGAGAAAATCAATGAAGTCCATGGATCCTTAGCTAGGCTAACAAAAAAAGAGAGAGCTGATGCAAATAAATACAATCAGAAATGGGAAAGGGGACATAACAACTAATCTGGAAGAAATAACGGAGATAATGAGAGGATACTACAAGCAACTGTTTGCTAATAAATTAGACAACTTAGATAAAATGGACAACTTCCTAGAAAAGCACAAACAACCAAAATTGACCTGAGAAGAAATAGACAATCTCAACAAACCAATCACAAGTAAAGAGACTGAGTCACTCATCAAAAAGCTCCCAAAAGAGAAAAGCTCAGGACCAGATGGCTTCACATGTGAATTTTACCAAGCATTAAAGAATTAGTACCAATCCTGCTCAAATTCTTCAAAAAATTTGTAGAGGAGGAAAAGCTACCTAACTCATTCTGTAAAGCCAATATCACCCTAATCTGAAAGTCAGACAAAGATACTACAAAAAAAGAAAATTATAGACCAATCTCATTAATGAATATAGAAGCAGAAATCCTCAACAAAATACTTGCAATTCAAGTCCAGCAGCACATTAAAAGAATTATACACCATGACCTAGTGATATTTATTCCAGGTATGCAAGGCTGGTTCAACACAAGAAAATCAATTAAAGTAATATACCACATCAAAAAATCAAAGTGGAAGAACCACATGATACGACAAAATTCAACACCTTTTCTTGATAAAACATTCAAAAGGACAGGAATAGAAGGGAACTATCTCAATATGAAAAAGGCAGTATATGAAAAACCACAGCTAGCATCATACTCAATGGGGACAAACTGAAAGCTTTCCTTCTAAGATCAGGAACAAGAGACAGGGATGCCCATGGTCCCCACTGATATTTAACACTGTGTGGAAGTTCTAGCTAGAGCAATTAGGCAAGAAAAAGAAATAAATGGCATCCAAATTGGAGAGGAAGAAGTAGAACTTTCACTGTTAGCAGATGACATGATCCTACGTGTAGAAAACCCAGAAAAATCTATAGCAAAGCTACTAGAGTTAATAAATGAATACAGCAAAGTGGCAGGGTACAAGATCAACATGCAAACATCAGCAGTGTTCCTATACACAAGTAATGTTCCTATAACAATGAGGAGGAAATCAAGAAGAAAATTCCACTTACAAGAGCGACCAAAAGAATGAATTATTTAAGAATAAACTTAACCAAGGCCACAAGACCTATATGCAGAAAACTACAAGAGATTGCTAAAAGAAATGAAACAGGATCTAAAGAAATGGAAGAACATACCGTGTTCATGGACTGGAAGACTAAATATAGTTAAGATGTCAGTTCTATCTAAACTGATTTACAGATTCAATGCAATACCAATTAAAATCTGAACTTTCTTTG
The DNA here is from genome assembly GCF_015220235.1 of Choloepus didactylus. NCBI lineage: Eukaryota > Metazoa > Chordata > Mammalia > Pilosa > Megalonychidae > Choloepus > Choloepus didactylus. The sequence goes on from NC_051318.1 coordinate 95,372,165, forward strand.
CAGAAATAGAAAAACCAATAACCTAATTTCTTTGGAGGGGCAGGGTGCCCTGAATAGCTAAAAATATCTTGAGAAAGAGGAATGAACTGGAAGGTCTCACACTACCTGACTTTAAAGCATACTACACAAAGCTACAGTCGTCAAAATGGCATAAAGATAGATATAACGACCAATGGAATCAAATTGAGTGTTCACAAATAGACTTCCTGCATCTACAGAGAATTGACCTTTCATAAGGCAGTCAAGCTAATGCAATTGGGATAGAGCAGCCTCTTCAATAAATGGTGTTTGGAGAACTGGACACCCATATCCAAAAGAATGAAAGAGGACTCCTATCCCAAACCTTAAACAAAAATTACCTCAAAATGGATCGAAGACCTAAATGTTAGCTCTAAGACCATAGGACATTTGGAAGAAAAAGTAGGAAAATATCTTAAAGATCTTGTGATAGGAGGTGGTATCCTAGACCTTACACCTAAAGCATGAGCAACGAAAAGAATAATAGATAAATGGGATCTCCTCAAAATTAAACACTTTGTCAGAAAAGTAAAAGGTAGCCTACGCAATGGGAGACAATACTTGGATACCAATATCAGATACATGTTTAATATCCAGAATATATAAAGAGATCCTACAAGTCAACAACAGAAAGACAAACAACTAAATTAAAATATGGGCAAAGGACATGGACAGACACTTTTCTGAAAAGGAAATATAAATGGCTCAAAAACATATGAAAAGATGCTCAACTTCACTGGGAAATGCAAATCAAAACCACAATGAGATATAATCTCACACCTACAAGAATGGCCATTATCAAAAAATGAGAAAATTACCAGTGCTGGAGGGGATGTGGAGAAAGAGGCACACTTATTCACTGTTGGTGGGAATGTAGAATGGTGCAACCACTCTGGAAGGCAGTGTGATCGGTCGTTCCTCAAGAAGCTAAGTATAGAATTCCCACATGATCCAGTAATTCCATTACCAGGTATGTACTTAGAGGAACTGAAAGCTAAGACACAAATGGACATTTGTAAACCAATGTTCACAACGGTATTATTCATGATAGCCAAGAGATGGAAACAGCCTAAATGTCCATCAATAGATGATGGATACACAGACTGTGGTATATACATATGATGGAATGTTGCACAGCTGTAAGACAGAACAAAGCCACAGAACATGTAACAACGTGGTCAACCTGGAGGATATTATGTTGAGCAAAGTGAGCCAGAAACAAAAAGGACAAATGCTGTATGGTCTCACTAATATGAACTAATATTAATGAGCAAACTTTGAGAGTTAGAGCTGAGAACACAGGTTATCAGGAGATAGAAAGAGGGTAGAGATGGGGCATTTGATGCTGAAGGAGTGTAGAATGTTCAGCAGGATTGAGTGTACAGATTCAGAAATGGATAGCACAATACTGTGTGATGGTAGCACAATATTGTAAGTACACTGAACAAAGATGTCTGTGAGTAAAGCTGAAATAGGAGGGCTAGGGGCATGTATGACACCAAAGGTAAGAATAGATGATAAAGACTGAGACTGTGTAACTTAGTGAAACCTAGAGTTGTCAATGATGGTGACTAAATGTACAATTATAAAAATGTTTTTACATGTGGGAGAATAAATGAACGTCAACCTTGTAAGGTGTTTAAAAAGGGACTGTGTTGGGGAAAAAGTAAAATCAATGCAAACTAGAGTCTATAGTTAGCAGTAACATTGTAATATGCTTCCATTAAATGTAACAAAGGCAATATACCAAAGCTAAATGTCTATAAGAGGGGAATTTAAGGGAGGGGTACGGGATTCTTGGTGGTGGTGGTGGTGTCTGACCTTATTATTTTTTGTTTTATCTTTTTCATCATTCTTTTTAAAAATCTTTTTAAAGATACGCCATTAGATTTCAAGGTCTGAGAATCATGTATGGAATGATGTTTTGTCTTCCAGGCTTGATGGAGTAGTAGCTGCAACCTTTCCAAGTGCTTGCGGAGTGGCCATGCTCTTCCCAGACACTGGGGTGAGGCTCCAATCTCTTCAAGCATCAGGAAGGCAGCCAGGCTCTCCTGGAACACCAGGGCACAGTCCCACTCTCATCAAGCAAAGGGGTGGTGGCCAGACTCTGCAATCCCTGGGGCACAGGTTTGACCCAATGAGAATACTGGGGCAAGCAGCACTCTTCCTGAATAACTGCCCTCCAAGTTCAGGGGCAGACTCACCATTTTCACACACATGGGTGGGCCCACTCTTTTGGCCTGAGAAGATGTCCTGAGTCCAGACCTCAGCTTCCATGGTTAGGCCCTTGAAGTTATTTTTCCTTCAATCTGTCCCTTTTAGTCCAGGCTGGCAGTTGTTCCATCCACAAAGATTTTGCAAAAAAACTTGTCAGTTTTCCATGTAGCACACAGGTGTCCAAATCATCAGATAAAAGAACTTTCTACAGATCCTTTCTGGATAACTGATTTCCAGTCCTGACTTGTACTGAAATGGCCACCTGGATCCATGTTGAGTTAAATCCTCAAATGGAGCACTATTCTTTGGGGGCTCGCTTTCCAGAGGCTCAGAATTTTCCTTACCATCAATTTCTGGTTTCTGTGTGCTCAGGAGTTCAGTTCTCAGCTTGTCCCTCTCCTCTTGCATTTTACTATAAACTGCAAGAACAAACCAGGTTGCACTTTCCACACTTAGCTTGGAAATCTCCTCAGTTAAATATCCGAGTTCATTACTCTCAAGTTCTGCCTTCCATCTGACATCAGAACACAATTTTGTACTCTGTCACTTTAAAATAAGGATCACTTTTCCCCCAGTTTCTAATAATACATTCAACATTTTCTCCTAAGGCCTCATCTGAAGTACCTTCAGCATTCATATTTCTACCAACAGTCTCTTCATAGCAATCTAGGCCTTTTCTATCAAGCACTTCACAATTCTTCCAGCTCTACCCATTACACAATTCCAAGGCTATTTCTACATTTTTGATATTTGCAATAGAAGCAAATATTTGGTCCTGGTACCAAAATCTGTTTTAGTTTCCTAGGCTGCTCCAAGCAAATACCATGAAATGGTTCAGCTTAAACAATGGGAATTTATTCATTCATGATTAGAGTCCGGGCTGCCCAAATCAAGGCATCTCAAGGCAATGCTCTCTTTTGAAGACCGGCTTCTGGCAATCCTTGGTTCCTCTGCCACATGGCAAGGCACATGGCAGCATCTGTTCTCGCATCTCTTCCGGGTTTTGTTGATTTCAGTTTCTTGCTTCTGTGGCTCTCTCTTTGTCTGAATTCCATTTTCTTTTAAAAGACTCCAGTAATACGATTAAGACCTATCCTCATCAAAAAGTTCCACATACAATGGGTTTACATCCACAGGAATGGATTAGATTTAAGAATGTGTTTTTCGGGGTATGTACAGCTTCAAACCACCATAGTAACCAGTGTTCCAAGAAAAGAATGTTTTGCTAGGGAGCAAAGGACAATGATACATACAAATAGTTTCAGGAAGATAAGGGCAGTGGAGGACAGAACCTGTAATTTGTTCTTGGGCACAAATTAAAACCTTGTCTCTTGTTTATTTAAGCTTTTCTTTCACTTGCTCACCCATGTTTTTCCTCTTTCACCTTTCAGGGGCCTTAGACAATTTGTACATGTGGACCTACAGTTAATATTTTGTACCCTCTAAAAATTTTCCCTTTATTAATACTAAGTTATCAATTTAATGTGAAAATTTTACTTTATCTGATGCATGCCAACAGGAAGCAAATGAGAGGATCATCCCAAAACCAGATATGCTTTGGATAAACTGGGAGGTGAGGGCAGATGTGTAAGGTCAGGAAACTAGATATCAGCCAGAGAACGGTCAATACAGAAGATATCTGTGTTCTAATGTATTATTTTCCAAGCATTTGGATTTAAGTGTCAGTAAATTAAAAAAAAAAAAAAAATTCTGGGGACTCATTAAGGTAAACCAGCTTTTTATTAGGCCAAATAAAAACATTAAAGGAAAAAAAGGAAGAAATGAAGGACAGATATTAGGAAATCTATCTTATGTTACCATACCATTTCATTTAAAAAAAGAACATTTTAACTTGAAAACAGTAGGAAGGATTTAATTTCAGAATTTTAAAAAAGTCTTTTAAGTTGAGTAAATTTAACTTCTTAAAAAACTACTACATTATCCTTATTTTTCCCATTTCCTAGACTTGTGAAATTTCCCCAAATCTATGGACAAGGATTTGGAAATAACTCTTAGTGGTGAGAGAATGCTCTGTCCTGAAGAAAGGCTGACATCTGGTGATGGGAGATGGGGGAGACAGTACAAATAAGGGTGACCACATTAATTAACACAATCTGGGACACTTTTGAAAGTGAAAGATGTAACTAAAAATCATTAAAATTACATGATTTGGGATGTTTCTTTATTGACTGACAAATTATTTTAATTTAATGAGCACAAAAAATTCTTTTAAAGGTATTTTAAAAAATAAAATTCTTTATCAAAAACATATATGCAAGTACATAAAGAACATTTTCTGGGCATCTGTAAATTAAATTCTGAATATTAAAGCATAACAGAGGCAGAATAATTACTCTTAGTATATATTCACACACTTTAATTCATTTCTTAGCCATATCTGTCTCTAATTCCACAGCACTGGCATTTAACTGAAAACTTTTTTTTTTTAACATAGTTTTATTTTAAATGTTTTCATAAAATTGTCTCTAACTTATATCTTATGGTTAATAAATCTGACGCTCGATACTTTCAATTGACTATTTTGTCTAATACTTTATGACTATAGTATTTCATATTAGAAAATACTCTGATTCTTTGGTGCTGTTTGGTAAGCTGGGAGCAAATTCTGCTAAATAGAGGATATTCTGAATTCCATAATTTTTTTATTGAAATGTGTAAATTTCCAGTCCAAACATTTTCACAGGAACTACAATACCTTCCTTCAAATATTTTCACAAACAAAACTCATTGAACTGTTTCTATTTATGATTCTTTTGAATGTTTCACCAAATTTAGGCTTTATTCTTTGAGTTCTTTGTTGCTGAAGGTGTTTACCACAAAATAAAAAAGCATTACCAAAAATAAATATTTGTAGATTTACAAAAATGACAAAATCACTGTAAAATATTCAGACTACTTTTTATATACTCTGTAGCAGGAATGCTTAAACTCTTTCCTGCATATATTTCACAGTCACCTAACCTGTATTTTCCTCCTTCCCACTGATCCCTCAAACTGGTGGCCTGGTGACAAGTGGCCAGCAGGAGCAGCAACATCAAATACTTCTTCCACTGCCACCACCAGGAGACCAGGAGGTAGCTGTTCCTAGCCCTTTATTTCTAAACACACTATGTTTTATTGCTAAAACACCTAGACTGTTATCCATGCTTCCAAAAAGGGACTGGAAAAGAGAAATAGTTTATTCCGGTTGTATTTAATATTTAACCACATGCTAAAGTGAATACTCTTTTAAATGCAACTCTGGGACAAACGTTAAATTGGTTAGATACTAATATGAGAGGCATAAACCAAGACTGTCTTAGACAAATTGGGATGTAATGTCATCCTATTAATAGGAGATGCTTTATTTAATAACATTTATTCAAACAAGGCAGACAATTGGCACAGGTCTAGAGTCCAAGAATTTAAGAAGTTGATGACCATAAATTCAGAACAGAAAGTGGCAGAAAGAGAAAAAAGAGAAAAGATAAGTGATTATTTACTGTTTAGAGGCCTTTCTTTTCCTTGGAAGACTAGACAAAATAAACTACTAAATTAGGAGCTTAAATATGGTTCAGAATTAAGGGTAATTCCATTTTTCTGTGTACAGGTAACTGAAAATTCTATAATTAAATTTGCCAAGCACATAGATATACCAGAGATAAACACAGTAAGTAGAATAAGTTTGAAGAATGACTATCATATTATGATTGGAACCTACCTTTAGCACTAAACTGAACTGTATACAGATGGAAAACTTGATGTAGGAGGTGTGTTTACCAAGCACCTGTTTCTAAGCAAGAAGGTTATTTTTAGTGCTCTTCCTTAGAAAGCTGCAGAGGCTGTGATATTAATGTGCATGGAGGCAGCAGGTTGTGAACACTACTATTTTTAGTACCAGTCTAATGTGAACAATGATGCATAGTTCTTTGTTATTGTAGTAGGAAATAGTGCTTGAAATTTACTGCAGCACATTAGGTTAACTATGTCTCAATTAACTGAACGCCCACATGTTGATATCACATAGGCAGCGATATGGATCAATGACGCAAATCCTGTCAGAGGGCAAAAACGACAGGGCAGACCAGTCACCTGACATGCACACTGAGTACTCCCGATGATGAAGAGGATTGTGCAAGGCTCTTTTTACACAATAGCAAAGCTTTTAAAATTCTAATTCTAGATTTCCAACGTAACAGACTCTATGTCTTTTAAGTTTTCCTCACAACTTTTGTAGTTTAAGGTCTGGATCTTTAAAAATATGTCTTAAGCTTTCCCCAGACACATGCATTTTCTGGAATATGGCCTCTATAACCAGACTCTCTAGGTAAGTCTTTTGCAGAATTCACTACTATTTAATTACAAGCAACATTTAGATTGAGATTTGGGGCACTACACCATAGCCTCAGTGGCTTCAGAATGCACAGAGCTTTTAGTAAACTGCTATTTCAGTATCTTCTTTACATTGTCACATTCTTTGGGCCCTTACTCTTTTAATTTACTATTTTCTGACATCACAATATTAACTTTCTTACAGTTACTGCTGGATTGAAAATGAGGGTTTACTATGAATAACCATATGTAAGGTTTTGAAGTATGTTCTCCCTGAATTAAATGTATACAAACGGGATTGCAAAATGAAAACTGTGAGGATGAATCCTAGATAAGTTTGAGAAAGAATGATTTTGCCATTTCTATATATCTAAGTGGTACTAAAAATCACCTTCAACATTGTTGCTGTACAGGAAACGGGAACCAGACAAGATCTTTTCTGCTTCCTGGGACACTCTGCAGATGGTACAAGAGTATGTAAACCAGACTTGTAAATTCATGGTAGTCTCTTCAGAATTTTATATAAATGTTTCCTGAACATGCTATCCTTATGCCACCTATGCTTTTGGGAAAAAAATAGAAAGGTTTATACCTGGACTAAAATGCTTAGTGATTCCCTGTGGCCAAAAATGTAGTTGCAGTTACTATAAGGCAAGGTAGAATCTATTTGTGATTCAGTTGCCTTTCTCATCAAGAGATTCTTCTACTGAAGCTAACCCTGAAGACTCTGGTTTCTAGTTTTCATAAGGAAGGTGATTTCTCTAGGCACTCTTCTATAGGGTTAAGAAAAAGTATATAAAGCACAAAGTAAGTTTGTAATAAGTACTGGTTTCTTTCCACAGCATTCCTCCACAGAATGGTTTAGTTAAATGGAGAAACAAATACATTTTTTTTTCTTTAAATATAGCCTGGCTTATACTGACATTTTTCTCGCATTGATACAATCCTCAATGTCCACAGATTTATTTTATTTTTCTGCATTTAGGGCTTTTAATTATCCTTCCGAATTTCCTTAAGCCAGTTCAATATCATGACATCAAGCTTATACATTTCTCTTTTACCCCTCAATTTTTAGAAAATTGACAGGTTATTAAGTATGTACTTATAAGCCTGGTATGTCCTATACTGAAATTTGTATAGTTTGGAAATCCATTTACCTGCACCAAAATATACTGTATGTCCCACTATTTTCCTGAATGACCTTAGGGTTTCAACTTAAAAACAAACAAACAAAAAAAACTGTAAATTTTATAAAATAAAGTTGGACTAAATGAAAAGATCTTTTCCAAATCTAAAAGTTGTGCAAATGTAATTCAAGCTATTTAAGCAATTCATATTTGTTGAAATTATCAAATTATACAGAAAACATAAATAAGGGAAAAAACAAAAACAAAAAAAAACTCCTGTAAGCCAATGATCCAGGGACAGCCATTTGAAAGAAATGCACCAAAATTATTTTCTATGCACATATATTCATTAGAAGTGATATTTTTCTTTATTATAAAGAGATAATGCTGTTGATATCCTTAATAATATATAATCAAGTAAACTGCTATCCATATTAAAGCCTTGAGTAACTCAAAACGCAATTTAATAAAAAATTTAACATTCCATTTTCAGGAGGAAAAATGTGTAGGCCTAAACACATCCTTTGTGTCTCCTCTAGGAATTATTTCTTAACACCTGGACTAGGTTGGCTGCTTCTGCTATGGGCTTGCATGGCACCCTTCCTGTTCTTTTTCAATCACAGCACCCTTCTCACTTTATTGTCTGTCTTCCCTAGGAGACTGTGAGCTTCATGGGGAGGGGAGGGGGAAACAAGGTCTACTTGCTCTTTGCTTAATCTCCAGTGCTTTGGAATAGTGACTGACACATATTAAGTTAATAATAATTATGTGCTAAATAAAAGAATGGGTTTAAATATAAATTTTTATTATAATTTTTTTTTTAGTTGCTAGGGTATTAGAATAGTTAGAAGGAAGTAACTGAAATGGTGGAACTGTAATCCATAACATTCTTTGAAATTTGCTCTGTAGCTACTCAAATTGTATTTTGGAAGTTATCACCCTTCTGTATATGTCTTATTTTTCACAACAAGGAAATAACTGAAACTGTGGAACTGTAACCCATAGCATTCTCTGAAATTACCTATATAACTACTTGTCAAATTACACTTTGAAAGTTATCACCTTTCTGTATATATATTTCACAATAAGAAGAGAACTGAAATTGTGGAACTATAGCCCAAAACATTCTTCAAAATTTGTTCTCTAACTACTTGGCAATTGTACTTTGAAAGCTATCACTGTTATGCATATATTTTAAATTTCACAATTAAAAATGTATTTTAAAAAAGCAACATTAAGGCCATATTCTATTCTGGACTCAGTAATTTATTCAACTCAATCTTCTACATAATCTACAACCATGTTACCATACAACCAGTACTAATGCTTATAATTATTAATTTAGGGTGCTGCAAAATCCTGAATTCTTTTCAGTGTGTTCCTTTTCAAGGTTGAGTTTAAGTGTTTATTTTGTAAACATTTTCAGTAAATAAGTTAGAAAAAGGTTTCCTGAATTTCACTTATCAGAAAGGTATATTTACAAGAATGCCCTGTGCCTAATTAAAGTGCACACATTTTATGCCTATAGTTATTAACTCTAATAATATCATCTTCAGCAAGAATATTTTAAAACCAACTAACGAAGATTTTCTCCCAAAGACGTGAGAAGGGGAATCAATGAAACAATATAAACTCCTCTTCCCACCACATACACACTTCATAGGGTAATAAAAATTAAGTTATTTCTCAAGTAAAAATGAGGAAAATAACTCTTTCAAACCCTAACACTTAAGTGTTTTTAATATAAAATCTGGTATTGCTTACTCTTTAAAATTTTTAGTAGACTCTCTCCTCAAAGAACAAAGTCAATAAATGAAATAAAACATCTTCTCTCAATGTTCTGAGGAAAAAATTACATTTTACAATTAAAAGCAGAAGAGATTTTGTTTGCTCCAGCATCATGTAGTACAACTTACATTTAAATGGCACTTTTTGGAGGCATGGTATTGGGCTTTAGAGATAAACTCAAGAACTCCATTCTTAAAATTCATCTTGGTTTCCAGTGACTTGGTTTCAGTTCTTTCTAAATAAGACATTCTCGTTTCCAGCATACAATTCTGCATGGCTTGAAGGAGATATATTAGAATTTGGAGGAAATTACTGTTGTGGAGCCATGAGCAGAATACTGTCTTAGGTACTTCATGTTTGAGAAGTGGCTGCAGAGTAATGGTTAAACATTTGGACTCTGCAGTCAGACTGTCTGAGTTCATGTCCCAGCTCAGCCACTCAGTAACTGCTAACTATGGGCAAGTTATTAATCTGTGTCTCATTGTGCTTGCCCATAAAATGAAGACGATAGTAGTAGTAATCTCTCAGTGTTGTTGGGAAGATAAATAGGTTAGTTACACACAGAGTGCTTATAATGGTAACTGGTACAGTGATTTTTTCAGTAACAGGTTACTATCAGGCTAACCTAACTGTTATTGAATATCATTTTCTCCCCCCTTCTTCTTTACTTGAGGGTCTGCAAGACAATGCCCTTGTAATTAGATGAATAAGCACTAAAATGAAGACAATTCTATTGCCATATCCCTAAAATAAATCAGTATACATTTACTGAGTTTATATATGAAAGGGGCAGTTCTAGGTATTACTGGGGAGAGGGGAAAGAAGAAGAAAAATCCTAAGACCTTCTAACACAAGGAACAGGATACTGTTGGGCCATGACTTTGCATCATAAAGTTGAGAATGGTTGATGTGGGCCCAGACGTACCTGTATGCTTAAACTCCCCAGGTAATACAGTCAGAAAAGCCTTAACCTGAATTCTAGATCCACTAGTAACTAACTGTGAGACTTTTACAAATCTCAAGTTCCTCATTCTTTTAAGGTTTACATAAGATTAATGCAACACACCTAGTACAATGCTGGCAGACAATGAGCATGAAATAGGCAGACTCTCAGATAGAAAAAAGATGAATACATCAATATGCCAGATTAGAAATACAGCCAGACAATGAGTACAAAAGGAAACTAATGAACATTTTTAAACACTGGAGTGGTCAGAAAGTGAATCTCAAAAGTGGTGGGCAGAGATGAGTCTGGCCATGACATTGTGTGATTGAGAATGTGTTCCTGACCAAAAGTGGGAGAAGAAATGAAACAAAGTTTCAGTGACTAAGGGATTCAAATAGAGTCAAGAAGTCATTCTGGAGGGTACCTGTATTAGTTAGGGCTCTTTAGGGAAGCAGAATCAACAATATCTATCTATAAATATAAGATTTATCAAAGTGTCTTACGCAACTGTGGGTATGCAAAAGTCCAAATTCCATAGGGCAGGAAGCAGACTGGCAACTCCAATGAACTCCTCAGGCAACCAACCAGCAACTTCAATGAACTTCTCAGGAAATGCTTCACTGGTCAGCCGAAGAAGTGAAGGTCCTCTGTCTGTCTCACTTAAAAGTCTTCCACTAATTGGATTAAATCCAGCTGATTCCATTCTCTCATTGTGGAAGACACACCCTTCATTGATGTCATCAGTCACAGCTGCAGCCAACTGACTGATGATTTAATAAACCAGCCTTCCGCTTTATTAACCAGCCACAAATGTCCTCGCAGTAATGATCTGGCCAGTGCTTGCTTGACCAAGACACCTGGGTACCATCACCTGGCCAACTTGACAAATGAACATAACCATCACAGTACTATTATGAAAGCTTCAGTCAGATATTGCAAATTGCCACAGTATGCCAAGCCTCAACCAACAGTATTCCTAAAAACCCTAAACCCCCCCCCCCCCCCGGGCTCTATCTAAGACTATAAATGTATTACTTAGTAGGTTTACTTTTTCAGAAACTTAAGGCCTCCAGATTGTTCCTATGCCAGCCAGATAAGCCCTGAAACCCAGAGGTACCATTCTCTCCAAGAACATCAATCAGTTTCATTCCTCTACCCCATAAGGTCAACACCCCTTGCCAGTACGAAGAAGTTAAAATGGTCATTACCCAGATATCCTTTAAGACTGAGAGAATGATTAAATGAGAGAGAGGAGGTATAACTGAGAAATTAGGATTTAGCAAATGATCATGACTTCTTACTCATTATGTAGATGTTTCTTTTTAGTTTCCAGTGTGTTGGAATTAGCCAGAAAGAAATACCAGAAATTGCTGAGCTGTAATCCAGTAGCCCTGATTTTTGATAATGATTGTATAGCTATATAGCAAAAAAAAAAAAAAAAAAAAAAGATGTCGGTTGCCTGTGTTTGTATGGATCTACTTCTGAATGTTTTATTCTCTTCCACTGATCTATATATCTATCTCTGATAATATTACACTGTCTTAGTTAACCTACCTGTATTGTAAGACTTAAAATTGGGTAGAGTTTAATACCAGGGGTCAATAAGGTGGGGGGGGGATAAGCGGTATGGGATGTTTGGGGTTTTATTTCTTTTTCTGGAATAATGCAAATGTTCTAAAATTGATCATGGTGATGAATGCACAAATATGTGATGATACCATGAACCACTGATTGTATACTTTGGATGGATTGTATGGTATGTGAATATATTTAAATAAAATTACATTTTTAAAAAAAGGGATGGGACTAGTACCAGGGTTTGGAAGACTGGAAGGATTCAGAAAACTCTCATATGTATATGTGTGTGTGTGTGCTTGTGCATATGTATGAATGCTACTATGTCATTTTTCTAGGAAGAAGGAACAAATTTGAACATAAGTATGAAGGAGTCTCTGCAAGAAATATTTAGAGACTAGGGTATCTACTTATCCTGGAATATTTACATTGGAGATTTCTGGAAGTAAGGCTAGAAAGAAAGGCTGGAGCCAGGTGATGTAATGCCTAGAAAATTAAGCTAAAAGACTGTTCCAGTTTGCCAATGCTGCCGGAAGGCAAAACACCGGAAATGGATTGGCTTTTATAAAAGGGGGTTTATTTGATTACACAGTTACAGTCTTTAGGCCATAAAGTGTCCAAGGTAATGCGTCAACAATTGGGTGCCTTCACTGGAGGATGGCCAATGGCATCCAGAAAATATAACAGAGATTTTAGCTGTTAGCTTCCTCTGTTACCTGGGAAGGCATGCGGCTGGGATCTGCCCCAAGTTCTGGTTTCAAAATGGCTTTCTCCCAGGACATTCCTCTCTAGGCCACAGCTCTTCAAAATGTCACTTTCAGTTGCTCTTCAGGCATTTGTCCTCTCTTAGCTTCTCCAGAGCAAGAGCCTGCTTTCAACAGCTGTCTTCAAACTGTCTCTCATCTGCAGCAACTCTCTCAGCTCCTGTGCATTCTTCAAAGTGTCTCTCTTGGCTATAGCAAGCTCACTCCTGTCTGAGCTTATATAGTGCTCCAGTAAACTAATCAAGGCCCATGCTGAATGGGTGGGGCCACACCTCCATGGAAATCATCCAAACAGAGTTATCACCTATAGTTGGGTGGGTTGCATCTCCATGGAAATGCTCAATCAAAGAATTACAATCTAATCAACACTAATATGTCTGCCCACACAAGACTGCATCAAAGATAATGGCATTTTGGAAGACATGATACATTCAAAATGGAACAAAGACTATAGGAAAAGGGGAAATGCAAGGTTTTTGTTGTTTGTTTTGGTACAGTTATGACAAAAGTAACAGTTTAGGAAGGTCATTCCCTCTAGCTTTAGAAATGTGGAAAAATGACACAGCTTTTCTGTAAAAGTTGGGTCCTGATTAATGTGGGACTAATGTTCCTATAAAAGGCCATAAAACTATTCTCCTAGGGGTACTATATGCATAAACAAATTTTCATGACAAGTTTTCATCAAGTCTGGTTAGCTCCTTGATGTAGTTAATTTGTGAAAATATCCCCAATTTATATAACTAGTTAGGTGAATTTGTTCGAATCACATTATCTCTGGCCTTAGTTTCCTCACTTACTAAGAGAAAGTTGCTGAATTCATTTAAGTAGTTCTCAACTTACTAACAAGTGAATTGGCAAGATGGATATTTCAAATCCACCCTCAATTTTATAACTGGTAGTAGGGTTCATCTACGCACCAGTAAAAACTGATATGGTCCCAAATATAGTTAAAATACCATGCATTACTTCCTATTATTATAAAATATATTTGAACATATCTAACACTTAAAAATACCCAATATACTTAACCCTTGATATATCTAACGTTGCCTCCTTTGGGCCATGTTTACGGGCTAAACCCCAAGTGACAAAAATCTCAGGAAGGGTAAAGAGGAAGAATTGAGAAACACTAATCAGAAAAGGACAGGTAAAATTTGACTGAGGACAGATAAGTTTTCTTTTGGGTAAAAAAAAAAAAGTGGGGGTGGGGTAGGGAGTACCTGCCCTTATTTTACTTATTTTATTTATTAAAAGCATTATTTTTAATAGGAAGTACATTTGCAAGGTTCAAAAATCAAGAACTATAAAAAGGAATAAACATTCCTTGCCCTCCATCCTTGTTCCCTGTTTCATGCACCAGTAATCAATGTAATTACTTTTGGAAGATCTTTCAAGATTTTTATTTTAAACATAAATGTTTAAATACTGGTTGTCCTCCAGTATTAAATATTCTGTTCTTCCACAGTAATAATTCCCTTGAATTTTTTAACCCTCTGAATTTCCCAGCTGGACACATGTCACCCCAATGAAAGGCATTCCTTTATCTTCTTCTCTAGCTATAAGTAATCAACTAAGCCACTGGCAATGGGAATGTAAGGGGACATATCTGTATAATCTCTATGGTGTGTCCTTAAAGAAAGAGGGCAATCGCATATCTCTTCTTCCCCTCCCCTTTTCTATTCTCTTTGGAACATGAACATCCATCTTGGATCATGCAGCTGAAGGCAACATCCTAGGAATGGCAGACCAAGATAGAAGTAACCTGGATCCCTGCATAACCTGAGGAACAGAGATTCCACACAAGTACTAAGCACCTATCTCTGAACTATAAAGCATGAGAGGGAAAAAACAATCATATTCTTCATATTAGCCTTCTACTGCCACCTAACAAATTACCACAGAAATAGTGGCTTAGAAAAAACAACCCACCCATTTATTAGCTCACAATAAATGGTATGGTATGACTGGGCTCTCTGTTCAGGGTCTCATAAGGCTAAAATCAAGGTGTCAGCCAGGGTACATTCTCATCTGGAGGTTGGGGTCCACTTCCAAACTCATGTGGTTGTGGCAGAATTCAGATTCTTACGGCTGTAGGACCAAGGTGCCCATTATCTTGCTGGCAGGGAGCTCCTACAAGCCACCCACATTCCTTTCCACATGGTCCCCTCTATAAGGAAAATCTTCCTTTCCTTCAGTTTTCTTCCACACTTCAAATCTCTGACTTCTGGAAGAGCCCGGTCCCTTTCAAGGGCTTACTTGATTAGGTCAGGTTTACCCCTAACAATCTCTCTTTCTTAAAGTGAACTGTGCCATATATATATATTTAATGCAGGGCATGTACAGCTGCAATCTTGAGGTCCATCTTAGAATTCTGCCTACCACATTATTAAGCACACGTTTCAGGTGTCTGTTAAATAATCTTTTCTACATACTCTGGTAAATACTTCTGAATCTACACAGCAAAAAAGACTGAGGAGTTGCTAGTGAGGGAGGAAAGAAATCAGGAGAATATGTAAACTATAGAAAGGAAGTCAAGTCAACAGTGTTTCAAGAAGGAGGGAATAATAAACTGTGTCAATGCTGCTGGGAAGGTCAAGAAGAGAACTGAGAACTGACCATTCATTTTGGCAACACAGGTCATGATGACCTCGATAAGAGTGTGGCACAAGTAAGACATGAAAGATTATTTCTGCTTTCCAGTAGTAGTAGCAGTATATGCTATCTCTATGGTCACTACTGTTACGGACTATATTCCCATGGTATGGAAATTCTGGAGTCAAGTTGAGCAGCATAAAGTTGAGTTAAATCCAAAGCAGCCTGAACACAACTCTCTCCAGCCTCAGCTTTCAAGTCACTTCATGAGAAAATGGGATTTAAAAAGAAATATTTCAGGGAAAAACATGGGTAATAAAAAAATAATACATTATATGTTGCACAAAATACATTTGCTAAAACTGTACATTTCCTGAATTAAGATATAAAAGGTTAAAAATGTTAAGATACTTCAAGAAATTTGCAATTGGCAGCAAAGATAATTATATCTATTGGGCTATCCTTAATCTAAGCAAACAATTTATGGCAACTCCAATCAGATGCCTTCAGAAAATCTGATTCTAACAAGAATTTGATCATTGCTTTGTAGGGAGAGGCAAACTTCTGAGAAATCCAGAAAAGAAAGGAAAATCTTTCTTCTATAGAAAACACAGGATATTTCTAAATAATGTTAACTATCTTTAAACAAACACAGTTGAGCATGTGAATGGCAATTTAACTTTGAAAACAAACCATCCCCCATAAAAACATGTTACTGTTTTCTTTTATTTAGATGCACTTGTCTCATAATTGCTATTATGAAATAAGTTATATTTGAAGTTATTATATATGAAGTTATTTAATACTTCAACTTTTGTGTGAGATCAAAGGAAGGGAGGTTTATTTGGTACAAAATTTATATTTTCTGTAGCACATCATCTAATTTAACCTGTCTGGTCAGTTTATTTAAACATAATTACATGAAACCTAGAATAGGGAATAAGATCTGTTATTCTGTACAGGCTAATGTACGGAATATTTTGGGCAGAAAATAAAAACATATTTGCAAAGACCCCTTGAGGGACTGCGGAAAAATGCAAAACTATTAAATTTCCCACCTGGGGAATTCCTGCTATTCTCGTAAGCAATAGGGGCTCCCAATTTAATAAGTCATGCTCTTGATCTAGAGGCTTGCCCTTATGAAACTTAACTCTCTAACTGCGAAGCTAAGCCTACTTATAACTATACCTAAGAGTCACCCCCAGAGAACTTCTTTTGTTGCTCAAATGTGGCCTGTTTCTCTAAACCAACTCTGCAAATTAACTCACTACCCTCCCCCTCTATGTGGGACATGACTCCCAGGGATGAGTCTGGCCCTGGCATCATGGGATAGAGAATGCTTTCTTGATTAAAAGGGCAAAAAGAAAACAAAATAAAGTTTCAGTGGCTAAGAGGTTTCAAATAGAGTTGAGAGGTCATTCTGGAGATTATTTTTATGCATTATATAGATAGTCCCTTAAGTTTCTAGTGTATTAGAGCAGCTAGAAGGAAATACCTGAAACTGTTTAACTGTAATGCAGTAGACGTGATTCTTGATGATGACTGTATAACTATATAGTTTTTATCGTGAAAATCTTGTGACTGACACTTCCTGGATCCAGTGTATGGGCAGATGAGTAACAAAATAAAAGACAAAATAAATAAACAAACAATGGGGGGGGGAGATAAGGGGTATGGGATGTTTTGGGTATTCTTTTCTATTTTTATTTATTTTTTATTGTTTGGAGTAATGAAAATGTTCTAAAATTTATTGTGGTGATGAATGCACAACTATATGATGATCTGTGAGCCATTAATGGTATATTTTGGATGGATTATATGGTGTGTGACTATATAAGAGACTTAATCTATGATGTAGGGGTGGGTGGGTGGGGGGAGAGGCAGCAAATAGAACTTCAAAAACTTGATTCCCAAAATCTTAAGATAAACAATTTAAAACTATCATATTTGAATCACCAACACTGAACCACAGAATCTGCCTTATAAGGAAAATAATCGCTTTTTATTTAGTGGAATTTGAGTATTTTCAACATTAGTGATAATTACCTTAAAACAAAAATTGTTATAGTTGACTTCTATTTTATAATGGTTCTTTTATGTAAATTGTTCATATATTAATACATGAGTGTTCATACTCTGTTTAACTTAGAAACATTGTAGCTCAAATGAAAAATGCCATCTTGTTTTGAATAAGCTAATATTTGTTTTGTAATCTGACCAACTAATAAACAATTACAAGCATTAAAAAAAAAAAAGTGAACTTAACAGACACTGCCTCAGGTACAACAGTTCTTAAGAATTACTGGTTTAGAATCTGCTTAAAATAAAGAAGCTCTCTAACTCTTACTTTTGACTCCTCTAATTAATTAAAAATCCAAATTCATTTCTCTCTCGCGCCTTTAAAATGATATAATCTATTTTTTCCATTCTAAGTCAGTATGCTTTCCTACCTGCCTCATTTCCCAACCATTATCCACCTTTCATAACTGACTTCTTTCTTTAAAGGGAAAAAACAGGGTCACATGAAAGGAACATAGAAGCACACCAAAAATAAATGCCTTATTATTCTTATTTCTGCCAAATTTATAATAAAATATAATTTTGTGAGAACAATTCAATAGAAGGTTTAGATTCTGATATGTCCATTTACTAGTCACTAACCAATATAAAAAAGTGGCAAAATGCAATAGGTTTATAAACATTTACTGAAAAGCTAATACAAGCTGTTTCACATATTTGTATTTTGGGGTCTTAATTTTCTTTGGCCATCACTCATTAGAATTTTTTAACTGGTATTTTTGTCACGTATTTTATCAGAGCTCACAAAACTGGTTTAGATTTTATACTTTGAAGAGAATGACCTTAACAGTGGTATTTTATTCATTAGAAACCTGAAGAAATGATGACTCACAATTGAATTTGCTGATATTTTCCTTTCTAACATAAATATTGCAGTTTTCTCTTAACAAAGTTATATATAACGTGGCTTATCTTATAACAGCTTTAAGGGACAACCTGAGACTATCACACAATGAACTTAGGATGAGTCATAGTCATTCACTTAATCTGAATGGGCTGAATTTATGAATGGATGATCTGTTATGATTCATGTTCTCAAAGAGGACTCATCAATGTTTCAGAACTAGTATTTCGAACTACACTAATGGAACTGATGTTTTCATCTTAAAAGGGGGAAAAGCTGTAAAGGGCAATTTTTTAATACAATAATATGATTTTTCCCAGTATGAAAAATAGTTATCTAAACTTTATGAGTATTTTCTTAAGGCAGTTAAGGCTTTCTAACTAATGTATAATGGCTATAACTTCTCCATGGTTTAGTCTGCTATACTATTAAAAAAGTAAATAATGCCTACTCATACAAATGGGAATTTACTTCATAAGGTTTTGACCTGAGTTACTTGTAATTTCAGTGGAATCTAAAGAACTTGGTTAAATTCAGTCAGATTTATAGCAATAGAGAGTCAGTGGGCCAAAGATAAGAGTGATTTTGTTAAAAATTCTTAGAAAATTCATCTCCCTGTTATTAAAAAGAATGATCAGAAGTTAAATAATATACCCAAGGCTAAAGAATTGTAGAGTGTTAGGCTTCTAAAGAACCTTACAAGGTGTCAACTCCAACCATCCACTCAGAAGATATTAACCATTTCCTCTAACTGCATCATTAATTGAACAGCCAGAATATGCTTTATCATCTACAAAGATGGATGGGGGATGGATCAACTCCTGAAACCTATGAAAGCTCTGCTTATTAACAAGTTATTCATGCTGAGCCAAAATCTGTTTTCCTTTAACTTCCATCCCGATTGACTTACTCCCAGACCTGTGCCTGAACAATGGCCTATCAGTTCATTCATGTATTCTATATTTCTTTCAAGTTTGTTTGAAATTAGGAAGAAAAGTTATACATATATAATACTCGATGTTGCTAGCTATAGTAACTGCAGCAAAGCTGTAGCAACAATGATACATACAGCAAGAGACACTTAACTTCTGATTAAGTTCAGAGGCATTTTTAATATCTAAGCCTTGACATAACTAACAAGAGCCATGAGACCTGAGGTATGATTTGTACACACACCTCAGGGAATCCAGTATACTGGAGGAGGTCACTAGAAATCTAACTTGCATAACAAACTCCTTCCTTTCTCTCCCTTCCTCAACTAAGACATTCTGGAGAAGATGGCTTTGGAATTAATCAGATCTTAGGGGATGGGCATAAGGATTCATACTAGAACACAGGGGGGGCCAGGAGTTCCAACTTTTGGAGGGCAGAAAATTTTCTCTGAGGTAACAGAGCTGGGAAGAATAGGATACAGGATCAGAACTTTAAAGCATCTAACCAAGTACTGTATGTATTACAGACCCCAGAAGGAACCTGGCTCAGTCCAGGGGACTTTGCTAAAAAAAAATATTCCGCTAAGCAGGTGGGAAAACTGGCTGTGGGGTGAGGGATAGGTACGTGGTTAAACTCACCATGGCCCCAGAACACACAGAGGGAGGGATAAAATGGCACTTACTGGTTAGGACCAACCTTTTCTTAACTTTAAAACCTCCTATAATGGAAGGAAGAGATAGGATCAGGCACATGAGTAGATAAGGTGAGAGCAGATAAGCAGTGATGAACAGCAGTAGCAATGAAGACAAGAAAAATGGGAACAGAGGTGCTGATAACTACTGCCTCAGGAGCACTTCTTTCTAAGATAAAAACATTCCAGTCTCATCTTGCACGTTTTCTTTCCTAGACGTAGAATCAGACATTTCTCCAAGAAGTCCAAATGCCTTTTAGTGGAAAATGGTATTTAAAAGCCAAGATCTGGGTACTAGGTGTGCTCAGTCTACTGGATTGTCACTGCTTCCAGGTCTTCTCAGTGGACAAGACTTGGGAATGTATCTGTGTATATACATGTTTATATAAAATGTTTATTTATCTTTATATATTGAAAACATGAGTTCATACAGATGCTTCCAGTTCCAGCTATTACAGGGTTTGTTCTTGTTTTCTCCATTCTGTATTTATAACTCTTTCTCTGATAGTAAGAAAGCTGGCTCTCATAATCCTTAAAATATCTGCTTATAATCCTGTCTTTGCCACTAATCTCTCCCCTGGCAGATGCTCTTCTGACTCTATAGTGTCTTTGGCTTCCTATATTGGACACTGGCCTCATCCTGATCAAGTTCTGACTTCCCATGTTGAGCTGCCCCCATATGGATACCCCTTTCTCCCTGGTTCCACGTGGCCACACTCCTCAAGTGCTAATACCCTGAGCTAGGTCACCTATTCCACCTCTGCATAGATGTTCTTCTGAACCACAATGGTCTCGGACTTCCCCCACACCAGGCTATTCCGCATGGGCACCCCAGACCATGTGTGGACAGGTTTTCCTTGGGCTCTATACTTTCTGCCAGCCTGTTCTGCCATGGAGACCTCCTCCTCACCATGCTCAGGATCTGATTCTTCTTGCTAGGCCCCAAGTTCCTTCCCTCAATGTAAACATCATCCTTTTCACCTCATTTGGGTTTTGATACCCCAAATCAGGGCATCTCACCCTCCCACCCCTCCACCATGAATACCTTTATCACCTCGCTTGGGCCCTGACTTCTCATGACTACCTTCATTACAGAGACATCTTCATCTCCCTGCTAGGCTCTGACACCCCATACGGATTGGCTCTACCTACCTGGTGTGGGCCCCAGCACTCAGCACCAGGTAATCCTCTGTGGAAGCCCTTTCTACCCTACTTCGGCTCCATCTGCTGGGTGCCAAGCCAAGCCCAGGCCAGGCTACCCCTCCACACAGACGGCCCCCCACCCTGCTTCAGCTCTGATTCTCTGCTCTCACCTTGTTCGGGCACTGATTCCCCATGCTGGGCTGTCCCAGCATGTGAATGACGTCTTCAGCCTGTTCAGGCTCTTATACCCCAAGCCCCTAGCCGTCCCTCCTCAAAGATCCCTTCCTCACCCTGCCCAAGCTCTGACTGCCTTAACTAGGCTGTTCTTTTATGTGATACACTGTTCACCCAATTTGGGCTGTGACACCCCACTCCAAGTCATGGCAGTTTATCTCCCCCACTTCCATCAGTGCAGTGCCTATATTACTCTGCCCCTCCCTCCCAACTGCTTCTTGACTAAACTGTTAGGAAGGAATTGGGAAGAAGACGAAGAGTCTTAACACATCTTATTAAACTTTTTTGTTTAATGAACCAGAGTCATTTCAAAAAGGAACCCTAATATACACCTATACAGTGCCTGTGCAGTTGATTTTTCATATCAAAATGTAGAGCTTTACATTTACGTCTATTAAGTTTCATTCTATTGGTTTTGACCTATCATTTCAATATATTCTGACCTTCTTAAGCTTGACATTTATCTAATGTTATTATTAATTCATCTTTGTTAACTGTCTGATATACAGATATTATGAACATGTCATTTATTTTTGTCAAAGCTACTGATTTAAAATGCTCAGAAAGAGGACCCTAGAGAATAGAGGACCTGGGTAATACAACAGGAGAAAAAGCTCCACAATGGTAATGGTCCAGTGATCATATTTTATTTCATCTTTGCATAAAGATATGTAAGAACATCTGTCAAAGGAGCTTGAAGACAGTGACACGAACAGATATCTGCACGCCAATGTTCATAGCAGCATTATTCACAATTGCCAAGAGATGGAAACAACCCAAATGTCCTTCA
This sequence comes from Choloepus didactylus, assembly GCF_015220235.1. Classification (NCBI taxonomy): domain Eukaryota; kingdom Metazoa; phylum Chordata; class Mammalia; order Pilosa; family Megalonychidae; genus Choloepus; species Choloepus didactylus. The sequence continues at coordinate 95,394,238 of NC_051318.1, forward strand.
ACAGATGAGTGGATAAATAAAATGTGGTATATACACACGATGGAATACTACACGGCAGTAAGAAGGAACGATCTCGTGAAACATATGACAACATGGATGAACCTTGAAGACATAATGCTGAGCGAAATAAGCCAGGCACAAAAAGAGAAATATTACATGCTACCACTAATGTGAACTTTGAAAAATGTAAAACAAATGGTTTATAATGTAGAATGTAGGGGAACTCGCAATAGAGAGCAATTAAGGAAGGGGGAACAATAATCCAAGAAGAACAGATAAGCTATTTAACGTTCTGGGGATGCCCAGGAATGACTATGGTATGTTAATTTCTGATGGATATAGTAGGAGCAAGTTCACAGAAATGTTGCTATATTAGGTAACTTTCTTGGGGTAAAGTAGGAACATGTTGAAGTTAAGCAGTTATCTTAGGTTAGTTGTCTTTTTCTTACTCCCTTGTTATGGTCTCTTTGAAATGTTCTTTTATTGTATGTTTGTTTTCTTTTTAACTTTTTTTTCATACAGTTGATTTAAAAAAGAAGGCAAAGTTAGAAAAAAAAAAAAAAAACAAGGAAAAAAAGATGTAGTGCCCCCTTGAGGAGCCTGTGGAGAATGCAGGGTATTTGCCTACCCCACCTCGATGGTTGCTAACATGACCACAGATATAGGGGACTGGTGGTTTGATGGGTTGAGCCCTCTACCATAGGTTTTACCCTTGGGAAGACGGTTGCTGCAAAGGAGACGCTAGGCCTCCCTATAATTGTGCCTAAGAGCCTCCTCCCGAATGCCTCTTTGTTGCTCAGATGTGGCCCTCTCTAGCTAAGCCAACTTGAAAGGTGAAATCACTGCCCTCCCCCCTACGTGGGATCAGACACCCAGGGGAGTGAATCTCCCTGGCAACGTGGAATATGACTCCCGGGGAGGAATGCAGACCTGGCATCGTGGGACGGAGAACATCTTCTTAACCAAAAGGGGGATGTGAAAGGAAATGAAATAAGCTTCAGTGGCAGAGAGATTCCAAAAGGAGCCGAGAGGTCACTCTGGTGGGCACTCTTACGCACAATTTAGACAACCCTTTTTAGGCTCTAAAGAATTGGGGTAGCTGGTGGTGGATACCTGAAACTATCAAACTACAACCCAGAACCCATGAATCTCGAAGACAGTTGTATAAAAATGTAGCTTATGAGGGGTGACAACGGGATTGGGAAAGCCATAAGGACCACACTCCACTTTGTCTAGTTTATGGATGGATGAGTAGAAAAATAGGGGAAGGAAACAAACAGACAAAGGTACCCAGTGTTCTTTTTTACTTCAATTGCTCTTTTTCACTCTAATTATTATTCTTGTTATTTTTGTGTGTGTGCTAATGAAGGTGTCAGGGATTGATTTAGGTGGTGAATGTACAACTATGTAATGGTACTGTGAACAATCGAAAGTGCGATTTGTTTTGTATGACTGCGTGGTATGTGAATATATCCCAATAAAATGAAGATTTAAAAAAAAAAAGGAGCTTGAAGAAATAAAGAGTGCTTGCTTTTTCATTTCTGTCTCTTACTGAATACTGAGTGAAGGAATCAATGAAAAATTCAAGGTCTTCATTTGTGCTGCAGGGTGACTGTTGAAACCTTGTCACAAAAACAAATCATCCTAATGTTGACCTAGTTTCTCCATGACCAGAATAATTGGGGCTGTACATCTGACATAGGTCTTGGATCTTTGTTTCATCACTCCACAGATGCAAATGGTAAGTCAAAAAAGGTATGGTCTAATAATAATCTCTACAACAAAACTATGTTCCAGCCCTATATGATGGCTACAAAGACACAATTTACACAATCAAGTGCAGAACATAATGTAAAAATATCACTAAATTGCTTAATAAAATCTGACTGACATAACAGTAAGTGGTAGAGTTGGAATTCAAACCCAGGTATCACGTGCTTAACTACTGCCCTATTAGATCAATGAAATTAAACAAAAAACAGTATTTTTGCTTGTCTTCCTAAAATACATGATTTGAGGAGGGAGGGCATATAAAAGCTATTTAAGGCACAGTTGGTTTTGTATATCCTTTTTGTTTATACCTATCCCTCTTGCATATATCGACACAGAATCACACCAAAGTAGAAGCGCCATAACAAACCATTAGATATTTAATAAATTCTTATTCTTTAGTGACAGTAATTCATTTTGAGGTGTCATGGAAGGAAAGGGGAAAAAAACCAAAGCTATACATGCCTCTCAATAAGGAGGATTTTTCCATCTGCTTGACACATAGAAATGCTCAAGAAATGCTAAGTTTTTTCTTCTTCCTCAGTCAATTCAATTAAACATTTATTGAGCACTTGCTGTGTTGGATGCTATGTACGGAACCAGGGCTACAACATATGTAAGACTTAATTTCTGCCCTCAATTATTTGTGTATGTGCGTTCAGGGGTAGGGAAAGGAGAGAAACTGTAGAAAAGAATTATCTGGAAAGGCTTTTCAGAACGGATGATGTCTGAAGGATGGATACCAATTTATCACCAAGAGAGCCAGATCTACAACAGGGATCTTAAAGAGAGTTTACCACATAGTTTCTATGAAATATTCTTCTATTACCTTTGCAGTAATCTAAATTTAGAAATCTTGTCTAATTTCCTATTCTGCAAACCTGTCTCCCCAATAAAACTGAGGGCAATTTTTACATTACAAAAATCTATTGTTATACCTCAAGATTTACTCATTCAATAAATTTTACATTCTTATGTATGTCACAAGGCAAAAATGGCTTAATTTTCATAATATCTTATTGTACGAGACAATTTTTTAACACGCTATCAATGCATTTCACTGAACAACCAAAAAACATCAAGCTGTTAGATTAGTTTCAAAATACCTCTTAAGTGAGAGGAAAAAAACAAACAAACCCAAACAACAGATAGATATGGGACAGTACTCTCATTTCAAAAGTAGTAATGATGTATTTGTGCTGAAACCAATAGATAGTGGTTTAAGATAGCCAAAAGTGAGATGTGGGTCTGAGTTAGGCAATACCCAATGAGGAGAATGACAACCTGAAAAGTGGTACCTTCACTTTTAGATTAAAAGGACATGAAATATGGTAAAGAACCAAGAGAAGACAAACATCAGATCGTAGAGAGGACTAGTATAGAAGAGTTCTAGTACAGAACTGGATCAAATAAACACAATATATCTTTTTAATTCTTTTCATTATAAATGTGAAATATATATTTTTAAAAACAAATATTGAAAAGTCTTTGTTTCTGTTCCACAGTATTTATTTCCCTTTTTTCCCTTTGTTGTGTGTTTGCGTGTGTGTGTGGGGGGTGGGGTGGGGTGGGGGTGGGGGTGGCTTGGCAATGCATTTAAAAGATATTTGTTATATTTTATCAAAAATTTCTAGATGTTTGCTGTGGGAAGACTTTTGGGTTATAAGGTACCACTTATTAACAGAACAAGAAGATGTTATTTATCTTTCCAACCTGTATACTGGATGTTAACTCTCCTGCATAAACTCCTTCAATGGCTCTTCTTTCCCTTCACAATAAACTTAATATAGTGAAGCCATTTCAATATCTGTTTACTTTTCAGATTTATCCATAACCCCTTCATACATCTTTTCTCTGTTCCAGTCTATTTGCAATTATTTAAATAAGTCAAGTTATTCTTTCCCTCTGTTGCTTTTGAACATTCTGTTTCCTTTGTCTAAAATTCCCTTCTAAGACCTTATGTCCTTAGGGTCAACTGTTACTTTCCTTAAAGATAGCTCATGTGTCACTTTCTCTTGGAAGAACTTTTTCCCTGACAAAACACTGTGTTACAATACTCCTCTTCTATGCTTCCATGACCCCCTGTGCATATCTTTAACACCTGTTTTTTAATACTGTAATATAATTGTTAATTTTCCCTTTTTTTTCCTTACTACACTGTATTCTTAAAAGGTAGAAAATATATCATAGTTTTTCCTAAATCCCCAGAAGCTAGCACAGTATACCTCAGTAGACACTTAGTAAATTCACTAAAAAAATGATTAAGAATTTTTCTGTCTACTCTGTAAGCTACAGTAGAAAAAGTACTATAACTAGCCATAACTCCACAAATTTTGAACCTCCAAGTAAAACAAGGGGGCATTTAGATTGCTAAAATTGCCTGTAATTCTGTTAACCTAAGTTTTATGTCTATAAATTTTGGCTAGTAATAAAACTCCTTTTAAAAAAGGAGTCTTTAAATCAAATGCTCATCAATTTACACTGGATTTATCTCAAATCTTTTGGTTTTATGGCAGAGATTTTCCTTTACAAGTGTATTGGCTATCAGAGAACAGCTTTCATAAATTGATGGCCTCGTGGCCATCCGGATCTTGTTTTTCTCTCAGCTCCTCTGACAAAAAATTTTCCTCCCTTGAGACGTTCTTTCTCCTTGTTATCTGTTGCCTCTACTTCTATTCCTACTCTCACTTTTCACCTAGCTCTAGAACTATCCCAGGATAGGGAGTGCCGTGACAGAAACTAGCGATGGCAAAAAGGAGGAGAGAGAGGAGAGGATGAATAGTAGTCATTAGCCTTTTCTCTTCTTGCCTTCTTCTCTTGCTTGGAGTGAGGGCACACTGGTTTTACGAAGACTTTAACCCCAGTCCCTCGCTCCTTTCTACTCTTTCCACCTATACACCATCTTGTAATTTTGGAGAAACAAAAATGTAAACTTTCCCTTTTATTTTCTGATTGATTCCCTTTTTCCTTTCTCGTGTTTTTAAAAACTCTGCCCAGTAATTTTAAAGTGAGGAAGTCTCCATTCTTACAATCTGTCATACAGAGAAAGGAGTCTTGCTTTTCCACTGAGGCAGAGAAATGCGTCCCTATCTAAAAACATCTTCACATGGAAGTCACTTGTTACTCTTAGGATACTGTTAGTACGATAAGTACATTATAAATTAGGTAGGATTTTTGGGCTTGAATAAAAGGATAATTGCCATATAAAAATCATTTTAATTCATTTTATGGGGGAGGAGGCTTATAGATCACAGTTACAAATTAACTTCTAAAAAATAAGCTATTTATAATTCAGAGTCTGATTATCCACCTGAGATTAGCAGTTTTTGTATTTTAAGCCACACTACAACAGTAATGAGTATCATCATTTGCAGATGTTTGAAAATATCAAAGCCATATTAGTTAAAATGCTTCCAACAGACAGTATTTATTGAAAACAAAGTACACAAGTGAAAACTAAGAAGTGTGCTCCCTTACAGTCTAGGAGGCACCCCCTATAAAAATGAAATTATTTTCATGAAATCTAACTGATGAGTAAAGACCAGGGCAAAGTTTATTACATTAACTTGATTTATACCAGTTGTCTTGGAGTAACTGTTAGGGCCTCTTTCCACTCTCAGAAGTATCCCAGTTTGGATGATAAAAATATATTGGTCACACTACCTCTAATGCTCTCCTTTCAAATTAAAGCAACAATTACTAGTTAGGTACCCAAATGCAAAGGTATGCTGAAATGTAAGAAATGGAATCTGCCACCCAAGTGCTTGGAACTAAGTGGGAGAGACTGAATAAGCATTTCAAGTCAAACAATACAAAATTTACATAATTTTGATAAGTAAAATTAGAAGAAATATCACAAGAAAGAATATAATTATTCGCTAAATGAACAGCAAAATAACTGGTGTTACAGGGTTTCAAAGGAGACCAGGATTACTTTCTATTAACATTAACACCACAACAGCCACCACCACATTTACTGAGTGCCTTATATGCATATGCTAGGGTCTGGTTTAGAGTGTATTACATAAATATTAATAAATCCTCACAATTATCCTATAAGGTATACTATTGTTTCCCTTTTTACTGAGGAGAAATGTGCTTATAGAGGGGTTAAGTAATATGCCCAAGATCATACAATCAATAAGTGGGAGAGTTGGGATTTAAATCCAGTTTCTCTAATTCCAAAACCAATGATCTTTCTATGGCTCTCATCTTCATATGGAATGGTGGTTCTCAACTGAAGAGTTTACCCCTCCCACCCCCCCACAGGAGATATCTGGAAATGTCTGGAGACATTTTTGTTTGTCACAACTGGAGAGAGAAGATGGCCCATGGGGAGAGGCCAGGGATTCTGCTAAACATCCTACAAGTCACAGGACAGCCCCACACAACAAAGAACTATCCAGCCCAAAATGTCAATGGTGCTAAGGAGATGTTCACTAAAAACTTCTTAGAAAACCTTTTAAAGGTAAGATCTAAGCTCAGTCTTGATGCACTGGTAGGACCTGGATAGGCTGGGGATGGTGGTGATGGGGGAAAGAAAGCACAAGATAGGTTCAAGAGACAACGAATAAGCCAATTTAGCAATATTAAAGGGGAGCAATATTGAAGGGGAACTAGGAAGCAAGACTAGAAAGATGAAAATCTTTAAAAAAAAAAAAACATTTTTATAGACTATAAGGAAGTTGAACATTCATTGAAGATTCCTGAACAGAGAAGTGATGTGACAAATATATTAGTGTATGATTTAATGAAAAAAAAACCAGGACAATGAGACTAATCAGAACACCAGCACCAGTTTGGTTTTCAGTGTGATGGCAGCGAGAAAGAAAGGAAAAAACCGTAAGTGCATATGCTTTAAATTTATGCACCATACATTTCTGTCTTGTCTGAAACAATAAATTATTCTTACCTGTAATGCACTGAAACTGTCCATCTTCTCTTCTAATTGTAAAGGCTTCCCCTGGGTTAACTTGTACCAGAATAACCTTAAAATGAGGAGAGCAGTATTAACCAAAACAATAGAATGAATCAGTATATAAAAAATATTCAATGTTGTTAGTAAGAGAGTAATTGAGCTATTCAACTTTAATAAAACTGGGGAGAAAAAGAGGGATTACACATTTATAATGTGGGCTAAGCCAAAAGTGGGGGAATAAAAGAATTGGCAAACTTTTATTAGAAAGCCGGTAAACTTCACTTTAAACAAAGATGGCTTCAAACCACACAATATTTGGATCAACTATGCTTAGTTCATCAGTTGCTAAGTACTGTGTTTTCTAAAGATAAACTATAAATTGACAGGTAGGACATGAGTTGGGCACAGCTGAATTAGAATGCCATCTCATGTTTTATTTGAGAATGTGTTAAATTAATCCCATCATTTCAAGTGTTTTTCCCCCTTATGAAGATAACACATAAATCATTTTATGACATTTGACAAAAAGAAAATATAGAAAACAGGGAAAAAAAATCTGAAGTCTTTCTACTCTAGATAAACATTGTTAACATTCTGATAAATGTCTTAGTCTTCTTTTTAATGCTAAAGTTGATCTTAATTTTTTCCTTTAGATACAGAGATAACATATTCAATTTTGTATCTTTTGCTTAAGATTATGCTTAAAAAGACTTTTCCATGTTATTACTCATATCAAAGTATTCCATCAAATGACTATACCACAAACTATTTAAGTGTCCCTTAATGCAAGAAGTTTCAGTGGTTTTCAATTTTTCCTTTTTTATAAACAATGCTGAAGTGAACATTTTGGCATCTAGAGTTTTGCTGTCTATAATTAGTATTATTTCCTTATGATACATTCCCAGAAATGTAATTATGATGCCTGTTGCTAAACTGTTTTTTAAAAGGGTTTTACTAATTCAAATTCCTCATCATATTCTTTGAGAACATCCTTTCATTACCTTCTCTGCAACCCAAGAAATCATAGTTTTAAAATGTTTGCCACCCTGATATGAAAATAAAAGACACTGTGGATCAAATTAAAAATATACTAGAGACACACAACAGCCAATTTGAAGAGGCAGAGGCATAGGTGAAACAGAAGACAGGGCAATCGAATGTGAATGCAGAAAAGAACAAATGGTGAAAAAATAAAAAGAATTTCAAATGGATCTCAGAGAAATGATGGTGTCTCAGAAGGAGAAGAGAAGGGTAAAGGGCTAGGAGAGTGTTGGAAGATATAGTCGGGGAAAACTTCCCAACCCTTCTAAATGACATAAATATGCAAATCAAAGATGCTCTATGAACTCCAAATAAAATAAATCCAAAAAAACCTACTTGAAGACATATAATGATTAGATTGTCAAAAGTTGAAGAGAAGGACAAAGTTCTGAAAGCAGTGGGAGAAAAGTGATCCATTACATAAAAGTGAAACAACATAAGACTAAGTAATGACTATTCAGTAGGCACCATGGAGGTGAGAAGGCAGTGGTATGATATATTTAAAATTCTGAAAGAGACAAATTGCCAGCCAAGAATTCTGTACCCAGCAAAGCTCTCCTTCAAAATTGAGGTTGAGCTCAAAATTTTCACAGACAAACAAATGCTGAGAGAATTTGCTAACAAGAGACCCGCCCTGCAAGAAATACTCAAGGGAGCTCTAGCAGCTTAGAAAAAAAGAAAGGAGAGAGGGGTCTGGTGAAGGGCAAGGAACTGATGAATATTAGTAAGGGTAACTTAGAGGGAAAAAAAGAAAGAGAGGGAAAAAATAGATCTAACAACTAAAAACAAAAAGATAAGATGGCTGGTCCAGGAACTCCCTTCACATTTGTAACTTTGAATGTGAATGGATTAAAGTCTCCAATTAAAAGACACAGACTGGTAGAATGGATTAAAAAGTATGACCCATCTATATACTGTTTACAAGAGACTCATCTTAGATCCTGAGACACAAAGATACTGAAAGCGAAAGGCTGAAATAAATATTCTACGCAAGCTATAACCAAAAGAAAGCTGGGGTAGCTATTCTAATATCAGACGAAATAGACTTTAAATGCAAAGATGTCATAAGAGACCAAGAAGAACACATACATTAATAAAAAGGACAATTCACCAAGAAGAAATAAAAATAAGTGTTTAGGCACCCAATCAAGGAGTTCCAAAATACAAGAGACAAACATTGGCTAAACTGAAGGGAGCAATGGACATGTCTACAATACTAGTGGGAGACATCAATACACCTTTCTCTTCTGTAGATAGAACAAGCAGACAGAGGACCAATAAGGAAACTGAGAACCTAAACAATATGATAAATGAATTAGATTTAACAGATATATATAGATCATTACATCCCAAAGTACCAGGATACACATTCTTCTCCAGAGCTCATCGAATGTTCTTTAGGATAGACCACATGCTGGGGCACAAATCAAATCTTAATAAAGTTTAAAAGACTGAAATTATTCAAACCACATCCTCTGAAATAATGGAATGCAACTGTAACTCAACAACCACCAAAGAACCAGATCTTTCACAAATATATGGAGGTTAAACAACATACTCCCAAACAACCAGTGGGTCAAAGAAGAAATTGCAAGAGAAACTGGTAAATTTCTAGAGACGAATGAAAACAAGAATACAACATATCAAAACCTATGGGATGAAGCGAAGGCAGTGCTGAGAGGGAAATTTATAGCTCTAAAGGCATGTATCAAAAAGCAAGAAAGGGCTAAAACCAAAGATCAAACTGAACAACTGAAGAAGCTAGAGAATGATCAGCAAACTAATCCCAAGGCAAGCAGAAGAAAACAAATAACAAAGGTTAAACCAGAAATAATCTGTAGAACAAACAAACAAAAAAACTCAATAGAATAAATAAAACCAAATTTGGTTCTTTGAGATCAAGATTGACAGACCCTTAGCTAGACTGACAAAGTCAAAAAGAGAGAAGACCCAAATAAACAGAATCAGAAATAAGAAGGGAATAATTACTACAGATCCTGAAGAAATTAAGAAAAATCATAAGAGGATACTATAAATAACTGTACACCAACAAGCTAGGTAATTTAGAGGAAATGGATAATTTCCTGGAAGCATATGAACAACCTACAGACCCAAGAAGAAATAGAAGACCTCAACAAACCATTCACAGGCAGAGATCCAATCAGTCATAATCTACCTACAAATAGAAGCCCAGGGCCAGATGGCTTCATAGGGGAATTTTACCAAACTTCCCAAAAAGAAGTGACACCATTCCTGCGCAAACGCTTTCAAAAAATTAAAGAAAAAGGAACACTACCTAATGCATTTTATGAAGCTAATATCATTCTGATACCAAAATCAGATAAAGATACTACAAAAAAAAAGGAAAACTATGGGCCATCTCCTTAATGAATATAGATGCAAAAATTCTAAACAAAATACTTGCAAATCAAATCCAAAGTCTTATTAAAAGAATTAGACACCACAACCAAGTGGGGATCATTTCTGGAATACAATGGTGGTTCAACATTAAGAAAACTGATTAATGTAATACAACACAGTAAGAAATCAAAAGGGAAAAATCAAATGATCATCTTGACAGACGCTGAAAAAGCCTTTGACAAAATTCAACGTGCCTTTCTGATAAAACCATTTCAAAAGGTAGGAATTGGGGGGACTTTCCTCAATGTGATAAAGGGTATATATGAAAAACCCACAGCCAGCATAGTACTCAACAGTGAGAGGCCACAGCCAGCATAGTACTCAACAGTGAGAGGCTGAAAGACTTTGCCCTAAAATCAGGAATGAGACAAGGATGTCCACTGTCACCTCTACTATTTAACATTGTGCTAGAAATTCTAGCCACAGCAATTCACCAAGACAAAGAAATAAAAGGTATCCAAATTGGAAAGGAAGAAGGAAAACTGTCATTATTTGCAGATAATATGATCTTACATTTAAGAAAATCCTGAGAATCTGACAACAAAGTTACCTGAGCTGATAAAAAATTCAGCAAAGTGGCGGGATATAAGATTAATGCATGTAAGTCATTAATGATCCTGTACACTAGTAATGACCTAACTGAAGAGACAATCAAAAAAACATTCACAATAGCAACTAAAAAAATCAAGTACCTAGGAACAAATTTAACCATGGATGTAAAAGACCTCTACACAGAAAATTACAAAACATTACTGAAAGAAACAAAAAGGGACCTAAACAAGTGGAAAAATATTCTGTGTTCATGGATAGGAAGACTAAATGTCGTTAAGATGTCAATTCTACCCAAACTGATCTACAGATTCAATGCAATTCCAATCAAAATTCCAATAACCTTCTTTGCAGACTTGGAAAAGTTAATTATGAAATTTATTTGAAGGGAAAGGGGCCTCGAATTGCCAAAAACATCCTAAAAAATAAGAATATCCTAAAAAAAAATCCTGAAAGAACATCCTAAAAGAACATCCTAAAAACATCCTAAAAGAAGAACATCCTAAAAAAGAAGAACATCCTAAAAAAGAACACTTTCAGATTTTGAAGGCTACTATAAAGCCACAGTAGTCAAAACATCATGGTACTGGGACAAAAATAGACATATTGATGAATGGAATCTAACTGAGATCTCAGAAACAGACCCCCAAATCTATGGCTGACTGATTTTTTATAAAGCCCCCAAATCCACACAACTGGGACAGTACAGTTCCAACAACTGGGGCTGGGAGAACTGATATCCATAACCAAAAGAATGAAAGAAGACCCCTACCTCCACCCTATACAAAAATTAACTCAAAGTGGATCAAAGACCTCAATATAAGAGAGAGCACAATAAAAGTTTTAGAAGATAATACAGGGAAACATCTTCAAGACCTAGTAACAGGAGGTAGATTCTTAGACCTTATACCCGAAACATAAGCAACAAAAGGAAAAACAGATAAATGGGAACTCCTCAAAATCTAACGTTTCTGAACCTCAAAAGACTTTGCTAAAAGGTGAAGAGGCAGCCAACTCAATGAAGAAAATATTTGGAAACTGTATCTGATAAAGAGACTGATATCCTGCATATATAAAGAAATACTACAACTCAACATCAATAGTACAAACAGCCTAACATGGATGAACCTTGAAGATATAATGCTGAGTGAAATAAGTCAGAAACATAAGGAGAGATATTATATGTTACCACTACTATGAAATCCCTGAACAATGTAAAATCAGTGTCATATAATGTAGAATATTGGGAACTTAGTGACAGATTTACTAGGGGATGAATTCAAAGGTATGGGAATGGATAGGGGTGATGACTGTTAATGGGATTTTAAGTATCAGAGCTGTACTGAAGGCAAATAGGACTGAACAGGGCTGTTGAAAGGCATATAACCCACACATCAGCATTACATATACAGATAGGTGCTTGCATGATAAACTTCTAAAATATGACACTGGAACAAGAATTGACAACAGAAGGGTACATGGGAAAAATCTACCTATTGCATCCTAGGGTCTATAATTAATAGGAATACTTTATTAGTACTACACAAATACAAGGGACAAATAAATAAGGGCTGAAAAGAGCTATGGGGTGTTTTGGGTCATGAGAGCTGTTTAAAATAGAGAGATATGAGGATTGTACAACTAAGTGATGATAATGTGAGATAGGGATGGATTATTGTGGACATAACATATGCTATGTGAACTTAGGAACCCCCTACTTCATAAGTCAAGCCCACAATCTTGAGGGTTGCTCTGGTGAAACATGATTGTAAAGAGGAGGCTAAGCCCACCTATATTTATGCCTAGGAGTCACCTTCAGAGAACCTCTTTAGTTGCTCAAATGTGGATTTTCTCTCTCTAAATCCAACTCTGCAAATAAATTCTTCATCCTCCTCCTGATGGACCCCCCATGTGAATGAGTCTCTCTGGTGACATGGGACATAGATTCCAGGAATGTGCCTGACCCTAGCATCAAGGAGGTGAGAATGCCTTTTTGACCAAAAGAGGGAAAAGACAGGTAAAAAAGTAAAATTTCAGTGGCTAAGAGATTTCAAATAAAGTTGAGAGGCTGTCCTGGAGGGCTACTCCTATGCAAGCTTCAGCTAGATATGCCAAATGGCCACAGTATGATAAGCTGAAGCCAACAATAGTACCAAAAACCCTAAAGAAAGCCAGGATCCCTATCTGAGACTCTATAAATGTTTCACTCACTAAGTTTATTCTTCAGAAACTTAAATCCTCCTGAGAGCTTCTATGTCAGCTAAGTCCCAAAACCCAGAGGCAACAGCCTCTTCAAGAATATCAACCAGATGTGTCCCCTTTTTCCATGTTGGCAGTCCTTTTCAACATGAACAACTTAGGGTGGTAACTACCTACACAACCCTGAGAATTAGGAAACTGATTAAACTAGAGGAAGGGGTACAACTGACAAGATGGAATTTAACGAAGGATTATGAACACTGAATCACTATATAATTTTCTTTTGCTTAGTTGCTGGGGTATTGGAATTGACAGAAGGAAAGAACTGAAATGGTAGAATGTTTAGAATGTATAGAAGGTTTCTTTATATCTGGGAGGTTTGGGGCAATCTCTCTAAAGTGATTCTTTAATTGGCTAAGCCCATTAGAGACAACGAGAGTTAATCATTTTAGCTAACATGTAACACAGGTTTGGAGAATTTCAGTAATTTAGTTATTTCCTATTTCCTTTAGGAACTAGGTGACACCTGTGAAAGGTGTTCCTGGGTCTAGAAAGATAGATGAAAAGGCTTTATTCATACCTGGGAGGTCTGGGGACCATAGATGAAAGATTATTTAGGGTTTAGGTGCAAGCTTTACATTATAAAGTTGCAGACTTTATATTTACATATTGCTCTTTTGTGAGAATAAAAGCTTCCATTATAGCCTGCTTCCAGCTTTGAAGGTTACATTTTAAGGCTACTTTACAATTTCTTCCTTGCTTATAGTTTTAAGATTATATTTTAAAAAGTCACTGTTACACTAGCTATACTGCAAGTATTTTCCCCCTTTTTTAAAATAGAATTGTTTATTTTCCTGTAGCCAATGTTATCCAGGTTTTACTTTGTGATATACTCTATTATTTATGAATTTAACTTTATCTATAACTGTGCTGTCCAATATGCCATTAGCCACATGACAATCAAGCACTTGAAATGTGGCTAGTCTGAACTCAGATGTGTGCTGTAAGTGTAAAACACCAGATTTCAAAGACAGTACCAAAAATATATATATATATATATAATACCTTGTTAATTTTTATATTGAATATGTTGAAATTACAATATTTTGAACATACTGGATTAAATAAGATATATTATGACAATTCATTTCACTTGTTTTTACTTTTTTTAAATGTGGCTTCTAAAAATTTTTTAATTACTTATGTGATTAACATTTTATTTCTATCAGTCAGCACTTACCTAGGGATTTGATAACTACTAGTTTCTATTTTCTTCTAGTTTTTAGGCAATTTAATTGCTTACATTTAGTTCTTTAATGCACCTAAAAGTTATCTGGAGAAGATTTAAAAAAAAAAACAACTCCCCCCTTCCCCCAGACAGCTAACTGATATAACTTGCTAAATTTAAAATACCTCCTTTAGCACACAATATCTTCTTCTGGCCTATTTCATCCATACCTATTTCATTTATACATTTGAATCATTGTAACTTTAGAAATTGTTTTCTGATGGTGTACCTCAATTAATACTCTTCTTTTTCAAACATTTCTTTAATTGTGACTGGTAGGAGAATTAAACAGCTATGGAAGCACACAGAACAAAGTTACCTAAATTGGTCTGTTATCTGAGCACGTGTGTGTGCATGCACACTTGTGTGTTTGTGTACGATGACCTCCTAGAGAATGTAAAACTTAAGTGGAGTCCTGAAGCCTGAGCAGCAGCTAGCTAGCAAAGCCGAGTGGGAAAGCCTTTCAAGCGCAGAAAAAACCAAGTGCAAAGCTCTGGGAATGAAAATGACAGTCTATCACGTTCAATGAACCAAAAGAAGTTCTGCAGTCCTGACTGATTTAAGCATGCACATGCAGAAGCGGGGGCAGAAGAGGGGAACCAAAAGGAAAAGTGAGAAACATGGATGTAGAGGTAGATAGGGACTGGGTAATGAAGGATCTTGGGAGTCACTTTAAGGACAATGAAGAGTTTTAATGAAGCCAAGTAGCTGCAATGTAGCAATGGATTCAGAAAAGCCTACCAAGAAGCTAGAGGAGCCATCTAGATAGGTTTCTTTTAATGCATTAATTCCTACTTTTAACTTTTATAATTTCTTGTCTTTTCTTTGGCTTACCAAGTTGTTTTTTTCTAACTTTTTCAGTTACTGAGTTATTTCATTCTTTCTTTAGAATATAAGTATTTAAGACTATGAATTTTACTTAATTCAGCTTTAATCATATATAGCATTTTCACTATTATTTTCTAGATTTTATGCTACTTTCTTCTTGATCCTCCCTGTGATCCAAGAATTGTTTTAAAGAGAACTTAAAATTTTGAAAGTGGGCTGGATTTTTATTTTGCTTTTCTTTCCAACACACTTTTAACTTAGAGCTCAACAAATTCTTGGTTCCTATGAATATTTTTAGTCCAACCCCTTACTCCTTTCCTAATTAGTACTGGAACTTCGTAGTGGCGGTCAATTACTGAAAGATGTTACCCGAGACTAGGATGGGGTTAAAGTACAGGAGTTCTTAACTTGGGTGCCATAGATGGGATTCAGAGTTTGTAAACCACCCAGAATCATGTATGAAACTCTGTGTGCATATAACAATTTTCTGGGAAAGGATTCACTGTTTTCATTAGATTTTATTAAATTCTTAATGGGGCCCAAGACCCAAAGAAGAGTAGGACCTATTAGGACAGAGGGAATCAAGAGGAAATGATTAAAGTAATGACATGAATTACAGCTGAAGTACCTAAACATCTTTGCGTTTTTTTTTTTTTTTTTTACTTTTACTTTGCCCTACAGATACAAAGATTCTTAAAAATTATACAACATTGTGAGAAATCTAAAGATGCTGAGATTATCATGAGAGAATGTTAAAATAACAGGCAATTTTTTCAGAGAGAAGGGTAAAGAGGAAAACCAGAGAAAGAATTAGGAAATGCAAAAGATACCACCTTTAATGTCATTAGTTGGTAGACAAATCAGGAACATTTAATTTAAAGAAATTAATATAAAAATGGGCACATCTTACATATCTTCAAAGAATAAAGAAAATAATTAAAATCTGCAAATAATCTAAAAGCTCATTTTTAAAAGTTTTAGCCCTTCCTTCATCTGACTTTTCAGCAGAGTAGCCGATGAATAGGAAGGATAATACAATCCTTCTTCTGGATTTCTAAGTCATCTGTAATTTGGTATTTTACCCATCTAATTATGTCTAAGCCACTCTAGTCCAGCCAAACATACCACATTCATTTCTTCCTCCTCCTCCTAACCATTTTGCTCATTGAGACTCTTTGGAGTAAATAAAAAATAGTGAGACTGATTTTTGAATAAACATACAAGATGTACAGAAACAAAACAGTGCTATTCTTTTGTGAATAGATTTAAGGGGAAGGGCAAATAGGTATAGTCATTAAGAACATAAGCTTTGGAGTTATTCAGATCTGGGCTTTCAATTAGCTTCATCATTTAATAGCTATGTATAACTCTGGGCAAGTTACTTAAGTCTCTGTTTCCAATTCTAAAAAATAAGAGCAATAATGCCCACATTAGAGGGTCACCGAAGGATTAAAACAGATAAAATACAGGTAAAGCACACAACATAAGGTGATATACACACAATAAACACTCAATAAGTGAAACCTATTATCATTCATTCATTCAACAAGTTCTTCTTGAACATCATCTAAGTGCCAGGTAGTGTTTTAGATCTTGGGTATTTAGGAATGAACAAAATAGATGAGGTCCTACTCTGGAAAACTCAAAATAGCTGAAATGACTTTTCCCCTCAGATTATACTGAGTTAGTTCTTAAGTCACAAAAGAAAATTATACTTTATTTATACTTTTGTCTCTGGCCCCAAATCCTTCTTTTTCACTAGAACTAGCGCAAAATGACTTTTAATAAACAAAATGAATAGGGTACTAGGCTTTCTAATAGTTTTCAAAGTTAATTTGGCATTTAAAAACTCATTTACCATTTAACTCATCCAACCAGATCTGCCACACAGATTTCTAAAAAAATAATGATATGTTGTCATTGAGATACTCAAGACAATGTAAATATCAAATATTTATTGACTAAAAGTAAAAACTGTGTAATACACACTGTGATGGTTGGGTTCATGTGTCAACTTGGCTAGGTGACCCAGCTGTCTGGTCAAGCGAGCACTGGCCTGAGGATTGCTGTGAGGATATTTGAGGCTGGTTTGTTGGATCATCAGTCAATTGACTGCAGCTGACTGATGACTCATCAAGGGGCATGCCTTCCACAATGAGAGAATGCAATTGGCTGGACTTGGTTCGGGTGATCAGTTGAAGGCTTATAAGCGGGACGGTTAGAGAGCCTTCACTACTTCTTCCGCTGCCCAGTGAAGTATTTCCTGGGGAGTTCGTCGGAGTTGCCGGTTCGTTTCCCGAGGAGTTCGTCGAATTTGTCGGTTCATTTCTCGAGGAGTTCATCGGACATCCTCCTTGGAGCTGACAGTTCGTTGACAGCTCTGCAGAATTTGGACTCGTGCATACCCACAGTTGCATGAGTCACTTTTACAATTTGATAATCAGAGACATCTCTCATTGATTCTGTTTCCCAGGAGAACCCTAACTAATACAACTTGGTACCGAGAGTGGGGTCTTGACAAACAGAATC